>NC_091070.1:195028181-195331212 GCF_032405125.1 Capricornis sumatraensis
TAAAACTGTGATATGTTCTGTGTGACTTAGGACTCTCATTATGGCAAGTGATAAAATCTCAAATCAAACTAGCTTTAATTTTAAAAAAGAATGTATTAGCTTATGTAGCTGGGAAGTCTGCTAGTCACAGGACTCAACTGGGTCTGTATTTCTTAGCTTTGCATATCCCTTCAGCCTCTTTCTGTAGCCAGACTCTGAATGGGGAATTAGATAAATGATGGCAGCTCCAGATTTATATCCTCCAACTTCTGCAAAAGAGGATTCTTGCTCCCAACCACCATATATCAATCTCAGTGAAGACTATGAGTGAATACCTGCGAGTCACATGCCTGTTTCAGTGGCTGGGGGAGGCAAGTATTATAACCTATAGTCCCACCACTATTGTTTAAGGTAGCAATTCCATAAAAGAAGGAATGGTGGACAGATAAAAGTAAGGTAGTGAAGTGAAAGTCACTCAGTCGTGTCCGACTCTTTGTGACCCCATGGACTGTATAGTCCTTGGAATTCTCCAGGCCAGAATACTGGAGTGGGTAGCCTTTCCCTTCTCCAGGGGATCTCCCCAACCCAGAGACTGAACCTAGGTCTCCCGCACTGTAGGTGGATTCTTTACCAGCTGAGCCACAAGGGAAGCCCAAGAATACTGGAGTGGGTAGCCTATCCATTCTCCAGGGGATCTTTCTGACCCAGGAATCAAACCGGGGTCTCCTGCATTGCAGGCGGATTCTTTACCAACTGAGCTATGGGCTTCCAGTAAAAGTAAGGTAAGTCCAACACAAGTGATATGAAGAAAGTAAAAAAGAGAGACCTAATTTTAGACTGGAGAGTCAAAGTCTTCTGAGAAAGTAACACTTAAGCTGAGAACAAAAGGATCAGAAAAATATCAGTTAGGCAAAGAGCTGGCGGGGGGCTGGGGGGATTGGGAGCGGTGTGTTCCACAACAAGACCAGAACTAATGTGGTTTACTTATTTATTTTTTACTGTGCTGGGTCTTCTTGCTGCATGTGAGCTTTCTCTAGTTGCACTGGGTTGGGGCGGGGGTGCAGTAAATAACCCTTTGTTGCTGTGTATGGGCTTCTAATTGCAGTGGCTTCTCTTATAGTGGAGCACAGGCTCTAGAGAACTGGCTCAGTAGTTGTGGAAAACGGGCTTAGTTGCCCCAAGGCATGTCGGATCTTCCTGGGTTCGAACTAGTGTCCCCTGCATTGGCAGGTGGATTCTCTACTGATGGATCATCAGTCAGTTCAGTTCAGTCAGTCAGTTGTGTCCAACTCTTTGCAACCCCATGGAGTACAGCACGCCAGGCTTCCCTGTCCAATTCCTGGAGTCTACTCAAACACATGTCCATCTCATCCTCTGTTGTCAGTCCCCTTCTCCTGCCTTCAATCTTTCCCAGCATCAGGGTCTTTTCAAATGTGTCAGTTCTTCATATCAGATGGTCAAAGTATTGGAGTTTCAGTTTCAGCATCAGTCCTTCCAATGAATATTCAGGACTGGTTTCCTTTAGGATGGACTGGTTGGATCTCCTTGCAGTCCAAGAGACTCTCAAGAGTCTTCTCCAACACCACAGTTCAAAAGCATCAATTCTTCACCATTCAGCTTTCTTTATAGTCCAACTCTCACATCCATACATGACTACTGGAAAAAACATAGCCTTGACTAGACGGACCTTTGTTGGCAAAGTAATGTCTCTGCTTTTTAATATGCTGTCTAAGTTGGTCAAATTTTTCTTCCAAGGAGCAAGCACCTTTTAATTTCATGGCTGCAGTCACCATCTGCAGTGATTTTGGAGCCCCCCCAAATAAAGTCTCTCACCGTTTCCATTGTTTCCACAATGGAAACATTGGGGAATGGTGGATTCTCTACTAGGGGCAGCTCTCTACTAGACCCGAGCAATGTAGTAAAAGGGAAATGTGCTTCTGCCTGCCAGAGAAGGAGGGACGTGTGTTGCTGGCCAAAACCTTGGCTTTCTCTGCCCATCAAAGCTGAATGAGAAATACAGAGTTTGGAGGAAATAGAAAGGTGGCTTTTATTCTCAGCGGGTTGAGAGGGGAACAAGTGGGCTCATGCCTCAAGAATTGTGCTCCACCCCATGCTCCCTGACCCTGCTGCCTCCATGAGGAGTAAGGAGTTTACATAAGGCAAGGGCTCACAATCAAGAGTCAGCGATAAGGAACAAAAGTGATAGGATCTTGATTTCTTCCTTTTGCATTGTTTCAAGTTCAGTTCAGTCACTCAGTCAAGTCCGACTCTGTGACCCCATGCACTGCAGCGCCAGGCCTCCCTGTCCATCACCAACTCCCGGAGTTTACCCAAACTCATGTCCATTGAGTCAGTGATGCCATCCAACCATCTCATCCTCTGTCATCCCCTTCTCCTCCCACCTTCAATCTTTCCCAGCATCAGGGTCTTTTCAAATGAGTCAGCTCTTTGCATCAGGAGGCCAAAGTATTGGAGTTTCAGCTTCAATATCAGTCCTTTCAGTGAATTTTCCAGACTGATTTCCTTTAGGATGGACTGGTTGGATCTCCTTGCAGTCCAAGAGACTCTCAAGAGTCTTCTCCAACACCACAGTTCAAAAGCATCAGTTCTTTGGTGCTCAGCTTTCTTTATGGTCCAACTCTCTCAGCCATACATGACTACTGGAAAAAACATAGCCTTACTAGATGGACCTTTGTTGGCAAAGTAATGTCTCTGCTTTTTAATATGCTGTCTAGGTTGGTCATAACTTTCCTTCCAAGGAGCAAGCACCTTTTAATTTCACGGCTGCAGTCACCATCTTCAGTGATTTTGGAACCCCCTAAAAATAAACTGCCATTGTTTCCACTGTTTTCCCATCTATTTGCCATGAAGTGATGGGACCAGATGCCATGATCTTCGTTTTCTGAATGTTGAGGTCTAAGCCAACTTTTTCACTCTCTTCTTTCACTTTCATCAAGAGGCTTTTTAGTTCTTCACTTTCTGCCATAAGGGTGGTGTCATCTGCACATCTGAGGTTATTGATATTTCTCCTGGAAATCGTGATTCCAGCTTGTGCTTCCTCCAGCCCATCGTTTCTCATGATAGACTCTACATAGAAGTTAAATAAGCAGGGTGACAATACACAGCCTTGACATACTCCTTTTCCTATTTGGAACCAGTATGTTGTTCCATGTCCAGTTCTAACTATTGCTTCCTGACCTGCATACAGATTTCTCAGGAGGCAGGTCAGGTGGTCTGGTATTCCCATCTCTCTCAGAATTTTCCACAGTTTATTGTGATCCACACAGTGAAAGGCTTTGGCATATTCAATACAGCAGAAATAGATGTTTTTCTGGAACTCTCTTGCTTTTTTGATGATCCAGCAGATGTTGGCAATTTGATCTCTGGTTCCTCTGCCTTTTCTAAAACCAGCTTGAACATCAGGAATTTCACAGTTCACGTACTATTGAAGCCTGGCTTGGAGAATTTTGAGCATTACTTTACTAGCTTGTGAGATGAGTGAAATTGTGCGGTAGTTTGAGCATTCTTTGGCATTGCCTTTCTTTGGGATTGGAATGAAAACTGACCTTTTCCAGTCCTGTGGCCACTGCTGAGTTTTCCAAATTTGCTGGCATATTGAGTGCAGCACTTTCACAGCATCATCTTTCAGGATTTGAAATAGCTCAACTGGGATTCCATCACCTCCACTAGCTTTGTTCGTAGTGATGCTTTCTAAGGTCCACTTGACTTCACATTCCAGGATATCTGGCTCTAGGTGAGTGATCACACCACTGGGATTATCTGGGTCATATATATCTTTTTTGTACAGTTCTGTGTATTCTTGCCGCCTCTTCTTAATATCTTCTGCTTCTGTTAGGTCCATTCCATTTCTGTCCTTTATCGAGCCCATCTCTGCATGAAATGTTCCCTTGGTATCTCTAATTTTCTTGAAGAGATCTCTAGTCTTTCCCATTCTGTTGTCTTCCTCTATTTCTTTGCATTGATCGCTGAGGAAGGCTTTCTTATCTCTCCTTGCTATTCTTTGGAACTCTGCATTCAAATGCGTGTATCTTTCCTTTTCTCCTTTGCTTTTTGCTTTTCTTCTTTTCACAGCTATTTGTAAGGCCTCCTCAGACAGCCATTTTGCTTTTTTGTATTTCTTTTTCTTGGGGATGATCTTGCTCCCTGTCTCCTGTACAATGTCATGAACCTCCGTCCATAGTTGATCAGGCACTCTGTCTATCAGATCTAGTCCCTTAAATCTATGTCTCACTTCCACTGTATAATCATAAGGAATTTGATTTAGGTCATACCTGAATGGTCTAGTGGTTTTCCCTACTTTCTTCAATTTAAGTCTGAATTTGGCAATAAGGAGCTCATGATCTGAGCCACAGTCAGCTCCTGGTCTTGTTTTTGGTGACTATATAGAGCATCTCCATCTTTGGCTGCAAAGAATATAGTCAATCTGATTTCAGTGTTGACCATCTGGTGATGTCCATGTGTAGAGTCTTCTCTTGTGTTGTAGAGTTAGGAGCAATTAAAGTAAAAACCTAGGAATGTTCAGGCCTGCTCTCTGGTTTTTTTTTTTTTTTAATCTTCTTTGTTCTCAGGAAAGGCAAAGGAAAAACCCATTCTTCTTTTTTTCTTTTTCACTGCAACATCTGTTCAAAATGTGGTTTTGAAACATACATATAAATGCTCACTGTAGTGAAGTGTGGAGGGAAAAGTAACCAGCCTACGCGTTTGGAGACTGAGGGTTTTATCCAGCTTCTGCCACTAGTTTACTGTGTGACCTTGAGCATCTTATTTCCTGTTTCTGGGTCTCAAGTTGCCCTTTTGAAAAACAGTGGATTTGGATTAGCTGAGTGGGAAGATCTGTTCAGCTCTATCCCTCTGATTCCATGATTTCAATTCACACAATTCCTGACTCATTACTTAGTGCCCACAGACCCTTGTACATGGCCCCTTTTTGGAGGAAATGTTGATATGTATTAAATTTGAGTGATGGATGCATCAGCGTGTATTATGTTATTTTGTCTACCTTTATATTATATGCATCAAGATGGCCTCTTTTATTTTTGAGTGCTCGATAAATGTTTTTTGGATTGGGATGAATTTAAACCTTGCATCACTCAGCCTGGCTGCAGAGAAAGACCTACTTGACGCTGAGAACAACTAACTTTGCTGTAATGACTTGTGATTCATAATGTGTTTTCACAGCAAGTCCCTTGTGACTCTTACCCTCACTTGTAGCCTGGGAGGCAGCATCGTATTCAACTCCATTACACTGAAGAAGCTGACCACTTATGTTTTCTTGCACACAATGAGCTGTACCACACCTCCATGTCTTTTTTTTTTTTTTTAACTTGAAGATTATGTAACTTTTCTAAGCCATACAGTTCATAGGTGGCAGGTCCAATACTCAAAACTTAGCCTTTAGAGTCAAAATCCTAATGCTCCCATTGTATCATCACCCAGTGGTGTTTTTGCAAAAGCTTGACATAGTTTCTCTTGGTATTTCCACCCTCAGTCATAATGTTGGTGAGAATTCTTTAGATTACGACAACATAATGGTATGTGGTAACAACCCAAGTCAGGAGCTTAGATAATAAAAGTTTATTTCCCACTCACATTATATGCCAGTTGCAAGTCAGCTGCAACTCTGAGATCCAATCTGGAGGCCCAAGCCACGCAAAGACGTTCAAAGCTTCCACTGGCACTTAGAATACCCACATTCATTGTCCAAAGCAAGTTACATGATGAAATCTGATGTTGATGCATGAAGGAAATATATTCCTCCCACAAGGAGGCACTGCAAGCCACTTGGCAGTGGGTGGGAATATAAAATCTACAGGGAGAACAGTGAACAGTCTGCCACCATCACTGAACATATCATGGACCCTGGTGCCATAGAGGTGGATAGGTTCCCTGCCCTCAAGGTGCTCACTGATCAGGGAAACAAAATAGTGGAGAGACAAGCTCAATGTCCTGTGCCAGTCCTTAGCTTGATTGCTGTCGTTCCTCACCCTTCTGCTCTGTCTCTCTCTCTGGAAACTGCCCAAAGGCTGTGTTTCCCAGGCTCCTTTGATAGCGGCTTCTGGCTCAGTTTAGCCAAGGAGAGACACAGGCAAGTAATTGGCATGTTGAAAAGGGGAAAAACCTGCATGTGTGTCTCCCGTAGCCTTTGGCTGGCTCCTCCAGGAGGGGCTGCTCTTCTTCTCTGACTCCTGCACCCACAGTTTTCACTTCCTTTGGTCCCATTAATAGATTCCCACCCCCCCACCCCCCCCCCCCACCACCAAGTGTTGATAATCTCTGGGTTTCTTCACTATTCTATTTGGCCTCTTAATTTTTCTGTCATCCATATAACCGTTTCCCTCTGTTTAAATGTTGAAAATAGTTTGCATTTTCCTGAGGGAATCTGACTGAAACAATCATGTCAGGTGCCATGGGGGTCTAGGGGAAAGACACATTGTATGTCCTGAGTTCTGAGTGGTGGAGATGGGGTGGGAAGAGAAAGGAGAGGCTCTTTGGAATCAGGGATTCCACAGGTGAATAATAAAAGAGGATCAGGAGTAAGAGCTAGAGACTAGTAGCATGAGTAACAGCACCAAATAAGAAAGTGTTGTTTCTGGAGCATGGTGTGAGTCAGGGAGATGAGGCTGAGGAAGTGGGCAGAAGCTGAGCCATGCAGAATCTTGGGTGTTAACTTAATAAGGTGAAGGCTGGATATTGGATTAATTAGACCTCTGTGAGCTCTAGTAACACAAATCTAGACAAACCTAAACAGTGTATAGAAAAGCAAAGACATCACTTTGCCGACAAAGGTCTGTATAGTCAAAGCTATGGCCTTTCCAATAGTCACGTACGGATGTGAGAGTTGGACTGAACGCTGAGGAATTGATGTTTTCGTATTGTGGTGCTGGACAAGACTCTTGAGAGTCCTTTGGACACCAAGGAGATCAATTCAGTCAATCCTAAAGGAAATCGACCCTGAATACTCATTGGAAGGACTGATGCTGAAGCTGAAGCTCCGGTACTTTGGCCAGCTGATGCGAAGAACTGACTCATTGGAAAAGACCCTGATGCTGGGAAGTATTGAAGGCAAAAGGAGAAGAAGGTGGCAGAGGATGAGATGTTTGCACAGCATCACCAATTCAATGGACATGAACTAGGGCAAACTGGGACATGGTGAGAGACAGGGAGACCTGGCATGCTGCAGTCCATGGGGTCACAAAGATTTGGACATGACTTAGCACACAAATCTAATTCAAAATAGCTGAAGTTATAAGGACAGTGACGTAGCATAAGCAAAACGGAAGATAATTTTGTTGGAAATGAAATGGTTAAGAAATTAACAGCCAGGGTATTGGGGTGGATTGTGCACCTGAAAGCCTAAGTTCCTGAGAGTGAGTACATGCCTGGGTGGAAAGGAAGACAGCGAGTCACTTGCCAAAGTCATCAGTGACTAGAGGGGCTTGAGTTGCAGATTGATATAATACAAGATAGAGATGAGGAGGTACCAGAGCCGGCTAGAGAAGGGATTTGAATGTAAAAGTAGGGGAGATATGTTCTGGGGCAGTGTCAAAGTGAGGAGAGGTGAGTTTAGTTTATTGTGAGTTTCTGAAAAGAATTCTGAGGTCACATTCAGAAGCAGGCAATGTGGCCAGAGTCAGTGGAGCTTGTGGGGCCATGACAGCTGCCTTTGGACAGGATGGGTAAACAGGAGCATTTTGGGGGTGGGAATTTTCTCAGATTCAGTTAAGAATTGGGCCCTGTTAAAGACAGCAGAAATTCCATTGTTCTGAAGCCAATTAGAGGAAGGAAAGGACTGGGGGCTAGTCTGATTAATTGGTTGTCATCTTCCTGAGCTCTGCAGATTCTCAGCTCCTGAGACTCCTCACTAATGAACCTGAGGAAAAGGTTACCATCTTGGCCTACTAATGAAGAGCCTTCCAGTAGTCTGACAGTAATTGGTTGGAGGTGCATTTGAGGTTGTTCTGATAGCAAAAGAGACCCATGAGCTGGCTATGGTGATGCGCCGCTTACTTGAATCAGAGGTCTCCTACCTTGGGCACCTTTGAGAGGACAGTGATGACAGCTCCTTGGCATGACATACACACTCTCTGTGTTTGGTTACTTACGGCCTCTCATCTCACCAATTTGAGCTTTCTGCTCTAACGATAGACTGCTATGGGCATTCTGGGATAATAAAGGCTGTTTTCTGACCCCTCGTGTGTGTTTATTCTGTTTCCTGGGCCTAGTGTTCTGTATGTGTGTGTGTGCTCACACTTACACTCATACTATGTGTCTTTTTTTTAAAGATTTATTTCTTTATTTTTGGCTGTGCTGGGTCTTCACTGCTGAACTGGGTCTGCTCTTCATTGTGGTGCATGGCTTCTCATTGCCATGGCTTCTCTTTTTGCAGAGCACAGGCTCTAGAACGCTGGCTTGGTAGTTGTGGCCCATGGGCTTAGCTGCTCTGAAGCATGTGGAATCTTCCCAGACCAGGGATAGAATCCATGTCCCCTGCATTGGCAGGAGGATTATTAACCACTAGACTACCAGGGAAGCCCCCCCGGCTCCACCACCACCACATAGCTTTATGTAGCTGATATATGCTTAGGAATCAGCTTTTCCAAGAAGCTTTCCTTGGGCCCCAGGCTTAGATAGGTGCCTCCTGTGTGCCTGACAGTCCCCTTGCTACCTGCCTTTCCAACATTGTCTATATGTCTATCTTCCACACTAGACTAGGAGCTCCTCAACTGTGGGAACTGCATTTGATTCACATCAGTGTCCCCAGTGCCCAGCACAGGATTTGTCCTGCTTGCTAAGATGAGTTCTCATGACCTTCACTATCCACAGCCCCCTAGCTACACCCTCAATGCTCATTCCTGTCCCCTTCATCCATCTGTCCATTCATTCAGTTAACACTCAGCAAGCCCTTACTCCTCTGGCTAGTGCTGGAGCCTGGATAAATGACATGATCTCTGCTTGGGGAGCTCCTTGTCAGATGGACTTCCATTGTGCAGGGTAAGCTGTGCTGTGGCAGGAGGAGCACAGAGGATGAAGAAGCCATATCTAAGCTAAGGCTTAAAGCATAAGTTCATTAGGTGAAGAGTTTTGTTCAGTTCTGGCCTTAAAGTCTCCCCTTCTCTACTAACTTTTGGAAGCTTATTCCCCATCTCCTCCCCTTCTGTTCTCTCCCTCTGCTGCATTCCTACACAACCTCTAGTTTGCTCTACCTGACTTATAATGTGTTTGTCACTGTCCCAACTGAGAGCGAGACAAGGGGGCATAAGCAGTAAGAGCCCTGGCTTATGCTCCGTCCCTGAGCCTCAGTTTTCCTATCTGTAAATTACAAATGATAACCCTTGCCTTGCCTCCACTCCCATCACAAAGTTGTTTTAAATTTGTATTTGTGAATCATTAAGGACTATACATACGTGAGGGACTGACACTCTGACTGGTGTATCTTTTCTCCATAATTAGATTTGGTCTTCTTTTGTCCCTGGCACTCAGTGCAAGACATGGCACAAAGTCAGTGTTCAGTAAAGACCTGGTTTGTCGATCAGCCCTGAATGATGAAGAAAAAAGAGGCTTTCCTCCAAAGGCCCTGGTGAATGATGGAGGGGCAGGGAAGCTGGGACTCGATGGGCTAGGAAGATAAGAGAAAGGGAATTGCCATGGATTTCACATGCCAATCACTTCACATACTTTTGTGCATTTAAACCTTATTCCCACTCTATGAGGTAGGTCATATTTACCTATTCCATAGATGAAGAAACAGAGGCTGGGAGAAATTAGGCAACTTGCCTGAGGTCACACAGCTGGTAGCTGACAGAGACTGTTCAAACCCAGGCTTTCTGACTTCTGGGTTTCTTACCCACTGCCCTCTTGTGCAGTGAGCATGTCCTCCCCTGGGTGCCAATTCCTCAGAAGGGATCAGTGCCCCTGGCCTTAACCTGTGTCCCCATCTTCATCCAAATTGATTATTTAAGCCTATTTACTTCTTTACCTATTTTCCCCCTTCCTAGGCAAGCAACATACACTCCCTGCTTCCCTAAACAGTATCATTTGTAACAAACCGGTCAAAGGCCAGAAAGTCAATTTTTATGATATTCATCAAGGACAGGCTACATGCTGAAGAGTCTCTAAAGCCAGCTGAGTTTCAACAGCCCGTGGATAACAAGCCAGCAGCCACTTCCTTCTTTATCTCGTCCTCAATTAGCAGGCACTTCTACAGCTTGCCTTTCTCAGGTCGGGAAGTGGGCCCCAGAAGAGGCTGTCTACCAGAGGTGAGCTAGTGTAATTGTGAGTGCCTTCAGGCTGGGATGGCCTGGGGAAGAGGAGCCCTGTTTGTGCCTGGGGGCTTCAGCCCTCTCTGTGGACAATGAGATATTAGGGAGAAAAAGGGAGGAGGAAAAAGACCCCCCTCCTGTGTGTGTGAGAGGATGATAAAAGAGGGAGAAAGCGGTAAAGTGGAGGTAAAAGGAGCAGATGAAAGAAGAGCAGAAAGAAGCTGTCACTGTAACAAGCAACTTTGTACAGCAATTTATCCATAGTCTGGCTCCATCCTCCCAACTGCTCTCAGCAGGAAGATGCTGTGATTATTCTTATTTGACAAACGAGGAGTCTGAGGCTCAGAGAGGTTAAGTGATTCAGAAAGATAAAGTGACTTGCCCAGATTTACATACTGTGGTAGTCAGATAAAAGCAAAGGAGGCCAAAGAGACTTGTAAAGTAAGAAAAAGATATGAGCAGAAAAAAAGAAAAAAGGAAAGTGAAAGGGAGAAAGATGAAGAAAGGAGAGGCAGGGCTGTGTATGGACGTGGAAGCCAGCCAAACCCAGATCTAAACCCAATTTCCACTAACACAGTCATGTGACCTTGTGTGAGTTATGTAATCTCTTGGAGCCTTCATCTTTCTTTTATAAATTGGAGATGATTATATTTACCTCACAGGCTATTATGAGGATTAAGTAAGAAAATATTTGTAAAGCTCCTAGCATAGCATCTGGCATACAGTAGGTACTCAACAAATATTAAGGATCCCAAGGAATATGAGGAACAGAAGAGAAAAAGAAAGAGCTAAAATGGATAAAAGCAAAGAGGGACGTTTTTGAGGAGAAATAAAAGATGGACTTGGAAGGAAGGGAAAGAGGAAGGTGGACGGACAAAAAAGGAGGAAATAGGCTGGTGCAGGGACGAAATAGAGAAAACAGGTTCATGCGTCTAAGGACTGCCACCAACCTGGCTAGGACACCTCAGTTGGGAAGCGGCCGCTTTATCTGAATCAGGAGGACCTTTCTCTTGTCTCCTGGGACAACCAGGTTCTGTTCATTGTCACAGGAAGTATCTTTAAGGGTCTTAAGGCGCAAACACACAAGAAAGTCTCACACTTCAGATGCAGTTTTTCCTGGGTCATTTGTCAGGATCTTGTGAGGCAGGAGAGATCCAGAGTAATTCCTGGGAATTGAGGGAAGAGAAAGCCCTCAGAGGGTAGATAAGCCAGTGTGTCTGTGGGTAGAAAGAGCAAATGAAGCTTTACTTATTTGGTGAAGATCTTGGGGGTGCCTCCCAGAGTCTACACTACAGCTGGCCAGGCTGGGGTAAGCGGGGGCCCAGGGGAAAGAGAAGCAAAAGCACTGGTCAAAAGGGACAAGCTTAGGCTTCTTATACTGATCACCTTGGGCAGGTCAGCATTTTTCTTGAAGCCACAGAGTGAGTGTTAGTGAAATGAAGGTCTGCCTGGACCCTCCATCCCCCAGGTGTGACATGAGGATCAAATGAAATAAGACATTCAATCAATGCTTTGGAAATGGAAGTGTTGTATATACATAGTCACGTAGTTACTCTCAAAAAACATCTAATTATTACTCTCACGCCGTCTTACCCCATCAGGTACAGGAGTGTACACTTTACCTGCATTCTCTTGTTTAATCCTTGAAATAAATCTATGAGATAGGTAAGATTGTCCCAATTTACAAACCAGGGAATTGATTCATAAAGAAAATAGTGACTTGCTGGGGATCACACAGCTGGTCAATGATAGAGCCAGGATCACTCTGACTCAGGATCCTGGGTCACTGAATCATCTCCTTCAAGCAGAAACCTCCTTGAAGCAGCAAGCCCTCCTTGCTTCAAAGCCTGAGCACTGGCTATATTAATACAGAGTGTTCTATCAAGGGGGCATGAAAGGGAAGGGAAAAATCCTTACTGCTATCTCTCTTTTTAAAAATTTTATTGGAGTATAGTTGCTTTACAATAATGTGTTAGTGTACACTGTACAGCAAAGTGAATCAGCTGTACATATACATGTGTTTGGTCTTCCCTGGTGGCTCAGACAGTAAAGAATCTGCTTGCAATGCAGGAGACCCAGGTTCAATCCCTGGGTTGGGAAGATCCCCTGGAGAAGAGAATGGCTGCCCATTCCAGTATTCTTACCTGAAGAATCTCAGGGATGGAAGAGCCCAGCAGGCTATAGTCTGTGGGGTTGCAAAGAGTCAGACATGACTGAGTGACTAACACACACATACATGTAGCTCCCCTTTTTTGGATTTCCTTCCCATTTAGGTCACCACAGAGCATTCAGTAGAGTTCTCTGTGCTATTCAGTAGCTATTCATTAGTTATCTGTTTTATACATAATATATGTCTCTCTTCTGTCTTCAGGGTTTGACTTCTTTGAAGCCAGTGCCAAGGAGAACATCAGCGTGAGGCAGGCCTTTGAGCGCCTGGTGGATGCCATTTGCGACAAGATGTCTGATACGCTGGACACAGACCCCTCCTTGCTGGGCACCTCCAAGAACACCCGTCTCTCAGACACCCCACCTCTGCTGCAGCAGAACTGCTCATGCTAGGCAAGGCCCACCATCCCGATCTCCCTTCATTGTGGCCCAACTCCCACTCTGCTTCCTTGTTACACTCTGTCCACCCCAAGCTGAGTTGCTGCTGTTCCTTGCCTGCAGTGGAGGTGGAAGCATGACCCTGGGGTTCTCTACAGGTGGCGCCACTCACATACACTCAGCACTAGACAACTAGGTCACAATGTGGGCGGAGATTCATTTTACAAAAGTTGACTCCACTTTACGAAGGCAATTCACTACAGGGGCTTGGAAAAGCAAGTCTCTTCTCTGCCTTTAAAAGAAGATTCCCTCGACTAAAATTTGACACACCCATGCACACTTTTCAGGGCCTGGCTGTGTAAAGTGAGACACACCTGCATAGCTAATCTTTTGGGAAAAAAAGAAAAAAAAAAAAACCTCTCCTTACACAGCCAGATTGTTTCATATCAGGCTCCCTGTGGGGCTTCCTCTCATCACTAGATAAGCCTTGTTTCTCAAAGCCCTCGTCTGTTACCACGGATGCCCAGGGGGCTTGGACAGTTGCTGTGGTGACAGGCCAGAGCTAATCTCCAGAGAGCTCAGCCTCTCTAAATGATGCTGAAAGAGCAAAGGCTGAGTCAGGAAACACACTTAAAAGAAAAAGATTATCCCCTGCAAAATGTCAAAGGTTCCTGCTATATGGAAGAGCAAATGCATGAGCTCGAGGAAGACAAAAAGACAAACACAGGCAAAATCAAGAAATAGGTCACAAATGTCTGATTTTGCTGCTTTCCAGTGGGTTCTCCACTGTGGGAACTCCATGACATTGGTAGTTGGTTCTTAGGTTCCAAGAATCTAAAAAATTTACAGTTGGTGTGATCCCAAATTTTACGAAGTCTCACTAATCAATTCCAATCTTCATACCTCTGACAAGTGGCTGTCAAGCCTCACAGCAAATCTCTTCTAAAGCATACTTCCTAGGCAGGGATGGGAGCTCAGTTTCCACACCATCTTTTGGTAGCTCTCATAATCAAAAAGTTTTCCTTGCTTTACGCTGAAATCTGCCTCCTAGAAATCCTTCTTCCTCTTCCCACCCCATTTGTAGCATCTCTGTTGTCAGAGACTTCACAGTCTCTGATCCCTCTGCCATGTGACCCACTTAGATGATTTGAGAACAGATAGCATCACCCCTGGAAGCTGCCCTTTCTCTAAGTCAATAGTTCTCATCCCATCTGTCATTCTTCTTAGGGTCCTCTCCCCATCCTGCCCTTTACTCCAACCCGTCTTTCTATCACTCTTGAGTAGTCCGGCTGAGAAATCTGATTCAAAGCAGAATAAATCTAAGTGGGCACAATCCTGAAAAAAAATTGGGAAAAGTGAACTCAGAGGTCCCTCATTCTCCTGAGAGTGAAACTTTGGTTTCTACCCAAGAGCTGATGTGAAACTTCTACTTCATTAAACACCTGAAGAAAACAAAACCAGAAAAGCCCTCTGATACTGGAAATGAACCTGATGCATTAGCTCATGGTTCTAGCTTGTTTGGACACAGACACACATTTGGTTTGTTACTGAAACAATGACATGGAGCTAGCAATGATTCCTAAAAATCTTTCATCCAGCCCTGGCCTTAATCCCCAGTTTCCTTCTGTACTAACATGCTGCTCCAGAAGTCAGTGGAGGAGGCGGGAGAGTCTCTCCCAAATTTTCTCTCCATTCTGAACACAGCTTATTGTCTTAGGAAAGTGCATTAAAGAACCCTTCAGGGTCAGCTCTGTGGAGAGGTTGCCTTCTGTGATGCAGTACAGAGGATAGTGCTTTGAACTTGGAATCAGGAGACTCAGGCTCTGCCCTGAAATCAGGAGACTTAAAAACTCTGTCCTGTGATTCTGGACCAGTTCCTCCCCATCAGTGCATCTTGATTTCCCACTTAAAAAATGAGGGAAGCCATCAGTCTCTTCTGGCACTAATAACTCTGAGAGCCTAATTTTCACCTTCAATATTTCAGTTGATCTGCAAAATAAACCCAAGAGATGAGGATTATCACCCCAATATCACTGTGGCCAACACTGATATAAGTAAGCAAGTGATGCTTACTCAGTACTAGGTGTTGCTCCAAGCACTTAATTTGTATTAACTCATTTATCTTTCCGACATCTTTGTGAGGGAGGCACTATAATCCATCTCGCTTAAAAACAAATTAAGGAACAGATAGGTTCTCTAGCTTGTCTAAGGTCCCCTAATGAGTAAATGGTAGAGCTAGGGTTCAGACCCAGAAAGTAGGCTCCAAAGTCTGTGCTCCTCACCAGATTCTGTAGTACATTTTTATAGATAAACTGTGATTGGAAGAAGTTAAGAGACTTGGCTAAGATCACACAACTAGCAAGTGTTAGAGCCACAGCAGAATTCAGTCCCAAGGCCATCAGATTCCAAGTCTACTGAAGAAAAGACATATCTCTAATTTGTTAATAAATTGTTCAATTACTCAGACTAATCTGAGGTGATAGCTGTCTAACACTTCTAGAAAGGAGTCTCTGAGGAAGCCCAGGTCCCATGGGCCTGAGCAAAAACTGCTCAGTGTTTCTGAGGCTTAAGCCCTGGTATTCCTTGTATCTGCCTCTGTTAGGCAATTTTTATCAAGCTCTGAAGCAGTGCAGTGAGTAGCCTGCCTGCATCAGCAGTGGGTCATCTTGGGAGGTGTAACTTGATAAAATTCTCTGACCAAGGAAGAATGTGGTCCCTTCCCAGGGCAGTGTTTCTGGATGTGCTTTTTACACTGTAAATTCCTATACAGGTCAGGAATAATTATTATTTTTCTGGCCAGTCACACCATTCTACCCCTGGGGATGTTAGTACATGTATCCAATAATCCTTTCTCTCCTACTGAGTATCCAGGCAAAAATTGAATTTTTCACCTAAAGATTGTCAAAATCCTGAAAACTCAGGAGCCAATTCAAGGGAACAAGCATCTTCACAATAGACAGAATCAACAGTTAAATGTAATAATGGCAAAATCTTCTACCATGCAACAGACAGATCTGCTTGTTAGATGGCAATTCCTCAATCCTGCTTTGTGACCTCGTTTCTGCAGAGTGAAGGCAGCAGCTTCCAGCTGATGGTGGTGAATGTTCATCAATCATGGTAATAGTGCAGTTAGGTTCAAGCTGCATAATATGTGTTATGGCAACTTGTCCCAGTTTTCATTTTGCTTAACATTCCAAATAAAAGGAGATTTTAAAAAACCTCTTGACCTCTAAAAATGCAAAAGTAGGCCAAAAGTGCAATACAGTTTCATAGCTATTTACAGGATCTGGTTTAAATGCATGTGTATCTCTAAATACAAAGTGATTGGTGACAATACCGTCTTCTCAGTCTGTAGCATTATTAACTTCTAGGCACAGCAATGCAGTAGATTGTACTGAATGGTCACAGACTCATTAAATATTGTATCTGGAAGGGAACTTAGAGGAAATGTCTGGGCTCCTCTTGCTACAAAAAGGAAGGTGGATGCCCAGGGAGGGGGAGGAAATTTCCTAAGGCCACTCTGAGTGGATTTGTGATGGAGCCAGGACTAGGTCTTGGGTCACCTCTAGGAAGAAATTCACTTCTGTATCTACTATAGGTCTGGCACTATTAAACACTGGACAAATATACAAGAAAACAAATGGTCCCTGCTTGCAGGTACCTATAGTCTAATGGAGGTGCTTTTTTTTGAAATATTATTATCCCAATGACAGGCAAGAAAACATACCCTTGAGAGTTAACATGCCAAAGTCATTCATTTACTAATTGAACACACCTCTGTCTGACTCTTGCTCTTTCAGTTTTCCTCTTCAGACTGTATATTTGGGATATTGGTAGTAACAGATTTCCAAGGATTGTCAGAGTTAACAGCCTCACTTGGGGCATTTGTTTCACAATTGCTTTGTGACTGCAGCCTTATAATGTCCACAGAATGATATGAACATTCTCCAGACATGACTTTCCCAGTTATACCACCTGCTCTTGCCCCAGGCTCCTTGCTTATGTATCAGGTTTCTTACAGTGTCTGAGTAATGTTTATTTGAGTTCATTTGCCAACCATTTGTTATAAGTAGAAGGAATTACAGTGGCGAGTGTCCTGGGATTTCACTGATTTCAGATTCCCCATCTCAAACCTACACTTGATTACCTGCTACTGCTGAAGAATCAAGCAACAGCCTGTGACTGCGAGTGCCTGTGAGAGACAGGTCCATTGGATACAAATACTGTTAAGTGGTTTTTGAAGGCCTGGATCCCTTATATGAAGTAGGCACAATTGAAATATATTCTTTCAACAAATTAGTGTCTAGTATGTGCCAGGATACAATCACTGGTAAACTAGACACAATCCTTGCCTTCATCAAGCTTATAGTCTAACAGCTTAGTCTCGACATTGTAAAATAATCACCAAAATATAATTACAAAGCACAGTGAAGGAAAGCTACATCATTCTATGAGAACACATAACTATGAAACCTGAGTCACCTTTGTGGAGATATTTCAGGGACCTCAGGAAGACCCCACCGCCCCTGGCTATCACTCTACAGTTCTCAATTAAGCTTTCATCTTTTAGTTTAAACCTTTGATGAAACCTGATTGAACACAAATCCTCCAAAAGGAGTAAGAAGGACTTTCCTGGAGGTCCTGTGGTTAGGACTCCGACTTCAGTCCCTGGTCGAAGAACTGAGATCCCACAAGCCATGTGGTGTAGCCAAAAAAAAAAGTGAGATAAAGAATATCTGTACTTGTGAAACATCTGCAGACCACCTGATTCAGAGTTAATTGTCCTCTGAGACACATAACAAACCACTCCAAAATTTAGTAATTCAAAACAATAAATGTTATTTCTCATCATTGGATAGAGATGGGTGGATGGTTCCTCTGGCCAAGGCTGGATGGTCTAGAGTGGCTTCATTCATATGTCTGGAGTCCCAGCTGAGATGACTAAGGTGGTGGGATCTTCTCTCTCCATGTTTTCATTCTCCAGAAAGCAACCCAAAGTTGTTCACATGGTGGCAGAAGTTTTCCCAGCAGCATGAGAAGGCAAGCTCCAATGCAGAAGCATCTTTCAAGCCTCTGTTTGTATCATGTTTGCTCATATCCAACTGACTAACAAGTCATATGGCCAAGCCTAATTTTAAGAGGTGGAAGAATAGATGCCATCTCTTGATAAGAGCTGCAGAAAATTATGGCCATTTTTCAGCCTACCAAAGGAAGCAACTCTAAGTCATCTGAAACTAAGTCAGGTAAATTTTCCTGGGTCCTAAAACCTGGCTGTGAAGATAACCAAGGGAAATGACACAGTGGTTTACAACAGGCCTGTTTCTCATCATTTATTTAGTTGTCCAAAGGGTATACTTTGGAGCAATCAACACATCTCATGGAGTTTAGATGCTTGTTTAACAGTTCATTTGGTTCTTAGCTCCCCACTGAGGGATGAGTCTGGCTTCTCATTCCATGGGATTCACTGCAATAATGATTGTGATTCTCATCTGAAGTTCCTGGCTGGAAGCCCAGCAGAAGGATTCAGTATATGCAAAAGAGATGACTAAAAGAACAGTTGAGCTCTCTGCTCTAGATATACTTTCTTCCTTGAAGCCTCATCTACTCCTGAGGCTTTAGGTGCCACATCTTTGGTGATGACATGTATAAACAATTGCCTACTATACATCTCCTTGCCTCAAACTTACCATGTCAGGACCTCTTGATTCTGCTCCAAATTTAACTCTAGTTTTCACAGAAATCTTGGTATAATTCCTAATTCCTTGGTTTTTCTTTTTCTTAGTGTTGACATCTAATCCAAGTCCTGTGATTCTCCTTCTAAAGTCTATCTCAAGTCTTTCCACTTTTGGAAGTAAGGCTTCCCTGATAGCTCAGTTGGTCAAGAATCCACCTGCAATGCAGGAGACCCCAGTTCAATTTCTGGGTCGGGAAGATTCTCTGGAGAAAGGGTAAGCTACCCACTCCCATATTCTTGGGGTTCCCTTGTGGCTCAGCTGGTAAAGAATCCACCTGCAATGTGGGAGACCTGGGTTCGATCCCTGGGTTGGGAAGATCCCCTGGAGAAGGGAAAGGCTACCCACTCCAGTATTCTGGCCTAGAGAATCCCATGGACTGTAGAGATCATGGGGTCACAAAGAGTTGGACATGACTGAGCCATTTTCACTTTCATAGCCATGCTGTTGGTCCAAGGCACCACTGTTTCTCCCCTACCTAGGAGCTAACACAGAGCTTGTAGCCACTTTCCCTACTCCATGCTTGCTCACTTACAGTCTACCCTCCACACAACAGCAATTTTTAAAAAATATAAAAGAATAAGCATTCAGTAACACTGAAGTCTACTTCAACGCCAGACATGAAAAGAATCTAGAGACTTCCATTATTATTAACAATCATTATGTTATTGATTCTCGTTCTAGCCCTGAATCTGTTCCTCACTTGCTGCAGGATCTCTGGTAAATCATTTCTTTTGATAGCCAGCTATCATGTCTCCCCTCATTTCTTCAGAAATTGGCAGCCTCTTCTTTTGTACTACTACTACTTTCTCATCCAAACCAGGTGATTCTAGTGAAGATTGTCAGTAAAGGGGGCATGTGATCAAGTGGGGCCAGTCAGAATCCTTCCTTAGGAATTTTTTTAACTGGAGCTATTTTCTTTCCTTTTGAATGGCAAATATACAGGGATGTGTGCTCTAAAACTGACGGTGTATCTATCCTCAACCCACGTGTAGAATACCACTCTGTAGTAAGAGAAAACAAGCTCATCATGCAGTGAGAAACATAGATAAAAGGTAAGAGAGTGTGTCTTGTGGATTTCTTATCGACTGGCTTCTTGAGGCCTGACTGGTCACCACGTGCTTTGATTCTGCTAGATACCTCACTAGTTTCAATAAAGTCCCTATTGAGCTTTGCTCATTGGAGTTGGGTTCTTATCACTTGCAACCAAAGTACATTCTTTCCTCTTTGGTTCTCAGTTTTCTTACTGCTCCAAATTTTTAAACACCAAGACTTCAGAAAATCCAATTTCTATAGGATTTTCATTTCTTATACTTGAATGCATGAGGAAGAGGGATTTTGGGAAAAAGCAGTTTTCCATGATGTCATCTCCTGATGATAGCACAGACAAAGGTTCCTATGGTTAGGTCACTGATCCACACAGTGTCTGGCTTCCCAAGTACCCAGAAACTACACAAAACATCTAACACCACTGCTGCGAGTTCATATCTGTTCCTATTTCTGTGCCAACTCAGTGACAGCCACCGTCTTGAGGGAACACAGTTGAATGGACTGAGTTGTATGGCATGTGCCTTCACCTGCTTCTCTTCTTTCATCTTGAAGTGACCAAACAACAAATATCCAAATAGGAAGTCTCTTGAAAAGAGACTTGATTAAAAGAGTTTTCTTTGCTTGATGTAAAACTGTGCAATAGAAATGCAAAATAAGTCAGTAAGTCTCAGAGGAATGTAATTAGAATTGCATCTCTTCCTGTGGTTCACCAATGGACTGGGATAAAGTTAACAGGTTGTGCAACCTTAGTTAAGTCACCCCCTATCTCTGAGCTTCAGGAGCTTATAGCAGATGGTTTCTTCAGGCGCTTTTGGCACTAATGCTCTATGATTTTATGCCCATTTTCTGTAAGAGCTGCAAGTGGCAAACAAGATTTTGGCAGGGAAATGTTCACTATGAAATCCTCTTCTCTTCTTGGGTATAATTAAAACAGCCAAGGCTATGTGACCCCCTCATCACACAACCAGGTTTGTGACTCTTGTTTTGGAGGCTGTCAGAAAGCATCTTAATAATTAAGTGCATCTGGATGGTCCTTGACTGCCTGTCCCAAGTCAGAGTTTCCTAAAGGGTCACAAGAGGAAGAGAAGAAACAAGAATCTCTGGGGAGACTTATTAAGAATGCAGCACAGACTCATGCATTTAAGAAGAAATACTAGGGCAGCCAATGTTTAAGAGCCATAAATGCATTCCAATTCAAGGAGGACTAATTTATAGAGCACTAAGTGGATACCAGGCTCAGCTGGGTAAGATCTTTCTGAGGACAATCTCTATCATGCAGCTGGGATCCTGGAAACTAAAGGGTTGAGAGATTTGTATGTGCTGAATTATCTTCCAATCCCTCTAAATTTCAGACCTCAGAATGAGGACCAAATATGCAGTATGGTGAGTGGTCTAAGACGGCTTGTAGTTCAACGGGCCCAGGTTCAATTTGGTTCTTCATTAACTAGTTCTGTGAATTGGAGCAAATTACTCTCTCCTGGAGTCTCAATTATTTCATATGTAAATGGAAAAGTAATTCTCACCTCAAGAAATTGTTGAGAGGATTAAATGTGAGAATAGTATAAATAAAGTCTTTAGTGCAGGGCCTAACACACATAGTAAGTGCCAAATGTGTGGTGTTGACAGTTGTGCTGCAGAAGGTCATCCCAATCAGGCAGAGCAGGGAGAAAATCTAACCTAGTATCTTTGTAAGGGCTCTTGGAGCA
Organism: Capricornis sumatraensis; assembly: GCF_032405125.1. Taxonomy (NCBI): domain Eukaryota; kingdom Metazoa; phylum Chordata; class Mammalia; order Artiodactyla; family Bovidae; genus Capricornis; species Capricornis sumatraensis. The sequence continues at coordinate 195,049,473 of NC_091070.1, forward strand.
GAGACAGGAAAGACCCTGTGTAAACACTACAAGCAACAGAGCAATGGGGGTGGGACAGGGCCTGTAAGGAGGAGATGGAGCCTGGACTTGGAAAGTGGATGGAGAAAGAATCTCACTGGGAACACGGAAGAGAATCCAAGAAAATGGCTCTGAACAGTTCTGTTGCATGACCTTGTTAGTCTGGCTGCCCCCAGACACCTGACAGAATGTAGAAACCAGCCTCCAGAAGTGAAGAATAAGCCAAAAATGAGGTTTAGAGTGTTCTGGAGACTCTGTTAGAGATTTCCTCCAATGTACAGGAAACCAGGATCCTGGAGACCTGGGTTTGAGTCCTGCCTTTGCAATATACTAATAGTGTGACCTTGGGCAAAGATGTGCGTGTGCATGCTAAGTCGCTTCAGTCATGTCCAACTCTTTACCATCTTCTGGACTGTAGCCTGCTAGGCTCCTCTGTCCATGGGATTCTTCAGGCAAAAATACTGGAGTGGGTAGCCATAACCTCTTCTAGAGGATCTTCCCGACCCAGGGGATCGAACCCGTGTCTCTTACATCTCCTGCATTGGCAGGTGGGTTCTTTACCACTAGCACCACCTGGAAGCCCTTGGACAAACGTGTTCATCTGTAACATGAGATTAACAATTTTACCTACTTCACAAAATACCTGTGACAGTCAAATGAAAGTACATTTTAGGAACTGCAGAACATTGGGGGCATATAAGATGGAACCACTGTGAAGGGGTGGGGTAGGCAACAGGTGGCATTCATCATAGAATGAAACTGAGCATACCCCTTCCAGAACCGTTTCCAAGGATCCCCTCCTCCCTCCACCTCCTTTCCCCTTCCCCCACATTTTGGTCCCAGGAACCTAACCTCACAAGGAAATATCAGAGCAAGCAGACCCTACACCCAGAGGTTTGGTTAACTTCAGAGAAACTTCCAGAGGCTAACAGCACCAAAAGGAATCAACCAGTGCATGCAGGAATGAATGAGCAGAGCAGTGAGCTGAGACTGGGTGGGGACCCAGGAGGGGCAGACAGTGGAGTCCATATGCACTGTGATTAGAATAGCATAACAAAAATCACTAGTCACATGTTTGGCACTTTACAGTTCCCAAAGCACTTTCTCACTGAAGCCCTAATGATCTTTGACACAACCCTGTAATGTGGGTTTTAGAATTTCCAGTACTCAGATGGGGAAAACTGAGGCCTGCATCTGAGAAGCAACCAACCCAAGACTACATAGAGAAAGCAGCAAATGGCTTGGTTGATTTCAGAACCGTATAGGGTCTGCCCCCAGGAGTGGGCAGTCTTGGTCCTGAACCCTGTGTATTGTGGGCAGGGGGAGGGCAAGCTGAAGAAAAAACCTAAGCATCCATTGTGTCTACATCTGTCGTCTTCTCTGCTTGTGGGAAGGAAGGAAGCAAGGAACACACATTCGTCATGGCACCCACACCCTCAGTAAAATGAAACCCTGGAGCAGGATTGAGCGGCAAAGGCTTTCCTCCCATCACAGCGGCAGATGCTCTCCCGAGTCACACAGTGAAATGTCACCTTACTCAGTTTGCACAACATCTTCAATTCTCCCAATGACTCTAATTTATTCAATCAGGGACCAAGCTATCTCATGCCAGCCTAGGAGATATACCACAACAGGCTGAGAAGAATTCCTCAGGAGGAGCAAGTAGCAAAAATCAGAGTTGTTGCTCTCTTAAGACTGAGCAGAGAGAAGGATCATAACTCTCAAGTCCCCACCCCTCTATCAGATTCTAGCTAAACAGATGTTTTCCTGCTTTTTTATTTTCTGCTTACTGACACCCCTTCTCAGTGACATATGAAATATGAAATGTCATGTAGTGCTGTGAGTTTGTACAAATATAAAGAAATACCAGGGTATACACAGTAACAAAAGGAAAGATCCCATTTGCAAATATCTGTGGTGTCTCCTTGTTCTGTGTTGATACGTTGTATTGATATAAATTGACTTTTCTTAATATAGCTTTACCCTCATCATGGTGGCAGTGTTGGGATGTGCATTAAAGTTCATCTGAAGTATGCGTCATTTATGCATGCCTCTTCCTTGAGTTTGTGCTAAGAGCTTTGGGGAAAGACTCCTGCCATCTTAGATCTTAGGAACTAGGGAGACAGTTCTAGCACCGATGCAATGAAAGCCACAATACAAGACAGTAGTTCATGAATGACTCAGAAAAGGGAGAGATCAGGGCAGACTATAACAGGGAAGGCTTATTGGAGGAGGAAGGCTGCAAGAAGACAGGTATGGCCATTCAGCTTGCACTTATGAAGATCCTCTTGGTCCCAGTTCTGTGCTGGGTGATACAGAGAATTACAAGGATCAGTGTGTGTCTCCAAGGAGCATGGCTCAGTATTGATGCCAAACAGTGGGTTAGGATACATAGCTGGAGCACTGAGGAGCAAGATAGCTGCTCAATGCATGTCTGAGCTGCAGAGAGTGCTCAGCCCACGGGGAAGTGAAAAAGTATGGACAGAAACAGCAGCTTCCCAAAGGGGCAGAACCTACTCCCCACTTACCAACTTCCCAAAAGTATAACATAGTTCTTCATTCATCCCCACCATGGTGTGATGGGAAGCCCTTTCCTTTTCTCTAGCCTGGTTAACCCTTATTCATCTGTAAGGACACAGGCACCAAGACCCTGGTGAGCCAGAGATGATGTGAAGCTTTGGAAACAGAGTGGAAGTGACGGAAGTGTTAGATACTGTATTAGTGAGGATTCTTTCTATTTTGTGACATATACCCACATTTAATAATCACAACGGGGAAAAAAAAGAGATCATGGTAGAAGAGGAATTTGTTAGCTCATGTTACTGCAAAGTCCAGGTGTGTATCTAGCTTCAGGCTCACCTAGAACGAGGTGATTGATTGTATTATCAGGATTCCATTTATCTCTCAGTTTTACTCTCCTCTGAGTTGGCTTCATTCTCAGGTTGCTTCAAGTTTATCTTACCATGTAGCCATCTTTATAAAAAGAGAGTGAGTTTGCTTCAGTAGCTTTCTCTTTTATAAAAAAAAAACTGATTTACAATGTTGTGTTAATTTCCACTGTATAGCAAAGTGATTCAGTTATACATATTTTTTTTTACATTCTTTTCCATTATGGCTTATCACAGAATATTGAATATAGTTCTCTGTACTTACAGTAGGACCTTGTTTATCCATTCTGTTCACATCTTGTAACCCTAAACTCCCAGTTAGTTTCTTCTAACCCCTCCCCCACCACCCCTCCCCTTGGCAACCACAAGTCTGTTCTCTCATGTCTGTGAGTTTGTTTCTGTTTTGTAGACAGGTTCATTTATGTCATATTTGAGATTCCCCATATAAGTGATACAATAATATGGTATTTGTCTTTCTCTTTCTAACTTACTTTGCTTAGAATAATCTTTAGGTCCATCTAGGTTGCTGGAAATGGCACTATTTCATTCTTTTTTATGGCTGAGTAGTTATTTCATTGTATACATACACGACATCTTTATTCATTTATCTGTCGATGGATACTTCAATAGTTTTAGCAAAAGTCTTGGGTCATGTACCTGTTTTAGGATCAATTATTATATCAGGAGGCGAGCGTTCTGATTGGCTGAACCTGTACCTTGTGCCCATCTCTGCATTTGGGAAACGGAATTAGTCCCACTGAAACCAGATGAACTCCAAGTGGGAGAGGAGTGGTGGCCCCTAAGGAAAATTTGGGTGCTGCTTTCAGATGAGAAGAGAATGGGTGCTGGCCAGGCATAAATACCACCTATTCATAGGAGATACAGAATCAGATCATTTCACAAAAGACACATAAAGATTGGACATAGGAGAACAAGATTGAGTTCTACTCAGTCTTGAGTATGGAAATGGAAGGAACAATGCAGGCAAGGATGGCAAGGGATGGGGGTTTGTGGAGACCCGAGGCAGCCAGCTGAGTGTAGAGCAGGCAGGATGAGTATCTATGATTGAATAGGCTGTGTTCTGCAAGAGGGCCTGTGTGAACTGAATGGCAGTTGAAATGCAGCCTGGGTTCCAGGTGCTGAGTTTTGTGTCCTAGTGTGGGGCTGCCTCTACCAGGAGGAAGGGTTCCTTTGTATAATTCACCCAAAGGTGCTATCTGCTCATCAAGCTATGAGTAGAGGGGCAACATCCATCTAGAGGGAACACCTGCTTCCAATTTGCAAAAAAATGCTGTAGTGGGTTGAATTGTGTCCCCCTAAAAGATACATTTGAGATAGGCTGGGACCTGGGACCCTTTGCTGCACTGGTGCAATGCTTGCACCTGAACACACCTCTCCTCAAGCAACCAAATACAAAGAAATTATACGGGACTAAAAATAACTGTGTGCATGGTACAGTTAGAGCGAAATTATGGACGAAAGATATAAAGAGACCAAAAAATCCAAATGCCACTTTAGAAGAGCCTGGAGCAAAATCAGGGGGTCAGGAACAAAAGCAAGAGAACTGAGCATATCCGCTAAACACACCACTACCTAAGGGGCAGGAAAAATACCTAAGCCACCCCTCCACCAGACCCCTGGACATACGTCTACTCTCACGTCCTGAAAGGAATAAGCTTGCGTGCACTCATGGAGTGGCAAGGTGCAAGCAAGGAAACTGTTGTTCTTATTCCCTGCTGCTGCAGCAGGGGCCCCAATAAAGCCTTGCCTGTATTTCTTGTCTGGCCTCTGATCAATTCCTATTGATTGGGGAAGGCCAAGAACCTTGGTAGATATCATATTCAGTCCTAATTTCTGGTACCTACAAGTGTGACGTTATTTGGATATAGGGTCTTGGCAGATGTAATCAAGTTAAGATGAGGCCATACTATGGGTAAGTGTAGCACTAAATCCAATGACTGGTGTCTTACAAGAAGAGGGAGATTTGGACACAGAGACACAGGGAAGACTATGTGATGATGGAGGTGGCAACTGGAGTGATGCAGCTACAGGCCAAGGAATGCAAAGGATTATTGGTAACCACCTGAAGCTAGGAAACAGTTACGAAACATTCCTCCTCAAAGCCTGCAGAAGAAACCAGTGCTGCCAAAGCCCTGATTTTAGACTTCCTGCCTCAGAGCTGTAAGGGAATAAATTTCTTTTGTGTTTGTGGCACTTTGTTACGGCACCCTTAGGAAACTAACACAGGTACTATACGGGCTAGCAGCAGCCTCAAGAGTAATGTTCTCCTCTACCCTCATGTCCTGGTAGAAGATATAGAAAACCCAGGGGCTCAAGAGATCCCAGCAGAAGTAGCTGGGCCTCCTCATAGGTACTACTACTCAAGAGTGTACTGGAAGTGCCTGTTACGCCACCTTCGCACAGCGAGTAAACAGTATTTTCAAACTGTAGTAGTTCATAGAGGACTGCCAATAAAACGAGTGACAACATTTTCTTGGTTTGAGAAGATGAGTGGGGCACACGTTAGACTGGAGCCTCTACATCTGCTGTTCTTTCTGCTTTCTGTCTCCGAAGCTCACTTATGTGCCTCCTCTGAGAAACCACATCCCCCTGTTTTCCTTTGCCATAGAACTTACTGTGCCAAATTGTAATTTTCTGAGTACTTGTGGGGATAGATTGTCCAATGACACTGAACACAATTTTTTTTTTTCTGTGAAATGAACCAGGCAAGAACTAGGGAAATGTGCAGGAGGAGTCTGGAGACCTACTTAAATGAAGGAAATGAGACTCCAATAGTTTCACTAACAAGATTCAGAGTTATTAAAATGTGTCGAGGTAAACCAGGGTAGCTATGAACACAGGTCAATGATGGGGAAGGGTTGGGAGTCCCTGGAATGTCATTCCTCAGAGAAGTGTACCCTGACTCTATCATAGCCCTCAACTTGTTTTATTTTCATTAATAATCATGAAACTATTTTATTTGTTTGATGAAAGTTTCATGAGAGTGGGGATCTTGCCTGTTTTGTTCACTGCTATACCTTCAGAGCCTTGGGCAAGTTACTTAACCTCTGTTTTACTTAAACCTCTCCTTTGTAAATCATGCCAACCTCTTAGGGTTATTGTGACGATTAAATGCATTAACATAGAGCTTAGACCAATGCCTGGCGCACTGTTGATAACTGATACTGGCTAGCATTTATATTGTGCTTACTATGTTCTAGGTACTAGTCTAAGCACTTTACATATACAATTGGCCCTCCTTATATGTGGGTTCTTATCCACAGATGCAATGAACAGCAGATTGAAAACAGGAAAAAAAAAATCCAGAAAATTCCAAAGAGTAAAACTTTGTCACATTTGACAACTATTTACATTGTATTAAGTATTATAAGTAATCTAGAGATTATTTGATGTACACTGGAAGATGTGCATTGGCTATGTACAAATATTATGTCATTTTATATAAAGGACTTGACCATCCACAGATCTTGGTATCCTCAGCAGTGCTAGAACTGATCCTTCATGGATACTGAGGAGGACACTACATCAATTTAATCGTCAAAACAATCTTATAAGATTCCCATCTTGTAGATAAGGAAAAAGAGAAGTTATTTATCTAAGACCACACAGCTGGTAAATGCAGAGCAGACATTGAAACCTCAGAGTCCCAGTGCTTCACCATGACACCATTTATATCTTCTAATATAAATCCTTTCAAATGAACAAAATCACCAAGAGAATGGAAAAAGATGGAACCACTGGACTAGTTCAAAAATCAAGACAAGTATTGAAGGGGAATGGTTGTTGGGAGTCTGTGAGGCAGTGATACTGAATTTTCAGCTATTTTATCTTTCTGTAGGGATTTCCCTGGTCAATCTTGTACCTGGGGAAATGGCTGTGAGGGTTAACTTATAAAGCAGTAAGGAATAATGCAATTCTTGACTGAGTGTAGCACTGGGATGGGATGTTGTCTTTCTTCACATACTAAGAGCCTTGAAAATCTAGTGAGGGATTCTCCCAGGGGCGAGAGTAGGGACAGGTGCTGGAGACCCAGCCATTTCATCCCATGAAACATACCCAAAGCAACTCACTCCAGCGATGACAGAAGAGGAGAGGATCTCTCTTCTCTTGACTGCCCATGTTTCAGTCCCCTCTCTGGCTTTGACAGCTGCACCAGTGCTTTATAGGACACTACTGGGCATTCTTTAAGAAATAAACTGCTATGGGACCCAACCATTTGTCTTTACCACCAGTAGAAAGTGAGTTACTGAAGGCCAGGGAAGAGAGTTTTACTTCTATCTCAAATCCCAAGTCCGCCACAGATTACAGCACTTTAAGGGTGCTCAGTGGCTATTTGCTGAATGAAGAGAATTGAATGCTCTTGGTCAGCAGATGGGATGATGCCTAGACAAGGCAGCTGCTATCTTAGATTTTTAGCTGAAAGGTGGCAATGGCGATGGCATTTTGGAAGGGTGTTGAGAGGATGAAGAGATCACAAACAAGCTAGTTCTGGAGGAAGCCATAAGAAAGAAATAATGGTTTGTCAGTTCAGTTCGGTCGCTCAAGTCATGTCCGACTCTTTGCGACCCAATGAATCACAGCACGCCAGGCCTCCCTGTCCATCACCAACTCCCGGAGTTCACTCAGACTCATGTCCATCGAGTCAGTGATGCCATCCAGCCATCTCATCCTCTGTCGTCCCCTTCTCCTCCTGACCCCAATCCCTCCCAGCATCAGAGTCTTTTCCAGTGAATCAACTCTTAGCATGAGGTGGCCAAAGTACTGGAGTTTCAGCTTTAGCATCATTCCTTCCAAAGAAATCCCAGGGCTGATCACCTTTAGAATGGACTGGCTGGATCTCCTTGCAGTCCAAGGGACCCTGAAGAGTCTTCTCCAACACCACAGTTCAAAAGCATCAATTCTTCAGCGCTCAGCCTTCTTCACAGTCCAACGACCAAAAGAAAAATCATAGCCTTGACAAGACAGACCTTAGTCGGCAAAGTAATGTCTCTGCTTTTGAATATGCTATCTAGGTTGCTCATAACTTTTCTTCCAAGGAGTAAGCATCTGTTAATTTCATGGCTGCAATCATCATCTGCAGTGATTTTGGAGCCCCCCAAAATAAAGTCTGACACTGTTTCCCCATCTATTTCCCATGAAGTGATGGGACCGGATGGCATGATCTTCATTTTCTGAATGTTGAGCTTTGAGCCAACTTTTTCACTCTCCACTTTTCACTTTCATCAAGAGGCTTTTTAGTTCTTCTTCACTTTCTGCCATAAAGGTGGTGTCATCTGCATATCTGAGGTTATTGGTATCTCTCCTGGCAATCTTGATTCCAGCTTGTGTTTCTTCCAGTCCAGTGTTTCTCATGATGTACTCTGCATATAAGTTAAATAAGCAGGGTGACAATATACAGCCTTGACGTATTCCTCTTCCCATTTGAAACCAGTCTGTTGTTCCATGTCCAGTTCTAACTGTTGCTTCCTGACCTGCATATAGATTTCTCAAGAGGCAGGTCAGGTGGTCTGGTATTCCCATCTCTTTCAGAATTTTCCACAGTTTATTGTGATCCACACAGTCAAAGGCTTTGGCATAGTCAATACAGCAGAAATAGATGTTTTTCTGGAACTCTCTTGCTTTTTCCATGATCCAGCGGATGTTGGCAATTTGATCTCTGGTTCCTCTGCCTTTTCTAAAACCTGCTTGAACATCAGGAAGTTCACGATTCACGTATTGCTGAAGCCTGGCTTGGAGAATTTTGAGCATTACTTTACTAGCATGTGAGATGAGTGCAATTGTGTGGTAGTTTGAGCATTCTTTGGCATTGCTGGTGGGCATAAATTTAAAGCACTTCATGGCCAAAGGCCTTTTAAAAATCCTTCCTTCAAACCTCCGGAGTCTGCTTAAGTTGAAGAATCTTTTTTTCCCTGTTTTTCTTTAAGGATAAGCTGGCAGCAGTATCCAGCGTCCACCACCAGGCACTTATAGGGAGCTGTTTTTCCCAGCTCCCAGTTCTTACAAGAAGTGCCTAGATCACAGTTTTGCCTACGGAAACAGAAGTCTCTACCTTCCGTATTTGTGTCTTTCTGCCTTTCATAGTGTATATACAAAATACCTGGGAATCAGCTGGTAATTGTCTAAATACTTAGGTTGTCTATGCATGATTCAATAAAATGACTCTTTGAAAGAGCAGCTAAAAATAAAAATACCTATTTTTTCATATATGTTATTGTATATGTATATACTTTACTCATTACATAAATAGATTTCTTTACATCATATGAAAAGATGATTCTAGAAATACTTCTGCTCCATAAACATGCTTGTCCTCAGCTGATTAGATCTGCATAAATATCCCTTGGATGCTAGGATCAAGGTCATTTTCCTTAATCTGTTTCCCTTTGCAAAGGCAACCACCTTTCATGTAACAAGTGTCTTCATGCTATCTTAGAGCCTTCTTTCCCCCATTCTTCTCCCAACATTAAAATAACCACATTCTCAGTCCTGATGTATGATAGATGATAATAAATTATTCTCCCATTGAGATGATCTGAAAAGTAATGGATTAAAATATATTTTCTCCAGGGGAACTAATATCAAATAAGAGCCTTCAGGAACTGAAGTCCTTAAGGGTAGATTCTCAAGCTCTGTGGCAGGTCAGCAGAATACACTGAGAATCCAGGAAAGGATTAATACATACACAGAAACAATTTTTTTTTTTTTTGTCACAGAAAGCATTTACAGATCAGTTGGGAAAAGATGGACTATTCACTAAGTGGTTATCTATATGGGAAAAAAATCTGATCCCTACCTTATACTATATACAAGTATCAGTACTAGCTAGATTTAAGACTTAAATCTCAAAGCATAATGTAAAATAACAGAACTTTCAGAAGACAAAATAGGAAAATATCTTTAAGACTTCAGGTTAGAGAAGGATCTTTTTAAATGGGAACTAAAAGTGCAAGCCATGAAGGAAAAAAAAGTCTAATTTAAGATAACCTTATTCTGAGTGAAAAAACAAATCTAAGGGGGAGAGGATATTGATAACATACGACTGACAAAAGAAAGAGAAAAACTCAACAGTAAAATGAGCAAAAGGAAAAATACCATTGTATTAAGGCCAAAAAGCATGAGAAAAGATGCTCAATTTTGTTAGAAACAAGAAAGTGAAAATTAAAATCACAAATCACTATTTCTCACCTACGGTGGAGCCTGGTGGGCTGCTGTCTATGGGGTCGCACAGAGTCAGACATGACTGAAGTGACTTAGCAGCAGCAGCAGCAGCAGCAAACTGACAAAAATTAGAAACTCAGATAACCAGGTATTGGCGAAACTGTAGTGACAGGAACCCTCATTTAATGCTAGTTGGAGTTTAAATTAGTAGGACTTTGGAAAACAGTTTGGTATTATATATTTAACTTGCACACATTGCATGATCTAGCAACTGCATATGTATATGCATTCTTGTGCTTGCATAGCAAGAGATATACATAAGAATTCTAAAGCAGTATCATTTATAAGAACAAAAAGCTAGAAATAGTCCAAATGTCTGTCAACTATAGAATGGATAAGTATATCATGGTAGATTCATACAATAGGCTATCATACAGAACTGAATATGAACGAACTGTACCTGCACACTTGGGACTCCCAGGTGACTCAGTTGTAAAAAATCTGCCTGCCAGCAGGAGATGCAAGAGACATGGGTTCAACCCCTGGGTCAGGAAGATCCCCTGGAGGAGGAAATGGCAATCCACTCCAGTATTCTTGCCTGGAAAATTCCATAGATAGAGAAGCCTGGTGGACTATAGTCCATGGGGTTGCACAGAGTTGGACACAGTGACTGAGCACGCACACACGTAGCTATACAATTGAACTATTTTAATGAATAAACAATAAAGGTAACAGAAGAATAACATACTAAATGGTTCCATTTATGTAAACTTAAACAGGCAAATGTAAGCAATATATTTTGCCCAGATAACTTCAGTTTGACCCTCCAGATTCACTTTCCACACTTCTATTTCCAGGAGGCTGCACTGAGTGGACTGAATATATGGGCCCTTTATGACTTGTAGCTTCTGGTTAGATTTGGCTGATGGGAGGCGCCAGCAGAAGATTGGAGAGGTAGAAGCAAGTGGGGTTGAGTGTTTATTCTCTGGTACCCTTGCTGTGGGTTGCTATAGGGAGGCTGGATTCCCTCCAATGAAGGTCTCAGCTCCTATCAGGAGGCTCTGTCTGGCTTCCTGAAACCACCTCCACTACTCTTGCTTCGAGCCTATGGTGATAAAGAGCACTGTTACTAGCCTAAAGATAATATCCTGTTGTTGTATTCTTCTGTATCCTGCCTGCACCTTTGTAAATAATTCCTTTAATAAACTCTCCTCAAATTATACTAATTTGAGTGTGCCATCTGTTTCCTGCCAGGACCCTAACTGATACAATATTGTTTGGGGATACAGAGACACTGTGGTAAAACTTACAAGGAAAAGCAAGGGAATTATTAACATAAAATTCCATCTAGTTATTACCTCTATGGGGGAGGGAAATATGATACAAAAGAGCCACATGGGGGACTCATGTACTGGTAATATTCTATTTCTTAAACTAGGCTGTTTGTAGATGTGTATTTGCTGATTACTCTTTAACATAATTATTCTTTAATATGTTGTAGATAACCTTTTGTATGTGTGATACATCTTACAGTAAAAATTAAAATAAAATATAATAAACTCCCACTAGAATGAAAGATTGTGAGGACAGAGCTTTTTGTCTTATTTGATAGAATGGTGTTGACACTAGAAATTACAAAAATATGTGTTTGAACAACTTAATGGATATCCAACTTTGGCCTAGGACCTCCCCGTCCATGATAGGGAGTCAAGGAATTTGTTTAAACTCTGAATCCCACTGTACAAGCTAGGAAGAGCTTTCCTTGTTCTGTCTTCCTTTTTACACATTCCACAGACTCTGTCTCTTTCCCTCTCTTCTTGGTGACTACCACAGATCTATAAAATGGATAAGTGTATCATGGTAGATTCATACAATGGGCTGTCATGCAGAACTGAATATGAATGAACTGTACCTGCACACTTGGGACTCCCAGGTGACTCAATAATTCTGTTTTGGGTTATTCTGTTCCCCCTCCACCCCATCCTTCTCCAATCCAATTCCAGAATTAAATATACTCTCTCTTCATCTTTCTTTCTCCTTAGACCACAAATTCAAAGAGTCATTTTGTTTAAAGGATTTTATTATGAACCATTTGTGGGGAATAGAACAGGAATACAAAACAAGAAGTATTTATATATGAAAGTCTTGGTTCCTTGGCTGTGATCTGAATTCCTTGTAGGAAGTCAGGTTAGGTTTTAGCCCTTCCTTTTTGACTGTTCTTCCTGTGGGTTTGGTCATTACAACCCACTCTGGGTTGGTCCTTGGAGGAACGAGCTTGGTGGAATGACAGTGAACAACCTGCTTCACTGAGGACTTTCAGGGAGCATCGTTTCTCATTCTAGGAATTATTCATTCGAAAGTGAAAGTGTTAGTTGCTCAGTCCTATCTGACTCTTTGTGACCCCAAGGACTGTACCCCACCAGGCTCCTCTGTCCATGGAATTCTCCAGGCAAGAATACTGGAGTGGGTAGCTATTCTCTTCTCTAGGGGATTTTCTTGACCCAGAGACTGAACCTTGGTCTCTTGCATTGCAGGAAGATTTTTTACTATCTGATCCACCAGGGAAGTCTTAATTAACATGCCCTGACAGAATAGCAAGAAGAGATAAGAAAGCCTTCTTCAGCGATCAACGCAAAGAAATAGCAGAAAAGAACAGAATGGGAAAGACTAGAGATCTCTTCAAGAAAATTAGAGATACTAAGGGAATATTTGCAGAGATGGGCTCGATAAAGGACAGAAATGGAATGGACCTAACAGAAGCAGAAGATATTAAGAAGAGGTGGCAAGAATACACAGAACAACTGCACAAAAAAGATCTTCACGACCCTGATAATCCCAGTGGTGTGATCACTCATCTAGAGTCAGACATCCTGGAATGTGAAGTCAAGTGGGCCTTAGAAAGCATCACTACGAACAAAGCTAGTGGAGGTGATGGAATTCCAGTTGAGCTATTTCAAATCCTGAAAGATGATGCTGTGAAAGTGCTGCACTCAATATGCCAGCAAGTTTGGAAAACTCAGCAGTGGCCACAGGACTGGAAAAGGTCAGTTTTCATTCCAATCCCAAAGAAAGGCAATGCCAAAGAATACTCAAACTACCGCACAATTGCACTCATCTCACATGCTAGTAAAGTAATGCTCAAAATTCTCCAAGCCAGGCTTCAGCAATACGTGAATCGTGAACTTCCTGACGTTCAAGCTGGTTTTAGAAAGGGCAGAGGAACCAGACATCAAATTGCCAACATCCGCTGGATCATGGAAAAAGCAAGAGTTCCAGAAAAACATCTATTTCTGCTGTATTGAATATGCCAAAGCCTTTGACTGTGTGGATCACAATAAACTGTGGAAAATTCTGAGAGATGGGAATACCAGACCACCTGACCTGCCTCTTGAGAAATCTGTATGCAGGTCAGGAAGCAAGAGTTAGAACAGGACATGGAACAACAGACTGGTTCCAAATGGGAAAAGGAGTACGTCAAGGCTGTATATTGTCACCCTGCTTATTTAACTTATATGCAGAGTACATCATGAGAAACGTTGGACTGGAAGAAACACAAGCTGGAATCAAGATTGCTGGGAGAAATATCAATAATCTCAGACACGCAGATGACACCACCCTTATGGCAGAAAGTGAAGAGGAACTAAAAAGCCTCTTGATGAAAGTGAAAGAGGAGAGTGAAAAAGTTGGCTTAAAGCTCAACATTCAGAAAACTAAGATCATGGCATCCGGTCCCATCACTTCATGGGAAATAGATGGGGAAACAGTGGAAACAGTGTCAGACTTTATTTTGGGGGGCTCCAAAATCACTGCAGATGGTGATTGCAGCCATGAAATTAAAAGATGCTTACTCCTTGGAAGAAAAGTTATGACCAACTTAGATAGCATATTCAAAAGCAGAGACATTACTTTGCCAACTAAGGTCCGTCTAGTCAAGGCTATGGTTTTCCCAGTAGTCACGTATGGATGTGAGAGTTGGACTGTGAAGAAGGCTGAGCACCTAAAAATTGATGCTTTTGAACTGTGGTGTTCGAGAAGACTCTTGAGAGTCCCTTGGACTGCAAGGAGATCCAACCAATCCATTCTAAAGGAGATCAGCCCTGGGATTTCTTTGGAAGGAATGAAACTCCTTTTAAAGCTGAAACTCCAGTACTTTGGCCACCTCATGCAAAGCGTACTCATTGGAAAAGACTCTGATGCTGGGAGGGATTGGGGTCAGGAGGAGAAGGGGACGACAGAGGATGAGATGGCTGGATGGCATCACTGACTTGATGGACATGAGTTTGAGTGAACTCCGGGAGTTGGTGATGGACAGGGAGGCCTGGCGTGCTGCGATTCATGCGGTTGCAAAGAGTTGGACATGACTGAGCAACTGAACTGAACTGAACTGAACTGATGGTGGGTAATGGGATAGCTAAGAACAGGCAGATCAGCATAAGAAAAACAAAACTATAAATCAGCCTCTTCCAAATTTTTTCTCACGGAGTAGAATATTCATTGCCAAAAAATAAAAATTAGAAAAGGAGAAGCAGAGGGTGTCCTAGAGTCAAGCAAGTTTGGGAAATGCTGCATGTTACATTGTCCTTTTTGAGAATCAGAATATGTGTTACCAAACTAATGACCTTGAGAACCAGCTGTATCTCTCTCTCTCACACACACACATATACACGTTTAGTTGCTAACTTGTGTCTAGCTCTTTTGTGATCCCATGTACTGTAGCTTGCCAGACTCCTCTGTCCATTGCATTTCTCAGGTAAGAATGCTGGAGTGGGTTGCCATTTCCTTCTCCAGAGTATCTTCCTGATCCAGGGATCAAACCTTAATCTCCTGCATTGGCAGACAGAGTCTTTACCACTGAGCCACCAGGGAAGCCCTATATGTATGTATGCATGTATGTATGTATGTGTGTGTGTGTGTGTGACAGAGTCTTTACCACTGAGCCACCAGGGAAGCCCTATATGTTGTTTGTATGTATGTATGTATGTACGTATGTGTGTGTTTGTGTGTGTGCAGGGTTCTATTTTCTTCACATCCCTGCCAACACTTGTTAGTCTGTCTTTTATTTTTATAATAGCCATTTTAACAGTTGTGCAATGATATCCTGTGGTTTTGATTTGCATTTCCCTGATGATTGGTGATGTTGAACGCCTTTTCATGTACCTTTTGGCCATTTGTATGTCTTCTTTGAAATAATGTCTATACAGGACCTCTTTCCTTTTTAAAATGAGATTCTTTGCCTTTTTACTATTGAGTCATGAGTTCTTTGTGTATTTTGTATATTAACCCCTTATCAAATATATGATTTGCAAATATTTCCTCCCATTCTTTAGGCTGCCTTTCATTTTATGAATTGTTTCCTTTGCTATGAAGAAGCTTTTTCGTTTGATGTAGTTTCATTTGTCTATTTTTATTTTTGTTGCCTTTGCTTTTAGTGCCAAATTCTCCAAAAATCATGGTTAGATCAATCAATGTTAAGGAAATTATTCCTTATGTTTTCTTCTAGGAGTTTTGTGGTTTGGTGTCTAAGACTTTGATCCATTTTGAGTTGATTTTTGTGTAAGGTGTAAGACAAGAGCTTCATTCTTTTGCACATGGATGTCCAGTTTTCCCAACATTTATTGAAGAGACTGTCCTTTTCCCATTATATATTCTTGATACCTCTGCTATAATTGATCATATATGCATGGGTTTAATTCTGGCCTCTATTCTGTTTAATTGATCTGTGTGTTTTTATTCTAGTATCATACTGTTTTGATTACTGTAGCTTTGCAATATAGTTTGAAATCAAGAAGTGTGATGCCTCCAGCTTTGTTTTTTCTCATGATTGTTTTGGCTATTTAGAATCTTTTGTTGTTCCAAACAGATATATAGTCTACAAGATCAAGCCTGAATGTATTGAAAATTAACATTTCTTTTGTGAATTAAAGTACAGGTGATTTACAATGTTGTATTAGTTTCAGGTGTACAGTGAAGTAATTCAGTTATATGTATATATAACTGCATGTATATATAACATGCATGCTAAGTCACTTCAGTTGTGTCTGACTCTTTGTGACCCTGCAGACTGCAGCCTGCCAGGCTCCTCTGTCCCTGGGATTCTCCAGGCAAGAATACTGGAGTGGGTTGCCATGCCTTCCTCCAGGGTATCTTCCCGACCTAGGGATTAAACCCTTGTCTCTGATCTCCCCTGCACTGGCAGGCAGGTTCTTTACCACTAGTGCCACCTGGGAAGCCTATATTCTTTTCTAGATTCTTTCTCATTATAGGTTATTACAAGATATTGAATATACTTCCTTGTTTAATGCAGTAAGTCCCTATTGTTTATCTATTTTATACATAGTAGTATATATCTGTTAATCCTAAACTCCTAATTTATCATTCCCTTCTCCTCATGTAATCATAAATTTATTTTTTTTCAGATTTCACATATAATTAATGTCATATGATATCTGTCTTTCACTTATTCCACTTAGTATAATCTCTAGGTCCATCCATGTTGCTGCAAATAGCATTCATTATTTCATTCCTTTTTATGGCTAAGTAAAGTATATTTGTTTTTCAGTTGCTAAGACATGCTCAACTCTTTGTGACCTCATGGACTGTAACATGCCAGTGTGTGTGTGTGTGTGTGTATATATGCCAAATCTCCTTTATCCTTTCATCTGTCAATGGGCATTTAGGTTGCTTCCATGTCTTGGCTATTGTAAATAGTGCTGCTATGAATACTGGAGGTGCAGATATCTTTTCAAGTTAGTGATTTTGTCTTTTCTGGATGTATGCCCAGGAGTGGAATTGCTGAATCATATGATAGTTCCATTTTTAATTTTTTAAGGAATCTCCATACTGTCTTCCATAGTGACTGCACCAATTCCATAGTGACTACATTCTTATCAACACTGTACTAGGGTTCTTTTCTCCACACCCTCTTGAGAGTTAAGTTTTTAAAGAGCTTAAGAAAACATTCAAAGTGATCCTCTGAGAACAACAGAAGCCTAATCTACATCCTTAGAATCTTGGGATGCTAAGTAGACTTCTAGAAGTCCTATTTGTATGGGTACCCAATGGGCTCCTTGGGAGAAATGATAAATATGCCTTTTGGAGCAAGGGGTGTAGACAAGAACTGCCTCTGTTCTCTGGACTGAAGAAGGTAAAGAAAATAAAGTGAATTAAAGATTTTCTCTCATAACTGTATAGTCTTCTCTAAGTAGAAGTGAAATATCCATTACTAAGGAATATCTATTGAAATCTCCTCTGTCTATCTGGCTCGTTTTGTAAAACGAAAACCAACCAGCCAAACAAAAACCCCTGAGCTCTCACAATGGAGTAATATCAGCAGTGGCTTAAACGGAGACAGGACTTATTTTGTCAAGACTGAAACAGAGTGGGAAGGAGGCTCAAGAGGGAGGGAATATTATATATTTATAGCTGATTCATGTTGTTGTACAGCAGAAACCAACAGAACATTGTAAAGCAATTATACTTCAATTAAAAAAATAGACTTCTCTGTTCATTGATTAAGAAGCTGCCTGCCAATGCAGGAGACACAGGTTTGATCCCTGATCCGAGAAGATTCCACATACCTTGGGGCAACTAAGCCCATGCATCACATCTACTGAGCCCAGGAGCCCTAGAGCCGGTGCTCTCTGCAACAGGAGAAGCCACCACAATCAGAAGCCCGTGCACTGCAACCTGAGAGTAGTCTCAGCTCACTTCAACTACAGAAAGCCCACACACAGCAGCGAAGACCCAACACAGCCAAAAATAAATAGACAAACAGGACTCAAATAGAAAGGCTTTTCTTTCCCCCCACTAAAATCCAAAATTCTTGTTCAAGAACAGGACCTACATTCCCATGGCTCTAGCTCCACCTTGTGCTTAATCAAGAAATCACCTACTTCCCATCAACTGGGGAGTTAAGTAGTCATCAGGATGTTTATAGTCAATACTTGTCAACAGTTCCTGATAACATATTAATTAATACTTTAGGCCAGGCTCTGTGTACATGATATTCAAGAACTATGGCATTTAAACCTTATAACATTATGAAAGATGTATTTTATAGATGGAAAACCACCAATGTTGATAGTTTACCAGAGTTTGTCATGTCTGACTCTTTTTGACCCTATGGATTGTAGCCTGCCTACAGGCACCTCGGTCTGTGGGATTCTCCAGGAAAGAAAACTTAAGAGGGTTGCTGTGCTCTCCTTCAGGGGATCTTCCCAACCCAGGGATCAAACCTGCATCTTCTGCATTGCGGCAGATTCTTTATCCCTGAGCCACCAGGGAAGCCCCTTGCCAGAGTTTAGCACTTTTCAAAGATCATACAGGCAGGGAATTAATTCCCTGGTGGTCCGATGGTTAGGACTCTGCTTCCACTGCACGAGCCCTGGTTCAGGAACTATGATACTGCAAGCCACATGGCATGGCCAGAAAAAAATCATACAGGTGGCAGTTAGGACTTAAACCAACCATTTCTAGGCTTTTCTTTTCAATCACAACTGTCTGCTTATAAACTAAGGCACACGTACATCACATACATTTTTTTCCCTTTACAACACACATGTAAACACATATCTTATTTAATCCTCTATTGCATGGATTTGCATTTTCAAGAAATGGATGATCCAAAGCTACAAATTAATGTTTAAATGACAGGCATTAGATTAGAGCATTGAATTGAAGTCGCTCAGTTGTGTCCGACTCTTTGTGACCCCGTGGACTGTAGCCCACCAGGCTCCTCCGCCCATGGGATTCTCCAGGCAAGAGTACTGGAGTGGGTTGCCATTTCCTTCTCCAGGGGATCTTCCTGACCCAAGGACTGAACCCAAGTCTCCCGCATTGCGGGCAAACGCTTTAACCTCTGAGCCACCAGGGAAGCCATCAGAGCATTAGGCCCTAGAATTAGGCTGATCTTGGTGATAAAATGGTATATTGGAAAAGCCAAGAGATTTGCTCATTTGAATACCTGCTCTACCACTTGATAGCTGTGTGGACTTGGGCAAGTTACTGAAGGTCACTGGCCTCAGGTCCCTTAAGTGAATTAAGAACCAATGGACTCAAATAATGCTAATTTTCGTAAATCAAACTCTGGCTTACTTTTCATAGAAACGAATTTCTAAAAGTTAACGTATCAGTAAACAAAGAATCCTGTTGGAATCTGGTGATTGATTTTTAGTAGGTGGAAAAATTGGTCACATGATGAGTTGTTAAAATGCTCAGTGCATCTTTAAGAAGTGAAACTTTAAGAACATACACGTAATAGAATAGTCCCCCCACCCAAAAGATGTCCATATCTTAACCTCTGGAATCTAGGAACATGTTTAGACACACAGCAAAGGTTAACTAAGGCTGCAGAAGGTATTAAGATTGCTAAATCAACTGACCCTAAAATAGGGAGATTATCTTAGATTATCTGGGTAGGTCCAACTTAATCATAAGGGATTTTTAATAAGTGGGAGAGTCTGAGGAAGATGTAATTGTAGAGGAAAGGCATTAAGAGATGCATTGTAGCTTGTTTTGAAGATAGAGAAAGAGGAACATGAGCAAAAAAATGTAAGCAGCTTCCAGAAGCTAGAATGAGCAATGAAATAGATTCTCTTCTAGAACCTTTAGAAGGTTCTAGAACTCTGCTGACTTTAATTTTAGCCCAGTGATACCTGGGTCAGGGTTCTGTCCTACAGAATTGTAAGATAATATATCTGTGTTGTGTTAGCCACTAAGTTTGTGGCAATTTGTTATAGGAGCAATAGAAAACATACACTATCTATGACCATCGGTGTGTCCAGACTTCTTACCTGTTTCTCATGGTGGTGTGGAAAAGGCACTGGACTTGGAATCGAAAGACTAAGCATCTCAGTTCTGCTTTTAAATAGCTGTGTGACTTCCAGTGAATCACAGTTCCTCTCTAATTATGTTTATCATGCCCTGGCACCTACCTCACAGAGTTGTTATGTACAGGAAGCGAGATAATGGATGTGTAGGTGCTGTAAAAACTATAAAGCATTCTACATATGACAGGGATTATTATTTACAGTGCCTAATACATAGTTGATATGCAAGAAATATTTGCAAAGTGGGATGTGGAAACTTGATTGCCAGGTAACTGGGAGAACAAGAGATCATATCTGACACCTGCTCTTAAGTTTTGCTGTTGCTGTTTAGTCAATAAATTGTATCCCACTCTTTGCAACCCCATGGACTGGAGCCCACTAAGCTCCTCTGTCCCTGGGATTTTCCAGGGAAGAATACTGGAGTGGGTTGCCATTTCCTTCTCCAGGGAATCTTCCTGACCCAGGGATCAAACCCAAGTCTTCTGCATTGGCAGGTGGATTCTTTACTGCTGTGCCACCAGGGAAGCCCTCTTAAATTGATTACAACATATAATTATAGAGATAACATATTCAGAAGAACATTTAAACTGTAACTCAAAATTTACATAATAACACGAGAAGTCACAGGGTTACATATGATTAAGCAACAAAGAAGTGATATAAAACAAATATGTATCCCTATGGAATGGATGGCAAGTGTGGGATGCAAGACTCAAAGAAGGATTCCAGCAGGAAGAAGGTCTTGAGCAGGATCTTGGAAGGTGTGATCAGATGGAGAACAACTGCTACCATTATACCTACAAAGCACTGTTTTTCTACACACAATTCCTGGAATCATATTTTACATTTAGGACACTGGCATGCAGTTCCAGTGTTTCAAATGGTATTCTTTTTGATCCCCTTGGTAATGTTTTTTTCTTTTTTAAAAATTTCAAACTCACAGAAAATTTGTAAAAACATTACAAAGGAGGCCTTTCTCCCCCCTGAACCTTTTAGAATAAGTTATCTATATGATGCCTCACCACCCACAAATTACCGATTATATAGGGCTTCCCCAGTGGTATATAACATTATGATAACATTATATCAATTATCATATATAACCTTGTGACTTCTCGTGTTATTGCCTTATATAAACTTCGAGTTATAGATTAAATCTTCTTCTGAGTATATTATCTCCATAATGATATGCTGTAAACAATTCAGAGCAGATATCACATATGATCTCCTGTTCTCCTCCAAGTATTTAGCATTTTTCCACATCCCACTTTGCAAATATTTCTTGCTTATCAGTTATGTTTAGGTGCTGCAAATAATAATAATTCTCTTTATATATATGGAATGCTTTATAGTTTTTTACACCTATACATCCATTGTCACGAAATTAACATCTATGCGTTACTATCGTCTAATCCACAGATTCCATTCGTTTATCCAACTGTCCCAATAACTTCCTTTATAGTGATGCATTTAATTTTCAAATCTCATTAATCTTAAAGTAAAACAGTTCCTGAACCTTTGATTTTCATAACCTTGACCTTTTAAAGATCATATAAATTATTTTACAGAATATTTCTTCCAATCTGTATTTCTGATGTTTCTTTTTAATTAGATTCAGGTTTTACATTTTCAGAGGGACAGCACAGAAGTATGTTGGTTTTTTCCCTCAATGCATACCATTCAGTTCAGTTCAATCGCTCAGTTGTGTCCGACTCTTTCTGACCCCAAACACTGCAGTATGCCAGGATTCCCTGTCCATCACCAACTTCTGGAGTTCACCCAAACTCATGTCCATTGAGTCAGTGATGCCATCCAACCATCTCATCCTCTGTTGTCTCCTTCTCCTCAGACTTTCAATCTTTCCAAGCATCAGGATCTTTTCAAATGGGTCAGCTCTTCACATCAGGTGGCCAAAGTACTGGAGTTTCAGTTTCAACATAAGTCCTTCCAATAAACACTCAGGACTGATCTTTAGGATGGACTGGTTGAATCTCCTTGCTGTCCAAGGGACTCTCAAGAGTCTTCTCCAACATCACAGTTCAAACGCATCAATTCTTTGGCATTCAGCTTTCTTTATAGTCCAACTCTCACATCTATACATGACTATGGAAAACCATAGCCTTGACTAGATGGACCTTTGTTGGCAAAGTAATGTCTCTGCTTTTTAATATGCTGTCTAGGTTGGTTACAACTTTCCTTCCAAGGAGTAAGCATCTTTTAGTTTCATGGCTTCATGAAAATCACTATCTGCAGTGATTCTGGAGCCCCCAAAATTAATGTCTGCCGCTGTTTCCCCATCTACTTGCTATGCAGTGATGGGACCAGATGCCATGATCTTAGTTTTCTGAATGTTGAGCTTTAAGCCAACTTTTTCACTCTCCTCTTTCACTTTCATCAAGAGGCTCTTTAGTTCTTCTTACCTTTCTGCCATAAGGGTGGTATCATCTGCGTGTCTGAGATTATTGATATTTCTCCCGGCAATCTTGATTCCAGCTTGTGCTTCATCTAGCCTAGCATTTCTCATGATGTAGTCTGCATGTAAGTTAAATAAGCAGGGTGACAATATACAGCCTTGACGTACTCCTTTTCCTATTTGGAGCCAGTCTGTTGTTCCATGTCCAGTTCTAACTGTTGCTTCCTGACCTGCATACAGATTTCTCAAGAGGCAGGTCAGGTGGTCTGGTATTCCCATCTCTTTCAGAATTTTCCACAGTGTATTGTGATCCACACAGTTAAAGGCTTTGGCATAGTCAATACAGCAGAAATAGATGTTTTTCTGGAACTCTCTTGCTTTTTCCATGATCCAGCAGATGTTGGCAATTTGATCTCTGGTTCCTCTGCCTTTTCTAAAACCAGCCTGAACATCTGGAAGTTCACGGTTCACATATTGTTGAAGCCTGGCTTGGAGAATTTTGAGCATTACTTTATTTACTAGCATGTGAGATGAGTGCAATTGTGCATTGAGCATTCTTTGGCAATGCCTTTCTTTGGGATTGGAATGAAAACTGACCTTTTCCAGTCCTGTGGCCACTGCTGAGTTTTCCAAATGTGCTGGCATATTGAGTGTAGCACTTTCACAACATCATCTTTTAGGATTTGAAATAGCTCAACTGGACTTCCATCACCTCCACTAGCTTTGTTTGTAGTGATGCTTTCTAAGGCCCACTTGACTTACATTCCAGGCTGTCTGGCTCTCAGTGAGTGATCGCACCATCATGATTATCTGGGTCATGAAAATCTTTTTTGTACAGTTCAATTTGTTCATTACTGATGCTGTGTTCACAGATTAAATGGTACTTGCCAGTCTTTTTCTTTGTGAAATTGTTCTTTTCTCCTTAATTACTAGGAGTTTTGCAGGGAGTTACTTTGAGACCGTGCAAATTTCCCATTCTTCATCAAATTTTCACCAAGTTAGCATACATAGATGTTTCTTGGTTATTATTGTTACGATCATCAAATGATTTCCATCATGAATGAAATTCCTACATTCATTATTGCAAAATGCCACTGAAAGAAAAAGTTTTCTTTTCTATTTATTTCTTTATATCAGTTCAGACACATGCATTCCTATTCTATACAATGGACTATAATCATTTATCATCATTATTTATTTTGATTTTTTCAAGGCATCCCTATTCTGCTCCTGTGGGGAGAAGAACAGCCTCTTCAAGCTATTCTTTGTGTTGTTTTGACAGGTCTTCATCATTCTCTGAATATTTCCTTATTTTTTGGCATACAAGATGTTTCAGATTCATCTTGTACCTTCCCTGCCCTAGAGCCCTGAAATTAGCCATTTCTCCAACAAGCCCTGGTTCCTGTCAATGGAAAACTGCCTTTTAGTGGAGAGCAGCATTTAGAAACAAAGATGGAGGTATTAGATATGCTCACTGCTTTTGGGGTGTCACTGCTCCCAGGCCCTCTCAGCAAACATGGCTTGAAAATATGTCATGCATATATGTACTCACATATGCATGTGTACATGGACATCCACCTCTATATTTACATCTAGCAATTAAAAATTGTCAGCCCACATGTGATACCCACAATTCTAGTCCAATACTACAGATTTCATTCTGATTCCTATCTTTTCATATCTGTAACTCCCTTCTCACACAGTGAGGAAACTGGCTCCCATTATCTTCAGTATATTTACTAACCTGATAAATCACTCCTGTATGTAACCAATCTCCATTACCACCACTGCCCTCTCCCCTCACCCTCCTCATTCTGCTAGGACTCTGACACATTGCACCCTCAGCCCACGTATTCACCCTCCTCATATGGCTCATGCTCTAACACTTCTCCTCAGGCAGCTCTGCATACCTGGGTGGAGGTTCCTATCTTGATTAGCCCCACTTATGCAAATGGCTTTTAGACATAAATATTCAGAAAGGAAGGGAAGAAGAATGATGGAAAACCAGACACTTTCTTTTTTAAACTGAACTATAACTGATTCACAAAGTTGTGTTAGTTTTAGGTTCACAGCAAAGTGATTCAGCTATATATGCATAGCTGAACTTGAGCAAACTCCGGGAGACAATGGAGGACAGGGAATTCTTTTGTGCTGCATTACAGAGTCGGACATGACTTAGTGACTGAACAACAACAACACACACATATACATATACATATATATACACACACCACTGAGCCACCAAGAAAGCCCTTGTATATGTTAATCTGAATGTAATCTGGGGGCTACATTCAATGGGGTTGAAAGAATTAGACATGACTCAGTGACAAAACCACCACCACCACCTCTCTTCTGAATCCCTAGGTCTCTTGAAACTTCAGTTTTCCCTCCTTTTTCCTGTATTGTTCATTTTTTAATTCAGCAAGTATTTATTGAATATCCTCTATATGTCAGATGCTATTGTTGATGTTGGGTATATGGGGGGAGAAAAGACAAAGTACTAATTCTCCAATGGACCTTATAAAATAGAGAACATATATAGACAATAAGCTAATGGGCAAATAATATAATTTCAGATTAGAAGTGTATGTGAAATAAATTCAGATAATATGTGTGTGTGTGTGTGTGTGTGTGTGTGTGTGGTGTGAGTTGCTCAGTAGTGTCTGACTCTTTGTGACCCCATGGACTGTAGCCCACCAGGCTCCTCTGTATAAAATTCTCCAGGCAAAAACACTGGAGTGGGTAACCATTCCCTTCTCCAAGGGATCTTCAGAACCAGGGGTCAAACCCAGGTCTCCTGCATTGCAGGCAGATTCTTTATTGCCTCAGCCACCAGGGAAGCCCTTATTTTAGATAGAATGGTAAGAGAAGGCCTCTCTTAAGAGGTGACATTTGAGCTGACATACAATGGTGAGAAGGAACCAGTGATGCAAAACGTAAAGGAAGAACAGTCCAAGCAAAGGAACAGACATAATGATCCTAAGGCAAGAAAAATCCTTATATTTCAGAAGACATTAAGAAAGCCAGTATGAATGGAGCAGAGGGCAGAATGGTAGTGAAGTCACTCTGTCGTGTCTGACTCTTTGCGACCCCGTGGACTGTAGCCCACCAGACTCCTCCGTCCATGGGATTCTCCAGGCAAGAATACTGGAATGGGTTGCCTTGCCCTCCTCCAAAGGATCTTCCCGACCCAGGGATTGAACCCACGTCTCCCACATTGCAGGCAGATGCAATAAACATAGAGGAAGAACAGAAATCATATATGAGTCTTATAGGCTATGAAAAACAGTTAGATTTTATTCAAAGTGATAAATCACTGATAGGTCTTAAAAAGGGGAGTAATATGATCTCATTTCTGATTCATATATTTTAAGTATCATTTTATATCTTCACATTTTCCCTTACAGGCTGAATCTCAAAATCTGTCTCTTTAGATCAGAAATCAGGAGCACTTACAAATGAGGAGTATTTGTAACAGATAAACTAGTGATCAATGGGCTTCCCAGTTGGCTCAGTGGGTGAAGAATCTACCTGCCATGCAAGAAATGTGGGTTCAATCCCCGGGTCAGGAAGATCCTTTGGAGGAGGGCAAGGCAACCCATTCCAGTATTCTTGCCTGGAGAATCCCATGGATAGAAGAGCCTGGTGGGCTATAGTCCATAGGGATGCAAAGAGTTGGACACAACTGAAATGTCTGAGCATGCATGCACACAATTTATGGTAAAGAATCCACCTGTCAATGCAGGAGATGCAAGAGACAAGGGTTTGATCCCTGGCATGGGAAGAGACCCTGGAGAAGAAAATGGCAATCCATTCTAGTATTCTAGCCTGGAAAATTCCATGCACAGAGAGCCTGGCAGCTACAGTCCATGCGATCACAGAGTCAGACATGACTGAAATACTCAGGACCATGAGCAATTCACATATGTTTTAGAGTTACTCAACTTATTTTGAAGTTTGAACACCAAATTATTCCTAGAAGTATGCTTATAGTACAGGAGAAAACTATTTTTATAGTCACAAAAATTCCTTGGTCTGTTTTGCACATATTTAGTCTCACAACAGAAGGTTCTACAAGAATATGCCTACTTCCTGACCTAGATACAAGGCTACCAAACGTGGAGTGGGCAGGACATTAATAACTAAAGCTCCAAAGGCATAATTGCCTAGAGTGTGGGCCCAGGACTTAACAGTAAATATGTTGTTTACCTATTTCCTCTTTCTGTGCCTTTCTTCCCACATTTAGCAATGTCTTCATCCACCCTAGGTTCATGGTGATCTCAAGGTGGCCATGGGGTGCTTCAAAAAGGGGGAATCAGAACAAATCCATTCACAAAATGGTGCTTATTTTAAATTTCTCTCAAGGGTATTACTGGCATTTAGGAGGAGTTGTAAAGACAACACTGCATCATTAATAGGGAAGTTTTAGACACTAAAGTAAAACAGATAACTCTGCACTCTTACTCGACTTAGAATCAACATTCCACATTTCCAATTTATCCTCTTGTAAGCTTCAAGAGAACAGGAAAACTTCTTGTTCATTACTCTATTTCCAGTGTCTGGTACATGTTAGAGCTCACTTTGTTGGCCAAATTAATAAATGAATGCCTAATTACAGACTGTTACTATATTTCAATAGTAATATAGTAATAGCCTGTTACTAAAGAGATGGGAATACCAGACCACCTGACCTGCCTCTTGAGAAACCTATATGCAGGTCAGGAAACAATAGTTAGAACTGGACATGGAACAAAAGACTAGTTCTAAATAGGAAAAGGAGTACGTCAAGGCTGTATATTGTCACCCTGCTTATTTAACTTATATGCAGAGTACAGTCAGCTCCCGGTCTTATTTTTGCTGACTGTATAGAGCTTCTCCATCTTCGGCTGCAAAGAATATAATCAATCTGATTTCAGTGTTGACCATCTGGTGGTGTCCATGTGTAGGGTCTTCTCTTGTGTTGTTGGAAGAGGGTGTTTGCTATGACCAGTGCATTTTCTTGGCAAAACTCTATTAGTCTTTGCCCTGCTTCATTCCACATTCCAAGGCCAAATTTTCCTGTTACTCCAGGTGTTTCTTGACTTCCTACTTTTGCATTCCAGTCCCCTATAATGAAAAGGACATATTTTGGGTGTTAGTTCTAAAAGATCTTGTAGGTCTTCATAAAACTATTCAACTTCAGTTTCTTCAGCGTTACTGGTTGAGGCATAGACTTGGATAACTGTGATATTGAATGGTTTGCCTTGGAGACAAACAGAGATCATTCTGTCGTTTTTGAGATTGCATCCAAGTACTGCATTTCAAACTCTTTTGTTGACCATGATGGCTACTCCATTTCTTCTGAGGGATTACTGCCCGCAGTAGTAGATATAATGGTCATCTGAGTTAAATTCACCCATTCCAGTCCATTTTAGTTCACTGATTCCTAAAATGTCGACGCTCACCCTTGCCATCTCGTTTGACCACTTCCCATTTGCCTTGATTCGTGGACCTGACATTCCAGGTTCCTATGCAATATTGCTCTTTACAGCATCGGATCTTGCTTCTATCACCAGTCACATCCACAACTGGGTATTGTTTTTGCTTTGGCTCCATCCCTTCATTCTTTCTGGAGTTATTTCTCCACTGATCTCCAGTAGCATATTGGGCACCTAATAACCTGGGGAGTTCCTCTTTTGGTATCCTATCATTTTGCCTTTTCATACTGTTCATGGGGTTCTCAAGGCAAGAATACTGAAGTGGCTTGCCATTCCCTTCTCCAGTGGATCACATTCTGTCAGGCCTCTCCACCATGACCCGCTCGTCTTGCGTTGCACCATAGGCATGGCTTGGTTTCACTGAGTTAGACAAGGCTGTGGTCCTAGTGTGATAAGATTGACTAGTTTTCTGTGAGTATGGTTTCAGTGTGTCTGCCCTCTGATGCCCTCTTGCAACACTTACCATCTTACTTGGGTTTCTCTTACCTTGGTGTGGGGTATCTCTTCACGGCTGCTCCAGCAAAGCACAGCTGCTGCTCCTTACCTTGGACGAGGGGTATCTCCTTACCGCCACCATTCCTGACCTTCAAAGTGGGATAGCTCCTCTAGGCCCTCCTGTGCTGCGCAGCCACCACTCCTCGGGTAGCTCCTCCTGGCCCCCACCCTGACCTCGGACACCAGGTGTCTCCTCCCGGCCACCACTGACCTCGGACGCAGGGTAGCTCCTCTTGGCCGCCGCCCCTGACCTTGGACTCAGGGTGTCTCCTCCCGGCCCCCACCCCTGACCTCAGATGCAGGGTAGCTCCTCTCGGCCGTTCTGTGCCATCGCAGCCTGGCACTCTAGGCCGCTGCCCCTGACCTCAGACGTGGGGTAGCTCCTCTCGGCTGCGCCTGTGCTTAGTGAGCCGGCTCCCAGCCGCCTGCGCTTAGTGATTTAAGGGTCTAGATCTGATAGATAGAGTGCCTGATGAACTATGGAATGAGGTTTGTGACATTGTACAGGAGACAGGGATTGAGACCATCCCCATGGAAAAGAAATGCAAAAAAGCAAAACTGCTGTCTGAGGAGGCTTTACAAATAGCTGTGAAAAGAAGAGAGGTGAAAAGAACAGAGGTGAAAAGCAAAGGAGAAAAGCAAAGATATAAACATCTGAATGCAGAGTTCCAAAGAATAGCAAAAAGAGATAAGAAAGCCTTCTTCAGCTATCAATGCAAAGAAATAGAGGAAAACAACAGAATGGGAAAGACTAGAGATCTCTTCAAGAAAATTAGAGATACCAAGGGAACATTTCATGCAAAGATGGGCTCGATAAAGGACAGAAATGGTCTGGACCTAACAGAAGCAGAAGATATTAAGAAGAGGTGGCAAGAATACACAGAAGAACTGTACAAAAAAGATTTTCATGACCCAGATAATCATGATGATGTGATCACTAATCTAGAGCCAGACATCCTGGAAAGTGAAGTCAAGTGGGCCTGAGAAAGCATCACTACGAACAAAGCTAGTGGAGGTGATGGAATTCCAGTTGAGCTGTTTCAAATCCTGAAAGATGATGCTGTGAAAGTGCTGCACTCAATATGCCAGCACATTTGGAAAACTCAGCAGTGGCCACAGGACTGGAAAAGGTCAGTTTTCATTCCAATCCCAAAGAAAGGCAATGCCAAAGAATGCTCAAACTACTGTACAATTGCACTCATCTCACATGCTAGTAAAGTAATGCTCAAAATTCTCCAAGCCAGGCTTCAGCAACATGTGAACCGTGAACTCCCTGATGTTCAAGTTGGTTTTAGAAAAGGCACAGGAACCAGACATCAAATTGCCAACATCCGCTGGATCATGGAAAAAGCAAAAGAGTTCCAGAAAAACATCTATTTCTGCTGTATTGAATATGCCAAAGACTTTGACTGTGTGGATCACAATAAACTGTGGAAAATTCTGAAAGAGATGGGAATACCAGACCACCTGACCTGCCTCTTGAGAAATCTGTATGCAGGTCAGGAAGCAACAGTTAGAACTGGACATGGAACAACAGACTGGTTCCAAATAGGAAAAGGAGTACGTCACGGCTGTATATTGTCACCCTGCTTATTTAACTTCTACACAGAGTACATCATGAGAAATGCTGGACTGGAAGAAACACAGCTGGAATCAAGATTGCTGGGAGAAATATCAATAACCTCAGATATGCAGATGACACCACCCTTATGGCAGAAAGTTAAAAGGAGCTAAAAAGCCTCTTGATGAAAGTCAA
This sequence comes from Capricornis sumatraensis, assembly GCF_032405125.1. NCBI lineage: Eukaryota > Metazoa > Chordata > Mammalia > Artiodactyla > Bovidae > Capricornis > Capricornis sumatraensis. Next base: position 195,079,526 of record NC_091070.1, read on the forward strand.
AGTGGAGAGTGAAAAAGTTGGCTTAAAGCTCAACATTCAGAAAACGAAGATCATGGCAGCTGGTCCCATCACTTCATGGGAAATAGATGGGGAAACAGTGGAAACAGTGTCAGACTTTATTTTTTTGGGCTCCAAAATCACTGCAGATGGTGACTGCAGCCATGAAATTAACAGACGCTTACTCCTTGGAAGGAAAGTTATGATCAACCTAGATAGTATATTCAAAAGCAGAGACATTACTTTGCCGACTAAGGTCTGTCTCGTCAAGGCTATGGTTTTTCCTGTGGTCATGTATGGATGTGAGTTGGACTGTGAAGAAGGTTGAGTGCTGAAGAATTGATGCATTTGAACTGTGGTGTTGGAGAAGACTCTTGAGAGTCCCTTGGACTGCAAGGAGATCCAACCAGTCCATTCTGAAGGAGATCAGCCCTGGGATTTCTTTGGAAGGAATGATGCTAAAGCTGAAGCTCCAGTACTTTGGCCACCTCATGCAAAGAGTAGACTCATTGGAAAGGACTCAGATGCTGGGAGGGATTGGGGGAAGGAGGAGAAGGGGACAACAGAGGATGAGATGGCTGGATGGCATCATGGACTCAATGGACGTGAGTCTAAGTGAACTCTGGGAGTTGGTGATGGACAGGGAGGCCTGGTGTGCTGCGATTCATAGGGTCGCAAAGAGTCGGACACGACTGTGTGACTGAACTAGACTGAACACATATATAGCAATAGTCTGGTGAACTGCAAGATTCAGAGGTCTCTTTATAAAAGGAAAAACAGGTCACACTTTAGGATGTGGCCTTTGATTCTAGTCAGAAAATTCCAATTATTATCTGAATTTGAAGCTTCCCTACTGTAATGTATATATCACCAATCTAAATATATCAAAAAGCAGACATTACTTTGCCAACAAAGGTCAAGGCTATAGTTTTTCCAGTGGTCATGTATTGCTGTGAGAGTTGGACTATAAAGAAAGTGAGCAGAGAATTGATGCTTTTGAACTGTGGTGTTGAAGTCTCTTAAGAGTCCCTTGTACTGCAAGGAGATCCAACCAGTCCATCCTAAAGGAGATCAGGCTTGAATACTCATTGGAAGGACTGATGTTGAAGCTGAAACTCCAATACTTTGGCCACCTGATGCGAAGAGCTGACTCATTTGAAAAGACCCTGATGCTGGGAAAGATTGAGGGCAGGAGGAGAAGGGGACGACAGAGGATGAGATGGTTGAATGGCATCACCAACTCGATGGACATGTGTTTGGGTGGACTCCGGGAGTTGGTGATGGACAGGGAGGCCTGGCGTGCTGTGTGATTCATGGGGTCACAGAGTCGGACACGACTGAGCGACTGAAATGAACGCTGTGAACTCTCGTCTGCGAGGGAGCTAAAAAATGTTTTCGCACAATAGAGTGAACACATCTACACCTGTCTTTTAAACACTTCCTAGGCCTTAAGGGCGACCAGGACTAATGTCTGGCAGGCTACAAAAAAGGAGACTCAAAACGACTATTTCTATCGTTCAGCTCAGCTCCACTCAGATGCCGCTTCCATCCTGGGGCAGAAAAATACTTCCGGCGTTCTGCTTTAACGTGCTGAGTCACTGGCAAAGTCTCCACCCCAGGTTTGAGAGCCAGGATGCACAAAATATGACATAAATGGTGGGGGAAAGGCTGGGGGATTAACTTTCTCCACTCGCTTACCAGTTTTCGCATCAGGGGAATATGTTCCTCTGAGCCACAGAGCCCACTCACTTGCTACCTCAAACCACCTCCACGCTTACGTCATAAACGCCGCGCAGCACTCCCGCTCCCTTCTCCCGTCGTCCTCCGCGCCGCTCTCTCCGCCTCTTCTTCTTCGCCCCTCCTACCTCTGGTTTCGAAAAGCTCGCTGGGTGCTCTGAGAATCCGGCCCGGTCGCTGGCTCCTTTTTCTATTCCCTGTTCCTATTGGTTACTTACTTGCACGTGACTGCTCTCTTGCCTTATGATTGGTTAATATCAGTTGCGTCATCGACGGTCCGGAGGGCGGGGGGGATGAGGGAAGTTGGCTTGAGGGAGACCGGATTGGGGGAGGGGTTCAGGCCTGTCCACCTCAGCGGCTGCGGCAGCAGCAGCGCCGGCCGCTACCGCCTCTGGAACGCGGAGGAGGAGGAGCGGCTGGAAGAGTAGGAGGAGGAGGTGGACCCTAGGGAACGGCATGCCCAGCGTTCCGGCTTGGTAGTGAATGCTGAGGAGAGTCGCGGTTGCTGCAGTCTGTGCCACCGGGAGGAAGTTGTGTGAGGCCGGGCGGGAGCTCGCGGCGCTTTCGAGAATAGAAGCGCGGGGTCGGTGTGAAGACTCGGCGGCTTCCAGACGCTTTCCTACACTGACCATGCCTGGAAGGAACAAGGCGAAGTCCACCTGCAGCTGCCCTGACCTGCAGCCCAATGGACAAGATTTGGGCGAGAGCGGCCGGGTTGCCCGTCTCGGAGCTGATGAATCTGAGGAGGAGGGACGGAGGGGGCCTGTCAATAATGCCGGAGACCCTGAGATCATTAAGTCTCCCAGCGACCCCAAGCAGTACCGGTAAGGGAGGAGGCTTGAACCCGGGAGAAGAGCGGGAGGCGGGCCTCTCTGTTCCCGCTGTGGTCACTTTTATCCTAATCTTCCGAAGGAGCATCAGGGGCACTATTTCCCACGCCAAAAACTTGCTTGGATGGAGGTGGCAAGGGCTGCTGCTGCTGCTGCTAAGTCGCTTCAGTCGTGTCTGACTCTGTGCGACCCCATAGATGGCAGCCCACCAGGCTCCCCCATCCCTGGGATTCTCTAGACAAGAATACTGGAGTGGGTTGCCATTTCCTTCTCCAATGCATGAAAGTGAAAAGTCACAGTGAAGTCGCTCAGTCGTGTCCGACTCTTCGCGACCCCATGGACTGCAGCCCACCAGGCTCCACCGTCCATGGGATTTTCCAGGCAAGAGTACTGGAGTGGGGTGCCATTGCCTTCTCCAGGCAAGGGCAGTTAGGGCCATCTATGTGGTTGGTGTCAGCTCTAAGAGGGGGAGATCTTGGGTTCCACCAGGAATCAGGAAGTTAGAATGGGGAGGGTTTGTTCGAGTAGTTTTGACATTCTCTCAGGCAAGAATGGAGGTTTTTCTTTAGTTTTCTTTTTTAAAAACTTCTTATTTTGTATTGGGGTATAGCGGATTAACAGTATTGTAGTAGTTTCAAGTGAACAAACAAGGAATTCAGCCATACAAATGCATGTATCCGTTCTCCCCCAAAACGCTCACCTATCCAGGCTGCCACATAACGTTGAGCAGAGTTCCATGTGCTATCCAATATCTTGTTGGTTATCCGTTTTAACTAGAGCAGTGTGTATCTGACTTTCCCAGATTCCTTTTTTCCACCAGTCAGCCATAAGTTCGTTTTCTAAAGGCTATGAATTTCAGGTTTTTTAAGTTCATTTTTAAAAAATAGATTCCATATATAAGGGATATCATATGGCATTTCTCCTTCTCTGACTTCACTCAGTATGACACTCTCTAGGTCCATTATTTCACTCTTTTTAATGGTTGAGTAATATTCCATTGTACGTGTGTACTACGTCTTTTATCCATTCCTCTGTCCATGGACATTTAGGTTGCTTCCGTGTCTTGGCTGTTGTAAATGGTGTTACAGTGAACACTGGAAGTGCAAGTATCTTTTCAGACCATGTTTTTCTCTGGATATATGCCCAGGAGTGGGATTGTAGGGTCATATGGTAGCTCTGTTTTTACTTTTTTAAGGAACTTCCATACTATTCAAGAATGGGGTTTTTCTAAGAAAGGCAGGCTGGATGGTCAGGGACGCTTGGTATTGTATTTAAGGAAAGATTGAAGGAGCTGGGGGTTTTAATTCTGAAGAGGATAGGTAAGGAGCATAGTGTCACTATCCACAACTACTTGAGGTGCCTGTATTTGAAAGGGGTAAAAACTAATGGCTGGAAGTTACTAGAGGATCGTGTAGTTTCAGTCAGAGAACTTAGGTATTAATTAGAGTTAGAGTAGGCCTAAGATGAGGTAACTTATTTCCATGGGTTGTTTCTCATTGCTAAGAATGGTTGGGTGCCCTCTTCTAAGAATGTATTAGAGAGATCTTGAGTCTCATTTGGGTGAGTCAGAGAAGACTTGTAAGATTTCTCCCAATCCTGAATTTTTCAATTTTTGGTTTATACCATAATCCTCTAAACATCTGTAATAACAATCCCCACCTAAATATTTTCTTCACATGTAACTTATTCCATAGAATGTCATGACTGTAATGTATTTTAAAGAGAGATTATATTGTCCAACTTTATTTTAAAGGTTGAGGAAACTGAGATCCAGAGAGTTTGCTTCTCAGTTAAAATTACACACCTAAATAATTATAGAGTTGATATGAACACCCTGTTCATCTGACACCAAATCCAGTGTACCATTTACTGATTTTTATCAAGTTTTTATTCATATTGAGTTGAAAGCTGAAGCACTCTGATTTTTTGTTTTATGCCCCTACATTGTTAGAGCCGGAAAGAACCTTAGAGATAATATTTTTCACTCCCCGTCACCCCCAATGTCTAGATGTGACTGAAACTAAGGTAGAGAAAGAAGTGTTTTCGCCCTAAATTGAAGATAGGCCTAATTTCTTCCTTCAGTCTAAGATTAACAGAACACAACTCCTTATACTGTTTTTCCCAGGCAATAGGTCTTTATGAATAGGCCAGATTTTCCCTCCTTCTCATTAAAAATGTGGTTATATTAGAGCTAGTTGAAACTTTGAGAAAAGTTACTTAGTTTTTGCCATCCAGATTAAATAATAGCTTTAGGTTTTTGTTTTTTTTTTTACCTATATAAACTTACATAATATCAGATAATGTTTATAGAAAGTACTCTGTGTATCAGATATTCTAATTGCTTTCAATATATTCATTTAATGACCTCATTTTTGGCAAATTCATTTGAAAAATGCTAAAGTCTTACCGTATGCTATGCATTGAGTTATCTTTAAATCTTTTCCGAAACATGGTTGAATGTAACTTAATAAATGATATTTTATTCTGGGTACTGGGTATATAAAGATGATTAAGAGTCCCTGCCTTCAGGGAGCTTCCAGTATAGTAGAGGGACATAGACACATTAAAAAGATATAATTAGAGCACTGGAGTTTTATAGAAACCATAATAGAAGTATGTGCTGGGTATAGCAAGGAATAAAATGAGAAGTGGTAAAACTCAACCTGGGGAGAAAGTTAGAAAAAGACTTCAAAGAGAAAAAAATGCTTAAAAGGTATTCTTTGAGTAGTTATGGCAGTTCTACATTTTTGTGGTCTTTTGTTTTTTTATTACATTTTTGTAGTCTTTTGTCAAATCATTGTCGTCCTTAGTGTCTCAGTTTTCTTATTTTAAAGTGAAGGGTGTTGATTAAGACTAGCAATGTTTTCCAATAACTTCCTCTTCTTTCAAAAGAGCAGGTCCACGTTTATCTGTTCTATATACTAAAGTTTTCAGTTAGACTTTTAAAGGAAAGATTTTGTTACTTTAAAACAAAGGTGGGAAACCTAGATACTAGATGGTTTTTAAAGATTTACCCATCCCACAGTTAAATTCTCTGTATTTTGTAACCAGAAGTAGACAGGAGGTAGATGCAGCAGAAGAGCTGAATTATCCTTCCAGGACCTGCTCAAATGTTATCTCTGTGAAGCCTTTCCAGGCGGAATTAATCCTGCCTTTCAGTGTATTTCACTGGGACTTTATACGTGATCCATTACAGTTCACATCCATCGTATTATAATTTATCTTTTGAATGTGTGATTAAGTACCAGAGGTGGACTTGATTAGAATATTTTGTTGAAAATAACACCTTGAAATAATTGTTTACCAATCTGCATTAAGTAATAGCCTGTGGATTTGTACTTCTCTGTGTAATTTGTTTTAAGCTTTTTTGAAATGTTAATCATACCTCCAGGACATCTCTTCTGCTTTTTTTTAAGTGATCTGTATAAATGCTTGATAAGTGTTGATTTCCTTCCCTTCTGGAAGGATTAGGGACTTTTTTTTTTCCTGTGAAGTAGACACTGAGGTCTGCCTAAGTGGTCCTCTAAGAAGTTGTTAGGGGAAGGAGTGGGAAATGTAAGGAAAGCCTTTAGTGCTAAAGGTTTGAAATAGTGTAGAGAATGAGTTAGGTATACTTAAGAAATACTAAAGAGAGAAGTTATGAGTTCTTGAGCATGAAAATTGTGTAAGTAAAGCAGTATATTAAGATTAAGCTGCTGCTGCTGCTAAGTTGCTTCAGTGGTGTCCGACTCTGTGCGACCCCATAGACGGCAGCCCACCAGGCTCCTCTGTCCCTGGGATTCTCCAGGCAAGAATACTGGAGTGGGTTGCCATTTCCTTCTCCAAAAGATTAAGCTAGTAGTAGCTTAATCAGTAGTAGCTAAGATCCACAGGATGAGGCAAGACTGTTCTAAGAGGTAATTATAATTGTATATTGACTGGTGTAGTGTTTCTCTAATTGATGTGTTCCCCTGTACACTCTTTTTTGCTTTTCTCTTATTAACCCAGTGTTTGCTAGGCTAAAAGTTTAGAATCCAGAGTTCAAGTCTGTTTTGCTCACTCATAGCTTCTCAGATAGTATTTGTGGAATGTATAAATGCCCATATGCCAGACATTTTCATGGAACTCCTGGGAATATTCTGCTAGAAACTTTTTAGATCAAATTTGTGTCCTGGCCAATTTTTTAAAAAAAAGAACTCAATTTTCAGAGGAAACAAGTATGAATAGGCAGGTAACAAAGAAAAAAATGTGTTATACAAATAATAATATGAATAGTGATATTGTAGTATGTTTAATTCATATAAAAGCTTGTGGCAGTTGGCATATAATAAGCATTCAGATGTTAGCCATTATTCTTTTAATATGTTCACAATTATTAAATGATATTTATAGCACTGTAATAGCAAAAAATTGGCGATAACTTTATTGTCCATTCTTTGGGTAAAAATTGTTATTATACCATTCTACAGGAAAATAGTATATAGCTATAAGGATAGATGGTTTTATCTATCAATATGGAGAAATGTCCCATGGTTTACTATTGAATGAAAAAAGCCAGTTGCAAACCAAAATACAACTCCATTTTTATAAAGAAAAATACCCCAGAAAACAACACTTCCCATTATATATTTACCTAAAATATAATTTTCTGTGTTTAGATATGCACAGAAATGATTAGAAGTGATATTAAGCAAGCTTATTTCTAGAGAAAAGTAGAGATTTGACTTGAGTTGTTTACTTTTTAGTAATTAAAAAAGATTGATCAATAGACAAAGTATTATTTGTTTCTTGAAGGAAATTTAGATTTTTAATTTCTTACAATTATTCCATCCAGCACTAACCACTGGCAATGTTTTTTATAACCTTATTTCTTTTTTGCTATGCAGTTGTAATTTATAGTTTTAAAATGGTATATACCATATTTAACAGATGTGTGAACATTTTCTTGTTGTGCTTTTCAATATATTTTGTCTAGTTAGAAGTCCAAGGTATAGATATATCATAATTTAATCATTAGCATTTTATAGTCTAGATTGTCAGATTTTCTTTAACTTAGAAATCTGTTTATTCTCAACTGAATCTTTTAGTGTAGACTCAGTCATAATGGATTTGATAGATATGTAGGATAACTTTTGGTGATCTGGCTTTTTTTCTAGGATATTCGTTAATTGGGAGAACTGGCAGATAAGAAGATAGTTTGTTCTGGGACTTCCACTCTGACATAGGTCTTATATTCATACTGGTTCCTAGAATGAAGTCAGTTATTAAGCCTATCCAACTCAAAGAAAACTGAGTAGATTATAATTCCTTTCTAGTATGTATATTTCTCTCTCTCTCTTTTTTTTTTTTTTTTTTGGTGGCAGAGATGATGGGCTTAGTTATATGGTTGGACCGGAATTAATTTGCAGAAAGGTTGGAAGTTGATTGTAGTTTGAAAAGTTCGCTTGGTATTTTAGAGATGTGTCTATAGAAGTTTTATATTTTCATTACCACCACCACCCATGATCTTTGTTCTCCTAATAATAACTGGTATTTTTTTGGATTCTTACTAGGTACTAAAAATTTTATATAATATCTCATTTAATCTTTATAGTAACCCTATGCTAAATACTGTTTTATGAGAATATGCTACTGAGCAAGTACTGAGCACTAACTAGACTGTAAATGAATTGTGTTCTCTCATTTGGTTCCTTCTAAGCAAAGTTCTTTTCGTGCAGATAAGGTCTAAGTACCCCCATTTTTTGGTTCTTAACTTTCCAGTTTACCATCTGTTAATATGGTTTTGTGCTACTTTTCTTGGCACATGCTATACTGTTTGGTCAAACATTACCTCCTCTGTGAACCTTTTAATTCTTCGTTCAGTCTTCCCCTCCTACATGTGAGTTATTTACACTCTTGTGTGCCCCTGTAGCAATTTTTTCAAGGTATTTCGTATTTTTGTAAGTACTCCTTTGTCTTTCCCCTCTATTATGCTGAAATTTTTGTAGATAGGGACTTTATTTGAGTCTTTGTATGCCTTCTTTTCTGTTATTGATAAATCAACTGTCTATATACGTAAGACCCATTTCTCTGCTTGTGCACTAGATCCCATCCCCTCTTTATTGTTCCCAGCCACCAATTATTCTACCAGTTGTTCCCCTTTCACCCTGCATCATCAGTTCCCCCTTTTACTTCTTCATTCCCATGAGCATACAAATATGCTGTAATTGTTCCTGTCTTTGGGAAAAATGTTTGCTTACTCAGATCCCCTTGGATCTGTGCTCTTCCAGCTGCTCAAATTTCTCTATTTCCTGGATAGCAGAGCTTGTTAAAAGAGTTATTCAAAATTTGCAGTTCATCTACTCCCATTGTTTATTTCTTAAACTTAGACTGGGCTTTTCCCACTGTGCTGTTGAAAATAGCTATTTTCAAGATCACCAGTAACTTTTACAATTGGTTGGTTATCAAGTTCTTATCTTATTTGACCTTTCAGTATCTTATGGCACAGTTGATCATTTTTTTCCTTCTTGAGATGCTTTTTTTTTCAGTTGGCTTCCAGGTCAACACTGTTCTTAGTTCTCTTTCTGCCTCATTTGCAAGATTTCTCCTTATTTCCTTGACCTCTAAATTTTGGAGTGCCTCAACTGTCTGCCTTTGCTCCCTGTCTTGTGGCTTTAAATAGCACCCTGTGTTTAATAATTTTACTTAGGTTCCCCCCATACTTTTTCTTACAGTTTTTTCTTCATAACACTTATTTTTAGTGCCATTTGTTATACTGTATATTTACTTGTTCATGAGAGCAAGGACTTTGTTTCGTTCATTACTGTGTCTCCAGTGCCTAGAATGGTACATTTCTCATGGCCTTGCTTCCATCTCTGACCCTTTCATCCTTTTCTTCTCTGGCATGATTGTTATATAAGGATATGTTTTTCAGTCTTCCTTTTTAAAAATAATTTTATTTCCTGTTTTCATTTCAGATCAAAAAAATTCTTTTTTAAGGAATAAAACCGAATAGATAACCTTGAAGCATTTTGGATACTGCTCCCTCTTATTGCATTCCCTACCCTCTTTTTCCAGTGTTAACCGTTAACTGAATTTGGTATATATAACATTCCTAAGTATATTTTTATACTTTTTATTAAATATACATTTATGTATAAGCAGTATATGGTATTGTTTTCCCATGTTTTAAGATACGTAACTAGAAGTTATGTCACATTGTATGTCTCAACTTTGTTTTTTTTTTTGATTTAACACTGCTTTTGAGATTTGTTCATACTGATGAGTGTAATACTAGTTATTTGTGTTAAATTATGTTTACTATCTTGTGTGAATATTTTGTAATTTGTTTTCCTACCACTGATCATATAGATTATTCCCAATTTTCTGTTGTATTTTGTTTTCTGAGTATGTCACAATTTTATCTTTTCTCTGATTGTTACACATTTATTTCCAGTGCTTCAGTGAACATTTTTATATGTAACTCCTTGTGTACACATTTGAGAGTTTATTTATGTACCTATAAGTGAAATGACTAATTTTTAACTTTAGTATAGATACTGCCAAAGTACTGTTCTAATTGGTTGTACTATTTACATTTATTCCAGAGTTCCTGCTTCTGTATTTATTTTCAATTCCTGATACCATTAGAATTCTTTTTTATTTGAGTATAATGGCTTCTCGAGTGGTGAAGTGGTAAAGAATCCTCCTTCCAGTGCTGGAGACTCAGGAGACATGTTCCTCCAGAAGATCCCCTGGAGTAGGAAGTGATAAACCGACTCCAGTATTCTTGTCTGGGAAGTCCCATGGACAGTGGAGCCTGGTGGGCTTATAGTCCATGGGGTCGCAGAGTTGGGCACCACTGAGCGACAACATGCACACATATGCACACACAGTTGGTTTACAATGTTGTGAGTCATCTATACGTATATTCCCTCTCTTTTGGATTTCCTTCCCATTTAGGTCACCATACAGCATTGAGTACAGTTCCGTGTTCTATATGATCGGTTCTCCTTAGTTATCTATTTTATACATGGTGTATGTATGTCAGTCCCAATCTCCCAGTCCTTCACACTCCACCCCTCTTCACCCCTTGGTATCCATACATTTATATTCTGTGTCTGTGTCTCTATTTCTGCTTTATAGATAAGCTTATCTATTCCCAGGTGGTGCTAGTGGTAAAAGACCCACCTGCCAGTGCAGGAGACACAAGGGATGCGGGTTGGATCCCTGGGTTAGGAAGATCCCCTGGAGTAGGAAATGGCAACCCACTCCTGTGTTTTTGCCTGGAAAATTCTGTGGACAGAGGAGGCTGGCAGACTACAGTTCATAGGGAGGTCACAAAGAGTCAGACACAGCTGAGCGACTAAGCACACACATTCCATTTTTCTAGATTCCACATATATGCATTAATATACGATGTTTGTTTTTCTTTTTCTGACTTGCACCACTCTGTATGACGACAGTCTCTGGATCCATCCATGTCTCTGCAGATGGCACAGTTTTTTTCTTTTTTATGGCTGAGTAATATTCCATTATATGTAATATGTGTATGTATATATATACACACACACACATCTTTGATTGTTGGTAGACAGCTTGGTTGCTTCCATGTCCTGGCTATTGTAAATAGTGCTGCAGTAAATATTGGGGTGCATGTATCTTTTTTAATTATGGCTTTCTCCAGGTATATGCCCAGGAGTGGGATTGTTGGATCATACAATTGTTGGATCATAGAACAATCATGTTCTAGTTTTAGTTTTTTTAAGGACCCTCCATGCTGTTTTCCATAGTGGTTATATCAATTTACATTCCTGCCAGCAGTATAAGAGGAGTCCCTTTTCTCCACACCCTCTTCAGCATTTATTGTTTGTAGCAATTTTTTGACAATGGCCATTCTGACCAGTGTGAGGTGATACCCCATTGTAGTTTTGATTTGCATTTCCCTAATAATTAGTTATGTTTAGCATCTTTTTATGTGTTTGTTTGCCACCTATATGTCTTTGGGGAAAAAAATTTATTAGGTCTTCTGCCTGTTTTTTGATTGTATTATTATTATTTTTTGATATTGACCTGCATGAGCTCTTTGTATATTTTAGAGATTAGATTAATCCTTTGTCAATTGCTTCATTTGCAAATATTTTCTTCCGTTCTGAGGATTGTCTTTTTGTCTTGTTTATCAAAAGCTTTTAAGCTTAATTAGGTCCTGTTTGTTTATTTTTGTTTTTATTTTCATTACTCTAGGAGGTGGATTGAAAAAGATTCTGCTGTAATTTGTGTCAAAGAGTGTTCTGCCTATGTTTTCCTCTAAGAGTTTATAGTGTCTGGCCTTTCATTTTGGTCTTTAATCCATTTTGAGGTTTTTGGGGTTTTTTTGTATGGTGTTAGGAAGTGTTCTGTTTTCCCAGCACCACTTGTTGAAGAGATTGTCTTTTCTCCATTGTATATTCTTGCCTCTTTTGTCATAGATTAGGTGGCCATAGGTGCATAGGTTTATCTCTGGGTTTTCTGTCCTGTATCATTGGTTTATATTTTTGTTTTTGTGCAAGTACCATACTGTCTTGATTACTATAGCTTGGTAGTGTAGTTTGAAATCAGGACTTTCCTGGTGGTCCAGATGGTAAAGAATCTGGCTGCAATGCAGGAGACCTGTGTTCAGTCCCTGGGTTGGAATGATCCCTTGGAGAAGATAATGGCAGTCCGCTCCACTATTCTTGACTGGAGAATCCCATGGACAGAGGAGCCTGGCAGGCTGTAGTCCATGGGGTTGCAAAGAGTTGGACACTGCTGAGTGACTTCTACTTTACTTTACTTTGAAATCAAGAAGGTTGATTCCTCCAGCTTTGTTTTTCTTTCTCAAGATTGCTTTGGCTATTTGGGATCTCTTGGGTTTCCATACAAATTATAAAATTTTTTGTTCTAGTTCTGTGAAAAATGTCATTGGTAATTTATAGGGGTTGCATTGAATCTGTAGGTTTCTTCAAGTAGTATAGTCAATTTTACAACTTTTATTCTTCCAAGAACATGGTCTGTCTTTCCATCTGTTTGTGTTGTCTTTGATTTCTTTTCTTTTCTTTTCTCTTTAGAGTTTGGACATTTTATTTCTGTATTTAATAGATTCTTTAAAGTAAAATCCATATTTCACAGATAAAATTATTTTTAAAATTTATTTTTATGCAGTTTTTAAGAATTTATTTATTTTTAAATTGAAGGATATTTGCTTTATAGAATTCTGTTGTTTTCTGTCAAACCTCAACATGAATCAACCATAGGTATACATATATCCCCTCCCTTTTGAACCTCACTCCCATCTCCTTCCCCATCTCCCCCACCCAGGTTGATACAGAGCCCCTGTATGAGTTTCCTGAGACATACAGTAAATTCCTGTTGGCTATCTATTTTATTTATGGTAATGTAAGTTTCCATATTACTCTCTCCATACATCTCATCCTCTCCTTCCTCCTCCCCATGTCCGTAAGTCTGTTTTCTATGTCTGTTTCTTCATTGCTGCCTTGCAAATAAATTCTGAAGTACCATTTTTCTAGATTCTGTATCTGTGCATTAGTATATGATATTTTTCTTTCTCTGACTTGTCTTTGATTTCTTTCATCAATAGTATATACAGTGTTCTTTCTTTTTTTAAAAAGTATTTATTTACTGGCACAGGATCTTCATTGTATTGTGTGGGATCATCCATTGTGGACTCTTATTTGTTGTGCTTGGGCACAGTAGTTGCAGTGCATGGGCTTAGCTGTGGCGTGACATATCAAATCTTAGTTCCCTTGCCAGGAATTGAACATTGCAGGAATCATGTATTGCAAGATGCGTTCTTAACCCCCGGTGCAGCATGGAAGTCCACATGTGATGACACTGAAACAGAAGTTAAGGTGGGCACCTGTCACCCATGGGAAAGCTGCATTCTGTGGTTTTGGGTGTGCCCAGATCTTTGCCCCAGAAGGGGACTGCCCCATATTGGGTGCCATAAGCTGACCAGGGTTCTTGGCCTTCCCCCATCAATAGAAATTGACAGACCAGAAATTCAGGTGAGATTTTATTGGAGCTCTTGCACTGGGCACAGGAGGGTCATATAGTTTTCTGAGTACAGGTCTTTTGTGTCTTTGGGTAGATTCATTATACCTAGGTAGTTTGTTCTTTTTGATGCAGTGGTAAATGGGATTGTTTCCTTAATTTTTCTTTCTGATCTTACATTCTGAGTATATAGGAATGTAACAGGTTTTTGTGTGTTAATTTTGTGTTCTGCAACTTTACCAGATTCATTGATTAGCTCTAGTAGTTTTCTGGTGGCATCTTTAGGATTTTCTGTGTGTAGTATTGGGGCTTCCCTGGTAGCTCAGTTGGTAAAGAATCTGCCTGCAATGCAAGAGAAGATGCTGGTTCGATTCTTGGGTTGGGAAGATCCATTGAAGAAGAGATATATTACCCATCCCAGTATTCTTGGGCTTCCCTTGTGGTTCAGCTGGTAAAGAATCCACCTGCAATGCAGGAGACCTGGGTTCTATCCCTGGGTTGAGAAGATCCCCTGGAGAAGAGAACAGCTACCCACTCCAGTATTCTGTCCTGGAGAATTCCATGGATTGTATAGTCCATGGGGTTGCAGAGTTGGATATGACCAAGCGACTTTTACTTTACTTCACTTCATGTGTAGTATCATGTCAGTTTGTTAATATGATGTATCACATTGGTTGGTTTGCATATATTGAAGAATCCTTGCACACCTAGGGTAATCCCACTTGATCATGATGTATATGATCCTTTTAATTTGTTGTTGGATTCTGTTTGCTATTATTTTGTTGAGAATTTTTGTGTTTATCAGTGATGATGATGTTGTTCAGTCACTAAGTCATGTGCAACTCTTTGTGAACCCATGGACTATAGCGTACCAGGCTCCTCTGTCCTCCACTACCTCCTGGAGTTTGCTCAGATTCATGTCCAATGAGTTGATGATGCTATTGAACCATCTTTTTTTTTTGTTTTTTTGTTTTTTTCTATAGAAAGCAGAAAAATAGTTTATTCCAAAAGATGGCAGAAATAAATTCATCCCCAAAATATTTTGGTATAATACACTTTGGTTCAGTTCTGTGGGACAGATTTTTCCCTTGAACATGTTCTCCTACTGACTGCCCCATGGGAGACTTATTGTCATGTAACAGTTTTTAAACACTTTGCTGATCCTCGTGTTGTGAGCAGGCAGTCTCCATCTTCAAATCCATCTGTTCTGAGGAGAGAGTAACATTTTTATTTCTCAGAAAAACACTTTTCATCTCAGAAGAGTACACACACATTTTACAGAGGTAGCACAATTTAGATTAAATAGGCACATCATTTGTCAAAATGTAAAAAAGGTAATAGGAAAAAAATATTTCATTATAGAAAAAGATATTCAAATGTGGATGAACATTTAAGGCAACTGATGGCCACAGTGGGCGAGTCAAGGCAGATGGTCTGGGTATGGAGGTGATTTTGCATCTAGAGGAGTTCTCTCCTTGATCTCAGTGACTGAGTACCAGCAAGGAGGTCTTCTTTCTCAAGGCCAATGATATTCGAGGTACCAGATGGTTTCATTTTTCAACTGTGGTCTAAAGAGAGGGTTGGATTGGGCCAGAATTGCAATCAACCAAAAGAGCAGCAAACTGAACAGATCACTAACATAGTGATGATGACTCCCCAGTTGGAACCTTTAGAGATGAACCAGGAAGCCGACAATGCCCCAGAACATGCCTATCATGCTGAGAGGCATGGCGAGGCTGGTATACGCCATGGTTGCTGTGGGAGGTACAAACCTCTGCCCAGCCACCTTGCTGTGTAGCCATCTTGGCCTGTAATTTTCTTCTTTTGTGTGGTATCTTTCTCTGGTTTTGGTGTCAGGGTGATTGTGGCCTCATGAAACGAGCTGGGAGTGTTTCTCCCTCTGCAGTTTTTGGAAGAGTTTGAGGTGTTAGATTTTCACTAAATGATAAAATTCACCTGTGAAGCCATCTGGTTCTGGACTTTTGTTAATTGGAAGATTTTTAATCACAGTTTCAATTTCATTATTAGTGCTTGGTCTGTTCATATTTTCTGTTTCTTCATGGCTCAGTCTTGGAAGGTTGTACCTTTCTAAGAATTTGTCCGTTTCTTCCAGGTTGTCCATTTTATTGGCATGTAGTTCCTTGTAACAGTTTTCTATGATCCTTGTATTTCTGTGGTATTCGTTGTATCTTCTCCTTTTTCATTTCTTGTTTTATTGATTTGAGTCCTCTTCCTTTTTTTCTTGATGAGTCTGGTTGAAGGTTTATCAATATTGTTTGTCTTCTCAGAGAACCAGCTTTTAGTTTCCTTGCTCTTTGCTATTTTTTTTTTTATTTTTATTTCATTTATTTATGCTCTCATCTTTTTTATTTTTTTTTATGCTCTCATCTTTATGATATCTTTTTTTTTAACTTGGGGTTTTGTTTGTATTTTTTTCTCTAGTTGTTTTAGGTGTAAGATTAGATTGTTTATTTGAGATTTTTCTTATTCTTTGAGTTAGGATTATATTGCTATAAAATTCCCTCTTAGGAATTGCTTTTGCCCTTTCTTAATACCATCTTTGTGGAAGTGGCCATGGTGTCTGCAGTCTAGTCACCAACATGCAGGTTTTTGTCTGTGCCCGGGAGCTACACACTTTTGAGGTAACTGGTCAGGAAACACTTGCCTAGATCAAGGCTCATGTAGCCTCGTTGGAGGGCATTGCTCCAGAAGATCAAGTCCTGCTCATGGCAGGGATGCCCCTAGAGGATGAGGCTACCCTCGGCCAGTGTGGGGTGGAAGCTCTGAGCACTCTAGCAGTAGTTGACTGCGTGCTTGGAGGTAAAGTCCATGGTTCCGTGGCCTGTGTTGAGAAAGTCGCCTTAAGAGGTCAGACTTTTAAGGTGGCAAAACAAGAGAAAAAGAAGACAACAGGCCAGCCCAAGAGGTGTATGCAGTACAACCGGCTCTTTGTCAATGTTGTGCCCACCTTTGGCAAGAAGGGCCCTAATGCCAACTCTTAAGTCTTCTGTAAACTTGGCTTTCTCTAATAAAGCCACTTAGAGCGATCAAAAAAAAAAAAAAAAAAAAAGAATTGCTTTTGCTGAATCCCATAGATTTTGGGTTATAAATTTGTTGTCGTTTGTTTTGAAGTAATTTTTGATTTCCTTTTTGATTTCTTCCATGATTTCATGGTCATTTGGTAGCATATTTTTTAGCCTCCATGTGTCTGTGTGTATTGTTTTTTTTAAAAAGTTTATTTCCTGAAATTGGTTTCTAATCTCATAGCACTGTGGTCTGAAAAGATGTTTGATGTGATTTCAGTTTTCTTAAATTTACTGAGGCTTGATTTGTGACCCAAGATGTGATCTATCCTGGAGAATGTTCTATGTGCACTTGAGAAGAAATTATATTCTGCTGCATTCTGATGGAATGTCTATAAATATCAATTCAGTCTATCACGGTCTATCCGTGTCATTTAAGGCCTGTGTTTCCTTATTTATTTTTGTCTGAATGATCTGTTCATTGGTGTAAGTGGAGTGTTAAATTCCCCATTGTTACTGTGTTACTACTGTTGATTTCCCCTTTTGTGACTATTGGCATTTGCCTTATATATTGAGGTGCTTCTGTGTTGGGTACATAACTATTTACAATTGTTTATCTTTTTCTTGAATTGATGCCTTGATCATTATGTAGTGTCCTTCCTTTCTAAGTCTTTATTTTAAAGTATATTTTGTCTGATATTAGTATTGCTACTCCAGCTTCCTTTTGGTTTTTGTTTGCATGAAATAACTTTCCATCCCCCAACTTTCAGTCTGTATGTTTTCCTAGGTCTGAAGTGGGTGTCCTGTAGATAGCATATATGCCATCTTATTTTTGTATTCATTCAGCCAGTCTGTCTTTTGGTTGGAGCATTTAATCCATTTACATTTAAGGTGATTATTGTTATATATGTTCCTTGTACCATTTTCTTAATTGCTTTGGGTTTGTTTTGTAGATCTTTTTCTTTTATGTTTTCCACCTGGAGAAATTCCTTTAGCATTTGTTGTAAAGCTGGTTTGGTATTGCTGAATTCTCCTAGCTTTTCAGTTCAGTTCAGTCACTTAGTCACATCCAAATCTTTGCAACCCTGTGGACTGCAGCATGCCAGGTTTCTCTGTCCATCACGAATAAAACTCATGTCCATTGAGTCGGGGATGCCATCCAACCATCTCATCCTCTGTTGTCCCCTTCGGCTCCTGCCTCAATCTTTCCCAGCACCAGGGTATTTTCCAGTGAGTCAGTTCTTCACATCAGATGGCCAAAGTATTGGAGTTTCAGCTTCAGCATCAGTCCTTCCAATGAATATTCGGACTGATTCCTTTTAGGACGGACTGGTTGGATCTCCTTGCAGTCTAAGGGACTCTCAAGAGCCTTCTCCAACGCCACAGTTCAAAGCATCAATTCTTCGGCGCTCAGCTTTCTTTATAGTCCAACTCTCACACCCATACATGACTATTGGAAAAAACCATAGCTTTGACTAGATGGACTTTTGTTGGAAAGTAATGTCTCTGCTTTTTAATATGCTGTCTAGATTGGTCATAACTTTCCTTCCAGGGAGAAAGCATCTTTTAATTTCATGACTGCAGTCACACCAGCAGTGATTTTAGGGCCCAAGAAAATAAAGTCTGTCACTGTTTCCATTGTTTCCCTATCTATTTGCTATGAAGTGATGGGACCAAATGCCATGATCTTAGTTCTTTGAATGTTGAGTTTTAAGCCAACTTTTTCACTCTCCTCTTTCACTTTCATTAAGAGGCTCTTTAGTTCTTTGCTTTCTGGCATAAGGGTGGTGTCATCTGCATATTTGAGGTTATTGATATTTCTCCCGGCAATCTTGATCCTAGCTTGTGCTTCATCCAGCCCAGCATTTCACATGATGTACTCAGCATGTAAGTTAAATAACCAGGGTGACAATATACAGCCTTGACGTACTCCTTTTCCAGTTTGGAACCAGTCTGTTCTATGTCTGGTTCTAACTGTTGCTTCTTGACCTTCTTAAAGATTTCTCAGGAGGCAGGTAAGGTGGTCTGGTACTCCCATCTCTTTCAAAATTTTCCACAGCTTATTGTGATCCACACAGTGAAAGGCTTTGGCATAGTCAGTAAAGCAGAAGTAGATGTTTTTCTGGAACTCTCTTGCTTTATCGATGATCTAGCGGATGTTGGCAATTTGATCTCTGGTTCCTCTGCCTTTTCTCAATCCTACCTTTTTTAAATCCTAGCTTTTGCTTGTCTGTAAAGCTTTTGGTTTCTCTATGGACTCTGAATGAGATCCTTGCTGAGTAGAGTAATCTTTGTTGTATGTTTTTCCCTTTTGTCCCTTTATCTTGCCACTCCCTTCTGGCCTACAGAGTTTCTGTTGAAAAATAGACTGATTATGGTGATTCTTTAGTATGTTTTTTGTTGCTTTTTCGTTGATGCTTGTACTATTCTTTTCTAGTATTTTTGTTAGTTTGATTAGTGTGTGTCTCAGTATGTTTCTTCTTGGATTTATTCTGAATGGGACTCTGTACTTCCTGAACTTGGGTGTCTTATTTCTTTTCCTTCGTTAGGGAAGTTTTCCACTATAGTCTCTTCAAATATTTTCTCAGATGCTTTCTCTTTTTTTGTGTGTGTGTTGAGTTGCTCAGTTGTGTCCAGCTGTTTGTGGACTCATGGACTGTGGCCCACCAGGCTCCTCTGTCCATGGAATTTTCCAGGCAAGAATACTGGAGTGGGTTGCCATTTCTTAATCCAGTGGATCTTCCTGACCCAGGGATTGAACCTGTGTCTTTTTCATCTCCTGCGTTAGCAGGTGGATTCTTTACTGCTAGCTCTGCCTGAATGATGGTGCTTTTAATGTTGTCCAGAAGACTCTGAGGTTGTCTTCACTTCCTTTCATTCTTTTTTCTTTACACTGCTTCATCGCAGTTATTTCTACCACTCTGCCTGCTAGCTCACTTATCCTTTCTTCTGTCCCAGTTATTCTGCTGTTGATTCCTTCTGGTGTATTTTTTAAATATTTCATCTTTGAAAATATGTTTTTACACTGCCAGGTACTGATATTAGTCTCTGAGTGTTTGATTTTATTTGATAATATTCATTGCTTGGAAGGCACTTATAGAATTCTGTTAGGTTCTTCTCTGACATTTGCTGTTTAGAATGTCATTACAATGTAGATTAATCACTTGTGATTGAAAAGTAGATGGAAGTGCCTCAGTTGCACAGTTAAAAGTACTTTGAAATAAGGAAATTTTCTTTGTGCTTGCATCAGTGTGTGAAAAACACTGCTGGAAGCATAGTTTGCTTAGAAAACATATCTGTGGCAAATTTGTGTAGGAAAGGGGATAGGTCTTCTTGTTTTGACAGCACAGTAAATGTATAAAGCAGTTTGCCATTGCTTGTAGTTAAGGTAACTTTTTGAAACATAAGTTTTGCATATAAGCGCGTTTGATAATTTATGGTTGAAATCATTAAGAAACATTATGGAGACTGCAGCAAAAACTAACTTCCAAAGCCATCTGGTATTTGATAGTGGTTGAAGATTTTTCTTCAGAAAAGCTTTTCTTTACTCTGAGCTCAAAACATTGCAATAAAATGTTCCTATTGCTAAGCCATCAGACTGCTTCCTCTGGAGTAAGAGAAATTGAAAATATTCAACTTCTGGGAATTACATGATTGTCCAGTGGTTATGACTTGGTGCTTTCGCTGCTCTGACCTGGTTCAGTTCCTGGTCGGGGAACTAAGATCTTGCAAAGTGCACAGAGCAGTCAAAAAGAAAAAATCAACTATTTCTCACAAAAATTAACAGGATTAATGATTGTGAAGTCTCCAAGAGCAAATGACTATATTGAAGATAGGAATTTAATAGCAAAATCTACATTAAAAGTGTGACATTTGAACTCCACATTCCCATTTCCTTATTTGGACATGATGGATATGTGCTGCTGTTGTGAAGAAAAAGTTGTAGTACAGTTATACTGTAATGTTGTTGAGTTATGAATGCATTGCTGCCACTTTTAGAGTGTTGAGCAGCAGTGCAAAGCAATGAAAATGCCACTTGTGCTCTCACAACTACCCCATTCTAAGTGGCTCAAAATCAGCCACAGACAGTTAAGTAAATGAATGGGTGTGGCTGTGTTCCAGTAAAACTTTATTTATGGACACTGAAATTTGAATTTAAGATAATTTCATGTATCATGAAATACTAATCTTTTGTTGGATTTTTCCAACCGCTTAAAAAAGTGAAGTATTAGTTGCTCAGTCATGTCCAGCTCTTTGCAGCCTCATGGACTGTAGCCTGCCAGGCTCCTCTGTCCATGGAATCTCTAGGCAAGAATACTGGAGTGGGTTGCTGTTTCCTTACAAAAGTAAAAACCACTTAGTTTGAGGGCATTTTTCATTAATAGGCCTTTTGTGAAAATGAATCTTAGATTGCAATACCCAACTTATTCTATCTATTCTAAAATACATCCCAATTTTTTTTATCAACCAGTATTCAGTTATTTATAACTCTAAATATTGTTTATACTGAAACATATAGTCTATTACGATTACATTTTCCTTCTCAACTTTGTTTTCTGTAGCATTAAAAATTGCCTTATTTTTAAAAACAGTTTTATGGAGATATAATTCACATACCATCCAGTTCACCCATTTAAAGTGTGCAGCTCCCTAGCTTTTAGTATATTTACAGAGTTGTACATTCATTATCACAATTTTAGAACATTTTCATTACCTCAGAAAGTTACCCCAGGGACTTCCCTAGTGATCCAGTGGCTAAGACTCCATGCTTCCAATGCAGGGGACCTGGGTTTGATCCCTGGTCAGGGAACTAGATCCCGCATGACACAGCCAAATAAAAAAAAAAAAAAAAAGAAATCCCACACCCCTTACCTGTCAGCCTTCCCAGTGCCCCAACCCACGCATGCCCTAGACAAAGACAAATCTATTTTCTGTCTCTAATCCATTGTCTCTCTAGATCTACTTTCTAGAAGTCTCTTTACTTTCTGTGTCTCTGTCTATACTGGACATTTCATGTAAGTGGAATCATTTAACATGTCATCTTTTATGATTGACTGCTTTCACTTAGCATAATGTTTTTAAGTTCATCCATATTATTGGGTGCAGCAGTACTTTTATTTCTTTTATTACTGACTAATTCATGGTATGGGCTTCCCTGGCGGCTCAGATGGTAAAGAATCTGCCTGCAGTGCAGGAGACCTAGGTTCGATCTCTGGGTCAGGGAAGATCCCCTGAAGAAGGAAATGGCAACCTACTCCAGTATTTTTGCCTGGAGAATTCCATGGACAGAGGAGCCTCGTGGGCTACAGTCCATGGGGTCACAAATAGTCAGGCATAACTGAGCAACTAACACACAATCCGTTGTATGGGATATATATTTTCTATCCATTCAGCAGTTGATGTATACTTTTTGACTGTTTTGAATAATGCTGTTTATGAACATTTATGTATAATTTTTTCCTTTGTTTTCATTTATTTAGAATATATAATAGGAATAGAACTGCTGGATCACATGGAAAGCATTTAACCATTTGAGGATCTTTCAGGCTGCTTTCCAAAGTGACTATACCATTTTACCTTTCTTCCAGCAGTGTGTGAAATTTCCAATTTCTCTATATCCTCACCAACATTTGCTACTCTTTTTGATTATAGCCATCCTAGAGGGTATAAGTGGTATCTCATTGTCATTTGCATTTCCCTGATGGCTGATGATGTTAAATATCTTGTCATGTACTTATTAGTCATCTGTCATCTTCTTTTGTCTTGGGGGCTTCCCAGGTGGCACTAGTGGTAAGGAACCCAGTTGCCAATGCAGGAGACATAGCAGACTTAGGTTCGATCCCTGGGTTGGAAAGATCCCCTGGAGAAGGGCATGGCGACCCACTGCAGTGTTCTTGCCTGGAGAATCCCATGGACAGAAGAGCCTGGCAGGCTACATTCCATGGGGTCACAAAGAGTTGGACACAGCTGAAGCAACATAGCGTCTTCTTACCTTATAGTATGTGTATCTTCTTTGGACAAGTATTTATCTAAATCCTTTGTCCAGCTTTAATAGTTTTGAGTAGTAATAGTTCTTTGTATATTCTAGATACAGGTTTTCTTAGATAAATGATTTCCAAAAATTTTCTCTTGATGGTCTCCTTTGAAGCACAAAAGCTTTAAATTTTGATAATTATTTTTATTGTTACATATGCATCATATCCTAGATGCCTGATTATTATTTTGTTCAGTGCTTTGTGATCTAATGTGAATTCTACCCTAATTCTTTGTCAGAACTTTAAAACTCCTCTGAGTTTTAAAACTCCTCTGAGTCAAATTCATCAATAAATCCATCAATTCAGATGTTTTTTTGTATCTTCATTCCTTAATTAGCTTAGAATGTACATTTTTCAGTCCTAGGAAATTTTTCTTGAATTTTTTCCCTAATTCTTCCCCTTTGTTTTCTTTCTTTTGAAACTACTGTATAATATGGGAACACTGGTTCAGTGTAGAGAAACTTGACTAGGGTAACACTCTTAGCTTCTTTCTCTACCTCCTCTTCTCTTTCACAGGGGGAAATTAGTGGTCAGTAGATGAGTGAGTACAGTAGATGAGTGAGTACAGTAGAGTGACCAGCATGGTCAGTCTGACCTTTTCATCTCTCTCTTCATTCTGACCTGCAGACAGTCAGTATTTTGCCATATTCTTGGCTAGTGCAGTAAACTGAGTGCAGGACAGGCTCTCCATTTTGAGGGAAATAGTTCTAGTAGATAACTTCAAACTAAGAGAGTGTTAGCAAGCCATTTCCAAACCACTTTTGAGCCATGTTTTCCAACCGAACTTTATGTCAGAGATAAAGCTGATATTTTGCTCTCTTTTTTTCTTTTCCTTGTTTTTTTTTTGTCATCTGATTCTGAAATCAAGTGGGAAAGAGAAGTGCTTTTAAAAATTTGTTTAAATTAATTAATTTTTGGTTGCACTGGTCTTTGTTGCTGTACAAAGGCCTTCTCTAGTTGTGGAGAGTGGTGGCGACTCTCCGATTGCGTTGTTTGGGCTTCTTGTGGTGGTGATTTCTCTCATTGTGGAGCACAGACTCGGACATGCAGGCTTTAGTAGTAGCAGTGCAAGGGTTTTCTTGCCCCACAGCATGTGAAATCTTTCTGGACCAGGGATTGAACCTGTGTCCCTTGCATTGGCAGGCAGATTCTTATCCACAGTACCACCAGGGAAGTCCGAGAGGTGTTTTTTTAGAAATTGCGGTAAGCTGTACATAACAGAATTTACCTTAACCAATTTTAAGTGTACCGTTCAGTGGCATTAAGTATATTCACATTGTTGTACTATCATCAGTTCAGTTCAGTCGCACAGTCATGTCTGACTTTTTGCGACCCCATGAATTGCAGCACGTCAGGCCTCCCTGTCCATCACCAACTCCTAGAGTTCACTCAAACTCATGTCCATCGAGTCGGTGTTGCCATCCAGCCATCTCATCCTCTGTCGTCCCCTTCTCTTCCTGCCTCCAATCCCTCCCAGCATCAGAGTCTTTTCCAATGAGTCAGCTCTTTGCATCAGCTGGCCAAAGTATTAGAGTTTCAGCTTTAGCCTCAGTCCTTCCAAAGAACACCCAAGACGGATCTCCTTTAGAATGGACTGGTTGGATCTCCTTGCATTCCAAGGGACTCTCAAGAGTCTTCTTCAACACCACAGTTCAAAAGCATCAATTCTTCGGCGCTCAGCTTTCTTCACAGTCCAGCTTTCACATCCATACATGACCACTAGAAAAACCATAGCCTTGACTAGACGGACATTTGTTCGCAAACTAATGTCTCTGCTTTTGAATACGCTATCTAGGTAGGTCATAACTTTCCTTCCAAGGAGTAAGTGTCTTTTAATTTCATGGCTGCAGTCACCATCTGCAGTGATGTTGGAGCCCAGAAAAATAAAGTCTGACACTCTTTCCACTGTTTCCCCATCTATTTGCCATGAAGTGATGGGACCGGATGCCATGATCTTAGTTTTCTGAATTTTGAGCCTTAGGCCAATTTTTCATTCTCCTCTTTCACTCATCAAGAGGCTTTTTAGCTCCTCTTCACTTTCTGCCATAAGGGTGGTGTCATCTGCATATCTGAGGTTATTGATATTTCTCCCGGCAATCTTAATTCCAGCTTGTGCTTCTTCCAGCCCAGCGTTTCTCATGATGTACTCTGCATAGAAGTTAAATAAGCAGGGTGACAATATACAGTCTTGACGTACTCCTTTTCCTATTGGAACCAATCTGTTGTTCCATGTCCTGTTCTAACTGTTGCTTCCTGACCTGCATATAGGTTTCTCAAGAGGCAGGTCAGGTGGTCTGGTATTCCCATCTCTTTCAGAATTTTCCACAGTTTATTGTGATCCACACAGTCAAAGTCTTTGGCATAGTCAGTAAAGCAGAAGTAGATGTTTTTCTGGAACTCTCTTGCTTTTTCCATGATCCAGCAGATGTTGGCAATTTGATGTCTGGTTCCTCTGCCTTTTCTAAACCAAGCTTGAACATCTGGAAGGTCACAGTTCATGTATTGCTAAAGCCTGGCTTGGAGAATTTTGAGCATTACTTTCCTAGCATGTGAGTTGAGTGCAATTGTGTGGTAGTTTGAGCATTCTTTGGCATTGCTTTTCTTTGGGATTGGAATGAAAACTGACCCTTTCCAGTCCTGTGGCCACTGCTGAGTTTTCCAAACTTGCTGGCATATTGAGTGCAGCACTTTCACAGCATCATCTTTCAGGATTTGAAATAGCTCAACTGGAATTCCATCACCTCCACTAGCTTTGTTCATAGTGATGCTTTCTCAGGCCCATTTGACTTCACATTCCAGGATGTCTGGCTCTAGGTGAGTGATCACACCATCGTGATTATCTGGGTTGTGAAGATCTTTTTTGTACAGTTGTTCTGTGTATTCTTGCCACCTCTTCTTAATATCTTCTGCTTCTGTTAGGTCCAGACCATTTCTGTCCTTTATCAAGTCTATCTTTGCATGAAATGCTCCCTTGGTATCTCTAATTTTCTTGAAGAGATCTCTAGTCTTTCCCATTCTGTTGTTTTCTACTGTTTCTTTGCATTGATCGCTGAGGAAAACTTTCTTATCTCTCCTTGCTATTCTTTGGAACTCTGCATTCAGATGCTTATATCTTTCCTTTTCTCCTTTGCTTTTCACTTCTCTTCTCTTCACAGCTATTTGTAAGGCCTCCTCAGACAGCCGTTTTGCTTTTTTTGCATTTCTTTTCCATGGGGATGGTCTTGATCCCTATCTCCTGTATAATGTCACAAACCTCAGTCCGTAGTTCATCAGGCACTCTATCTATCAGATCTAGTCCCTTAAATCTATTTCTCACTTCCACTGTATAATCATAAGGAATTTGATTTAGGTCATACCTGAATGGTCAAGTGGTTTTCCCTACTTTCTTCAATTTAAGTCTGAATTTGGCAATAAGGAGTTCATGATCTGAGCCATGGTCAGCTCCCGGTCTTGTTTTTGCTGATTGTATAGAGCTTCTCCATCTTTGGCTGCAAACAATATGATCAGTCTGATTTTGGTGTTGACCATCTGGTGATGTCCATGTGTAGGGTCTTCTCTTGTGTTGTTGGAAGAGGGTGTTTGCTATGACCAGTGCGTTCTTTTGGCAAAACTCTATTAGCTTTTGCCCTGTTTCATTCCGTATTCCAAGGCCCAATTTGCCTGTTACCCTAGGTGTTTCTTGACTTCCTGCTTTTGCATTCCAGTCCCCTATAATGAAAAGGACATCACTTTTGGGTGTTAGTTCTAAAAGGTCTTGTAGGTCTTCATAGAACCGTTCAACTTCAGCTTCTTCAGCATTACTGGTTGGGGCATAGACTTGGATTACTGTGATACTGAATGGTTTGCCTTGGAGACAAACAGAGATCATTCTGTCATTCTTGAGATTGCATCCAAATACTGCATTTTGGACTTTTTTGTTGACCATGATGGCTACTCCATTTCTTCTAAGGGATTCCTGCCCATAGTAGTAGATATAATGGTCATCTGAGTTAAATTCACCCGTTCCAGTCCATTTTAGTTCGCTGATTCCTAGAATGTTGACGTTCACTCTTGCCATGTCCTGTTTGACCACTTCCAATTTGCCTTGATTCATGGACCTGACATTCCAAGTTCCTATGCAGTATTGCTCTTTACAGCATCAGATCTTGCTTCTATCACCAGTCAAATCCACAACTGGGTATTGTTTTTGCTTTGGCTCCATCCCTTCATTCTTTCTGGAGTTATTTCTCCACTGATCTCCAGTAGCATTTTGGGCACCTACTGACCTGGGGAATTCCTCTTTCAGTATACTCTCATTTTGCCTTTTCATACTGTTTGTGGGGTTCTCAACAGAAGAATACTGAAGTGATTTGCCATTCCCTTCTCCAGTGGACCACATTCTGTCAGACCTCTCTACCATGACCCGCCCATCTTGGGTGGCCCCACACGGCATGGCTTAGTTTCATTGAGTTTGACAAGGCTTTGGTCTGTATGATCAGATTGACTAGTTTTCTGTGAGTATGGTTTCAGTGTGTCTGCCCTCTGATGCTCTCTTGCAACACCTACTGTCTTACTTGGGTTTCTCTTACCTTGGACTTGGGGCATCTCTTCATGGCTGCTCCAGCAAAGCACAGCTGCTGCTCCTTACCTTGGATGAGTGGTATCTCCTCACTGGCTGCCCCTCCTGATCTTGAACATGGAGTAACTCTTCTTGGCTCTCCTGCGCCCGCGCAGCCACCGCTCCTTCACTACCGTCCATCTCCAGAACTTTTTTCATCCTAAACTGTGAAATGATAACTCCCCATTTCCTTCTCCTCTCCAAGACCCTGACAGCTACCATTCTATTATCTCTTTGTGAATTTACCCTGGGTACCTCATGTAAGTTGAATTATATAATGCTTGTCCTTTTGTATCTGCTTTATTTCATTTAGCATATCTTCAAAATTCATCCATGTTATGGTATGTATTAGAATTGCCTTCCTTTTTAAGACTGAATAATATTCCTCTGTTTGTATATATCACAACTTATTTGTTTATTCATCTATTGATAGACATTTGAGGTGTTTCCTCTTTTTAGTTATTGTTAATAATGCTGCTTTGAACATGAGTTTACAAATTCTGTTCTAGTCCCTGCTTTAAACTCATTTGGGTATATATATCTAGATGTGGACTTGCTCAATTATTTGAGACCTCCCAGTGTCTTAGCGGGCTTCCTCGATTGGTCAGTGGTAAAAAATCTGCCTGCAATGCAGAAGGTGCAGGAAACGTGGGTTTGATCCCTGGGTCAGGAAGATATCCTGAAGGAGGAAATGATAATGTACTCTAGTAATCTTGCCTCGAAAATCCCATGGGCAAAGGAACCTGGTGGGCTACAGTCCATAGGGTCGTAGAGTCAGATATGACTGAGCAAGGAAGCCAGCAAGCATATTAGCATTGCCTTGTAATAATCCACCTCAAAATCTAAGTGGCTGACAGCAACAATGATTTATTATGTTCTTGTGGTTCTTTTGGACGGCTGGGCAATTTTTTTTTCCTGTTTTCTGGGCTCACCTGTGTGGCTGTATTCATTTTGTAGGTTGATTGGAGCTAGAGGATATAAAACGGCTTTAATCACATGTCTAGGGCCTTGGTGGGAACAGCTAGAAGCTGTGCCTTCTCTCTGCACTTAATCTATCCTCATGCATAGTCTAGTTTAAACTTCTTGACATGGCAGTTAAGTCCCAAAAGAGTGAAGACAGAAGCTGCAGGACCTCTTGAGGGCTAGACTCTAGGACTTCACTACAAATTAAAGGCAAAGTTTACGGAGTTAGCCCAGATTCAAGGATTGGGGAGAAATAGTCTCCAACTCTTGTTGGGAATATTTACCAGGCCACTAGGGGACCATTATTAAAATGGTTAGTTACACCTAATAACCTAACAACTGATCCATAGATGAGGAAACTTGAGAAATAGGGATGGACTGCCATTGGGGAACAAAAAGGACTTCTGGTAGGTCATAAATGGGTTGGCTTGCTATGTGGATTTTTTTGAGCTTGGTTGTTTGTAAGAACTATATTGTGTGCAATAAGTTTTTGTTTCTTTTTCTCTTTAAACAGTTATATGGTTAGCTTTAACTAATTCAGCTTGGGTAAGAAGGTTTTAGCTGACTCAGAAAGGCTATATCAACTTTAGAGTTGTAACTGCCCTGGACTACAGGCAAAGCTACACAGATTTAATTTTTAATGGTTTGGGTGGGCATAACAATTAATACTTTTATGGACTTCTTAAACCAAGTCTGCAGCTTTAAACTGCTAAGATGTATAAAGTTTCAAGTATAGAGTAATTAATAAATAAGACTCTAGCCTTCAATTGTTAATTCCAGGTCTAAACAGATAGTACCCTTCCCTGACTTTGTGGTATCCAGTATTTCTTATGTATTTTTGGATTTAAATAAATGAACTCTTAACTGTGGTAATTTTAGTGAAAGTAGTTTCAGAAAAGTTTGGTTCATTTTATTAAGGAACAAATAAAAATGAATTGAGTGGATACTTTATTATAGGGAAAATAATACCACCTTCTTGATTCTTGGGCTTGGTTTGAAGAAACCTACTTCAGTCTTTTAATTTCTTTTTTTCTTTTTTTGGTCATACCATATGATTTGGGGGGAATCTTAGTTCCTCAGCCAGAAATGTAGCATGAGCCTGACAGTGAAAGCACCAAGTCTTAACCACTGAACTGCTGGGGAAGTCCCTACTTCAGTCTTCATAGTCAGTACAGGAACCATGAGAGGGTGAAACCAAATTGAGGTAGACAGGTTGAATAAGCTAAAGGGAGAGAGGTTTTCTTAGACATCTTAGAAGAGCCTTACCCCTCCAAAAATTTATACACAGTTAAACATACACACATAAATAGAGACTACATGGTTTAGTTGGGAGGTAATGACAAGTTATATAATTACATGGTTATCTTCCCAGGTACCCTTTTTTGACCTGTAATGATTTAGCACTATCTAGGTCTAGAAATAGCAATTTAAGACTAGAACCTGTGTGGCTAGTTATTTTATCTCTGTATATGAAAATGAGGTCTTGAAAGTTACATAGTATACTATGGTACGGCCAGGAGATAATTTATTTGCATGTTTTTCTCTATGTGGAAATTTGGATGATTTCCAACTCTTCTCTATCACAAATGTTGCTGCAGTGAACATTGTTACATATCTTTGTGCATGTGTGTGACTATTTCTGTGAGGCGTCTAGAAATGTAATCACTGGGATAAAAGGTATGCAGAGTTCTCATTGTTAAGAATATAGGTTTGTCATCTACTACAAAAATACCACTGAGATTCATAAGCAAGCATGTGAGAATACCCTGTTTGTATATATTTTTAAACTTATTTTTATTTGTTTTTGTTTTATGCTCTAATTGATTTGAAGGAACTCTTGTATCTTGTTACAGGCTTCCCTGGTGGCTCAGATGGTAAAGAATCTGCCTGCAATGCAGGAGACTTGGGTTCGATCCCTGGGTTGGAAAGATCCCCTGGAGAAGGGAATGGCAACTCACTCCAGTATTCTTGCCTGGGAAATCACATGTACAGAGGAGCCTGGTGGGCTACAGTGCATGGGGTCACAAAGGGTGTCTGACACGACTGAGGGACTGACACTTCTTTTGTATATTGTTATTCTCTTCTCTCAGTATACAGTTTTCTGTTAGATTTAGTTTATGCTGTTTTATTTTAGAAGAATTTTAAGTTAGAATATAGTGAAATCTCCCCCAATATAATAATTTTGTATCTTATTTAGCATAAATTTTCTTCATCCCAATATTATAACAATATTTTCTCATAATTACTTTTAAGATTTTTTTTCTTTTGCTCTGTAAGCTATTGAATTTATATGTGTTAGGTGTAAGGTAGAAATGGCTATTTTATTTCCCTAAAGAATTACCTGTTGTTTCAAAATCATTTATTGAATCATAATAAACAGTGTTACAATGATATTATAAATAGTGCTCTGTTTCTAGAACCTGTTTTCTTAAATTGATTTGTCGGTATTCTTGTTCTAGTATACTGTTTAATTTTAATTGCTTTAAAAGATTATATTTCATAATTAGTAAGGCAGTTCCCATCATGTTTTCCCTTTTGAAAAAGTTCTTGACATATTTTTTCTTGTCCATATGAATTTTAGAATCAGTATGCCAAGTTACCCAGGTAGTGCAGTGGTAAGAATCCGTATGCAATGCAGGAGGTACAAGAGATGTGGGTTCAATCCCTGGGTTGGGGAGATGCCCTGGAGTAAGGAGTGGCAACCTGTTTCTGTATTCTTCTCTGGAAAATTCCATGGACAGAAGAGCCTGTGGGGGGCTACAGTCCATGGGACTGCAAAGAGTCAGACACAACAGAGCATAGCACAGTCTCGACAGCTAGTTACACACACACACACACACACACACACACACACACGCACACACACACAAATACGCACCTATTGGGATTTTAAAATTGGAATTGCCTTGAATTTATAGGTTAATTTGGGGGGAAATTTATATCTTTGTAATACTTGGTGTTCCCATTCCAGCTGCATGGTATGACTAGTCAAGTTTGTTATCTTCTCATGTAAAGTTTTCCAGTTTTACTGTTGTTGGATGAGGAACAGATTGGCTTCTGGTGCCATGCTACTTGGGCTCAATCCCTGCTAAACTTAGGCAAATAAAAATCCTTTTCTTGTGTGCTTTAGTTTCCTCATCCGTAAATTGGGAATAATAACTCATTAGGATTATTATGAAGATTAAATGGATTAAGATTATAAGTTAATATATAAAATGTGAGTGGTTATTGGATATATATTTATAGTTTCTTTTGCTTTTGTGAATAGATTCTTTTACTTAAATCTCATTTTAATTGGTTAGCTTTGGTCTACAGGAAATTTGTGTTTTTTTTTTTAATGGTTCTTGATTTTGGATGCTTTGCTGAACACTTTTTTTACTCATTTTTGAAAAAATTCTGTTGCATTCTGTAGCTAATCATATACTTTTGCAGTGAATTGTTTTAGCTTTCAATATTTTGGCCTTGTAGTTCTTTCTTGTTTATTTATATTGTGGATTTGTTTTCATTTGCTAGGACTTCTAATACACTGTTGAATAGAAGTGATGATGAAGAGCATTTTGTCCATGACTGTCTTTAAATAGATTTGGTATTTGATTTATAGAAGTTAATTCTCTCTTGAGTTTAACCCTTAGAAGTTAATTCAAGCTAAGGGTTGTATGTGTTTGTGTGTGTACTTAATTTGTTAAGGAGTGGGTTTTGGATTTTCATTAAATTATTTTTTATTGTACCAACAATAAGTGTATTATTATTACAAAAGATTGAAAAATATGTAGAAATTATAGTGTAAAGCATGAAAGTTCTTGTATCTTGTTCTAATTTTATTCTCTCTCCATATACATATATATATATTACTATTACATTTGGTTTGTGTCCTTCTAGTTCTTTTGCTACACCTTTATGTACATTTAGGGCTTCCTGACTTCCCTGGTGGCTCAGATGGTAAAAGCATCTGCCTACAATGTTGGAGACCCGGGTTTGATCCCTGAATTGGGAAGATCCCCTGGAGAAGGCAATGGCAACCTACTCCAGTACTCTTGCCTGGAAAATCCCATGGACAGAGAAGCCTACAGTCCATGGGATTGCAAAAAGTCGAACACGACTGAGCAACTTCACTTTCATTTTCATAGCTCCTTTGGTAAAGAATCCACCTGCAATGCTGGAAACCCCGGTTTGATTCCTGGGTCGGGAAGATCCCCTGGAGAAAGGAAAGGCTACCTACTCTAGTATTCTTGGGCTTCACTTATGGCTCAGCTGGTGAAGATCTCCCTGCAGTGCAGGAGACCTGGGTTCGATCCCTGGGTTGGGAAGATCCCCTGGAGAAGGGAAAGGCTACCCACTCCAGTATTCTGGCCTGGAGAATTCCATGGTCTGTATAGTCCATGGGGTTGCAAAGAGTTGGACATGATTGAGCGACTTTCACTCACTTCACTTATGTACATTTAATGTGTATTTGTGTGCATTTTTGTGTATGTGTGTACACATGGTTTTATTTATTTTATAGAACTACCTGATATTTTGTTTCACTTAGCACCTTAAATACCTAGTATATATCAGGCCGCCTTTGGGCATTGGCTTTCCTCTGCTTATTCAGCAGATGTTTCTTAAATGTTTCCTAAGTGCCAGGCAATGTCTTAGGTGCTGGAAATACAGCTATGAAGAAAAAGAAAAGCCTGTCCTCAGAACGAACTTTCTAAAGGTGCAGACAGAAAATTAAAAAACAAAACAAAACCAAAACTAGAAAAAAGGGATGATAAATGATATGAAAAAAAGTTAAAACAGGATAAAAGAGGATAGGGATTGTTGTTCAGTTGCTAAGTCCTGTCCGACTCTTTTTGACCCCATGAACTGTAGCTCGCCAGGTTTCCCTGTCCTTCACTATCTCCCTGAGTTTGCTCTGATTCACGTCCATTGTGTTGATGATGCCATCTAACCATCTCATTCACTGTCGCCCCCTTGTCTTAGCCTGGATCTTTTCCAGCATTAGGATCTTTTCCAGTGAGTCAGCTCTTTGTATCAGGTGGCCAAAGTATTGAGCTTCAACTTCAGTATGAGTCCTTCCAATGAATATTCAGGGTTGATTGCCTTTCAGTTCAGTTCAGTTCAGTTGCTCAGTCGTCTCCGACTCTTTGTGACCCCATGAATCGCAGCACGCCAGGCCTCCCTATCCATCACCAACTCCCGGAGTTCACTCAGACTCGTGTCCATTGAGTCAGTGATGCCATCCAGCCATCTCATCTTCTGTCATCCCCTTCTTCTCCTGCCCCCAATCCTTCCAAGCATCAAAGTCTTTTCAAATGAGTCAACTCTTTGCATGAGGAGGCCAAACTACTGGAGTTTCAGCTTTAACATCATTCCTTCCAAAGAAATCCCAGGGTTGATCTCCTTCAGAATGGACTGGTTGGATCTCCTTGCAGTCCAAGGGACTCTCAAGAGTCTTCTCCAACACCACAGTTCAAAAGCATCAATTCTTTGGCGCTCAGCCTTCTTCACA
Source organism: Capricornis sumatraensis (assembly GCF_032405125.1). Classification (NCBI taxonomy): domain Eukaryota; kingdom Metazoa; phylum Chordata; class Mammalia; order Artiodactyla; family Bovidae; genus Capricornis; species Capricornis sumatraensis. Next base: position 195,113,185 of record NC_091070.1, read on the forward strand.
GTCCAACTCTCACATCCATACATGACTACTGGAAAAACCATAGCCTTGACTAGACAGACCTTAGTCGGCAAAGTAATGTCTCTACTTTTGAATGTGCTATCTAGGTTGGTCATAACTTTTCTTCCAAGGAGTAAGTGTCTTTTAATTTCATGGCTGAAGTCACCATCTGCAGTGATTTTGGAGCCCCCCAAAATAAAGTTGCTCAGTCGTGTATGACTTTTTGCGACCCCATGGACACCAGGCTACTCTGTCCATGGGATTTTCTAGGCAAGAGTACTGGAGTGGGTTGCCATTTCCTTTTCCAGGGAACTTCCCAACCCAGGGATCGAACCCAGGTCTCCCACATTGTAGACAGACGCTTTTACCATCTGAGCCACCAGGGAAGTCCAAGGCAGAGGAACCAGAGATCAAATTGCCAACATCCGCTGGATCATGGAAAAAGCAAGAGAGTTCCAGAAAAACAACTATTTCTGCTTTATTGACTATGCCAAAGCCTTTGACTATGTGGATCACAATAAACTGTGGAAAATTCTGAAAGAGATGGGAATACCAGACCACCTGACCTGCCTCTTGAGAAATCTGTATGCAGGCCAGGAAGCAACAGTTAGAACTGGACATGGACCAACAGACTGGTTCCAAATGGGAAAAGGAGTACGTCAAGGCTGTATATTGTCACCCTGCTTATTTAACTTCTATGCAGAGTACATCATGAGAAACGCTGGACTGGAAGAAACACAAGCTGGAATCAAGATTGGTGGGAGAAATATCAATAACCTCAGATATGCAGATGACACCACCCTTATGGCAGAAAGTGAAGAGGAACTAAGAAGCCTCTTGATGAAAGTGAAAGAGGAGAGTGAAAAAGTTGGCTTAAAGCTCAGCATCCAGAAAACGAAGATAATGGCATCTGGTCCCATCACTTCATGGGAAATAGATGGGGAAACAGTAGAAACACTGTCAGAATTTATTATTTCTGGGCTCCAAAATCACTGCAGATGGTGACTGCAGCCGTGAAATTAACAGACGCTTACTCCTTGGAAGAAAAGTTATGACCAACCTAGATAGCACATTCAAAAGCAGAGACATTGCTTTACCAACTAAGGTCCGTCTAGTCAAGGCTATGGTTTTTCCTGTGGTCATGTATGGATGTGAGAGTTGGACTGTGAAGAAGGCTGAGCGCCGAAGCATTGATGCATTTGAACTGTGGTGTTGGAGAAGACTCTTGAGAGTCCCTTGGACTGCAGGGAGATCCAACCAGTCCATTCTGAAGGAGATCAACCCTGGGATTTCTTTGGAAGGAATGATGCTAAAGCTGAAGCTCCAGTACTTTGGACACCTCATGTGAAGAATTGACTCATTGGAAAAGACTCTGATGCTGGGAGGGATTGAGGGCAGGAGGAGAAGGGGACAACCCAGGATGAGATGGCTGGATAGCATCATGGACTCGATGGACGTTCTCCCTGAGTGAACTCCGGGAGATGGTGATGGACAGGGAGGCCTAGCGTGCTGCGATTCATGGGATAGCAAAGAGTTGGATACGACTGAGCGACTGAACTGAATTGAACTGAAAAAATAAAGTCTGACACTGTTTCCACTGTTTTCCCATCTATATCCCATGAAGTGATGGGACTGAATGCCATGATCTTTGTTTTCTGAATATTGAGCTTTAAGGCAACTTTTTCGCTCTCCTCTTTTACTTTCATCAAGAGGCTTTTTAGTTCCTCTTCACTTTCTGCCATAGGGGTGGTGTCATCTGCATATCTGAGGTTATTGATATTTCTCCCGGCAATCTTGATTCCAGCTTGTGTTTCTTCCAGTCCAGCATTTCTCATGATGTACTCTGCATAGAAGTTAAATAAGCAGGGTGACAATATACAGCCTTGACGTACTCCTTTTCCTATTTGGAAGCAGTCTGTTGTTCCATGTCCAGTTCTAACTGTTGCTTCCTGACCTGATACAGATTTCTCAAGAGGCAGGTCAGGTGGTCTGGTATTCCCATCTCTTTCAGAATTTTCCACAGTTTATTGTGATCCACACAGTCAAAGGCTTTGGCATATTCAATACAGCAGAAATAGATGTTTTTCTGGAACTCTCTTGCTTTTTCCATGATCCAGCGGATGTTGGCAATTTGATGTCTGGTTCCTCTGCCCTTTCTAAAACCAGCTTGAACATCAGGGAGTTCACGGTTCACATGTTGCTGAAGCCTGGCTTGGAGAATTTTGAGCATTACTTTACTAGCATGTGAGATGAGTGTAATTGTGCGGTAGTTTGAACATTCTTTTGCATTGCCTTTCTTTGGGATTGGAAGGAAAACTGATTTTTTCCAGTCCTGTGGCCACTGCTGAGTTTTCCAAATTTGCTGGCATATTGAGTGCAGCACTTTCACAGCATCATCTTTCAGGATTTGAAATAGCTCAACTGGAATTCCATCACCTCCCCTAGCTTTGTTCGTAGTGATGCTTTCTCAGGCCCACTTGACTTCACATTCCAGGATGTCTGGCTCTAGATGAGTGATCACGCCATCGTGATTATCTGCATCGTGAAGATCTTTTTTGTACATTTCTTCTGTGTTTTTTTGCCATCTCTTCTTAATATCTTCTGCTTCTGTTAGGTCCATACCATTTCTGTCCTATGGATTGATTGGATCTTACAGTCCAAGGGACTCTTAAGAGTCTTCTCCAACACCACAGTTTGAAAGCATCAATTTTTTGGCACTCAGACTTGTGGTCCACCTCTTGTATCCGTTTATGGCTGCTGGAAAAATCATCGTTTTGACTGTGCAGACCTTTTTCAGCAAAGTAATGTCTCTGCCTTTTAATACACTAAGTTTGTCTTCGCTTTTCTTCCAAGGAGTAAGTGTTTTAATTTCGTAGTTGCAGTCACCATCCACAGTGATTTTGGAGTACAAGAAAATAAAATCTGTCATGTTTCCGCTTTTCCCACATCTGTTTTCTGTGAAGTGATGGGACCTGATGCCATGACCTTCGTTTTTTGAATGTTGAGCTTTAAGCCAGCTCTTTCACTCTTCTCTTTCACCCTCATCAAGAGGCTCCATAGTTCCTCTTTGCTTTCTGCCGTGAAAGTGGTGTCATCTGAATATCTGAGGTTATTTCTCCCAGCAATCTTAATTCCAGCTTGTGAGTCATCCAACCCAGCATTTTGCACGGTATACTCTGTATATAATTTAAGTAAACAAAGTGATAATATACAGCCTTGTACTCGTTTCCCAGTTTTGAACTAGTCTGTCTTCCTGTGTAAGGTTCTAACTATTGCTTTTTGTCCTGCATCCAGATTTCTCAAGAGACAGGCAAAGTGATCTGGTATTCCATTTTCCAGTTTGTTGTGATCCACACAGTCAAAGGCTTGATCCACACAGTCAAAGGCTTTAGTGTAGACAGTGAAGCAGATGTTTTACTGGAATTTCCTTCCTTGCCTTTTCTATGATCCAGTGGATGTTGGCAGTTTGATCATTGGTTCCTCTGCCCCTTCTAAATCCAGCTTGTACATCTGGAAGTTCTTGGTTCACATACTGTTGAATCCTAGCTTGAAGGATTTTGAGCATTACCTTGCTAGCATGTGAGATGCATGCAATTGTGTGGTAGTTTGAACATTCCTTGGCATTGCTTTTCTTTGGGATTGGAATGAAAACTGACCCTTTCTAGTCCTGTGGCCACTGCTGAGTTTTCCACATTTGCTGGCATATTGAGTTCAGCTCTTTAACAGCATCATCTTTCAGGATTTGAAATAGCTCAACTGGAATTCCATCACCTCCACTAGCTTTGTTTGTAGTGATGCTTCCTAAGTCCCACTTGACTTTGCACTCCAGGTTGTCTGGCTCTAGGTGAGTGATCACACCATTGTGGTTATCTGGGTCATGAAGATCTTTTTTGTACAGTTCTTCTGTGTATTCTTGCCACCTCCTTTTAATCTCTTCTGCTTCTGTTAGGTCCATACCTTTCTGTTTTTATTGTGCCCATCTTTGCATGAATATTCTCTTGGTATTTCTGATCTTCTTGAAGAGACAGATCTCTAATCTTTCCCATTCTGTTGTTTTCCTCTGTTTCTTTGTATTGATCACTGAGGAAGGCTTTATCTCTTCTTGTTATTCCTTGAAACTCTGCATTCAGATTTTTTTTTCCTCCTTTGTCTTTAGCTTCTCTTCTTTTCTCAGCTATTTGTAAGGCCTCCTCAGACAACCATTTTGCCTTTTTTCATTTCTGTTTCTTGGGGATGGTGTTCATCACTGCCTCCTGTACAGTGTCATGAACCTCCATCCATAGTTCTTCAGGCCCTCTATCAGATTTAATCCCTTGAATCTATTTGTCACTTTCACTGTATAATCATAAGGGATTTGATTTAGGTCATACCTGAATGGTCAAGTGGTTTTCCCTACTTTCTTCAATTTAAGTCTGAATCTGGGAGTAAGGAGTTTGTGATCTGAGCCGCAGTCAGCCCTCAGTCTTGTTTTTGCTGATTATATAGAGCTTCTCCATCTTTGGCTGCAGAGTATAATCAGTCTGATTTCGGTATTGACCATATGGTGATGTCCACGTGTAGAGTCTTCTCTTCTGTTGTTGGAAGAAGGTGTTCTCTTGGCAAAACGCTGTTAGCCTTTGCCCTGCTTCATTTTGTGCTCCAAGGTCAAATTTACCTGTTATTCCAGGTATCTCTTGCCTTCCTACTTTTGCATTCCTGTCCCCTATAATGAAAAGGACATTGTTTTGGGGTGTTAATTCTAGAAGATCTTGTATGTCTTCATAGAACCATTCAACTTCAGCTTCTTCAGCATTACTGCTTGGGGCATAGATTTGGATTACTGTGATATTGAATGGTTTGCCTTGGAAACGAACAGAGATCGTTCTGTCATTTTTGAGATTGCACCCAAATACTGCATTTTGGACTGTTTGTTGACATGAGGGCTACTCCATTTCTCCTAAGAGATTCTTGCCCACAGTATTAGATATAATGGTCATCTCAGTTAAATTCACCCATTCCAGTCCATTTTAGTTCGCTGATTCCTAAAATGTTGATGTTCATCCTTGCCATGTCCTGTTTGACCATTTCCAATTTACCTTGATTCACGGACCTAACATTCCAGGTTCCCATGCAGTATTGCTCTTTACAGCATCGAACTTGACTTCCATCACCAGTCACATCCACAACTGGGCATTGTTTTTACTTTGGCTGTCTCGTCTTTCTTTCTGGAGTTATTTCTCCAGTGTTCTCCAGTAGCATATTGGGCACCTACCAACCTGGGGAGTTCATCTTTCAATGTCATAGTATAATGAATAGCTGACTTGAATGTTTTGTGATTTTTTTTTCAATTTTTATTTTTTAGGTACATCAAATTACGAAATGGCTTGCAGGCACTTTTGATTTCAGACCTAAGTAATATGGAAGGTAAAATGGGTGATGCAACAGATGATGAAGAGGATGAAGAGGAGGAAGAAGAAGATGATGATGATGATGACGATGATGATGATGATGATGATGAAGATTCTGGAGCAGAAATAGAAGATGATGATGAAGAAGGTTTTGATGATGAAGATGAGTTTAATGATGATGATGATGAACATGATGATGATCTTGACACTGAGGATAATGAGTTGGAAGAATTAGAAGAGAGGGCAGAAGCTAGAAAGAAAACCACTGAAAAACAGGTGTGAGTCATGTCTGTTACATCTTTTTCTAATTTGAGAATTCTTTGTGATAAGTTTCAAACTTATGTTTTGTCTCTTACTGGCAAATAGGAAGTATATATCTGTTGATCTTCAGTAAAGGAATATTTATTCTATGGAAAGATTACATTTAAAAAAATATTTTCCTCTTGGAACTTCCTTGGTGGTTCAGTGGTTAGCAGTGGTTAAGACTCTCTGTTTCAACTGCTGGGAGCCTGGGTTTGATCCCTGGTCGGGGAATTAAGATCCTTCATGCCAGATGGTGTGGCCAAAAAATTTAAGGAAAAAAAGCTGCTTTTTGCTCTATTATAAAAGTGACAAATGCTCATTATAGAAGCTAATGGAAAATAAAAACAAAAATATAAAAGTTGCCCATAACCATAACTCTCAGAGATAATCACTGGGAGTATTTGACGACATGTTTTAAAAACAAATGCCTGGAGCTGTGAATCTGCAAAGTTCTTAGCCTGGGATAATGGAATAACAGAATGTATTATCCTTGGAGAAACTGGAAAAAGCATAAGAGAACAAGTGTAGTGTAGAATTCTTACATAGGCCTGTGTTTCTGAGAATCCTCATGGGTAATTTCTATGTAAGTAACTGAATGTGGTTTGTATTTTTATGCGGAAGCATCAGTGGTCCAAATAATTAATAAGTAAACTGGAAGAATTAAAATAGAAATGGGGAGTTGAGCTTAGTTAGTGAAACATATTAATAACAGTAGGTGAATAGATAAGTACTGGTTGATAGAAATAATGTTCCTCTCTGGATATTTTTTGAAGAATGCTTCCATTTTGAAGTAGAAAATACCTGTATTGGAGTATAATATTCTGGAGCCATTATAGTGGAATTGACTAGCAAATTGTTAAAACTAGTATCTTAAATATTGGTAATATTTTCAACATGGTACTATTCTCAAAAAAATGAATTAAAGTTCAGATTATTAACACTAAAATCTAAAAGATCACATGTATAACACTATAAAATCAGCCCTCAAAATGTGACAGTTTGAAATGTTAGTAGTAGGTATGTCTTAGATAAATTGATAGGTACTCTTCCTGGAAAAAAAATTTTTTTTAAAGAAGATTGTGCCAGTTGTTTCACTTAGGTGTTGGAGGGGTTGAGTCATGTTTAAAGAAGCTATTCCCTCTTGCTATTCAGATTATAATTGATGCCTGTTTTGGCAGAGCAAGATAGGCCAAGTGATTTTAGCTTGGGAGGCTTTGGGGGTAAAACCCAAAACACCAGGAAGGCTGTTGTCTTTATAGTCTATATAACCCAAAACACCAGGAAGTCTATAGTCTTTATAGTCTCTATAGTCTATACTAAAGTCTTTATAAATAAATCAGGAGTTAATCAACTCACTTTTAATTTAAAATAGATCTTATAATTCCAAATAGAGAAATAATAGAAGGGAAGAAATAAGTCAAGTGGGAAGAACAGTGATAGTTAGGAAACCTGAATTCTGAGATTGTCATTATCTTTACAAATGATCTTAGACTTTTTCATTTTCTCATTTTTTCCCTTCATTTCTAAAACAAGAGAATTAGGTTACATAAATTTTGAAGTCCATTTTAGCTCCAGACTTACTGTGTTATAACTTCATAACTGAATATTTCTGGTTTATAAACTTCTTCCTGTATCTTTATTAATAGCTTTTCCTGTATTTGGACTTCTTCATACCCTCTATCAACTGATAAGCAAAACTCTAAGTTAAAAATTTTTTTGACAGCCAATTTTATTGTCAAGATATAATAAAATATTTTAGATTTATATAGCAATTATGAACCTGTTTGACAAAAGAAGATGTGCATCCAGTATTTGGGGTACCCCTTTTTATTTTGGTTGAGCTTCCCTAGTGGCTCAGAGGGTAAAGTGTCCTCTTGCAATGCGGGAGACCTGGGTTCGATCCCTGGATCGGGAAGATCCCCCGGAGAAGGAAATGGCAACCCACTCCAGTACTCTTGCCTGGAAAATCCCATGGACAGAGAAGCCTGGTAGGCTACAGTCCATGGGGTCGCAAAGAGTCGGACACGACTGAACGACTTCACTTCACTTTTATTTTGCTTATTACATACATCAAACTCTAAATGTTACCTTGTCTAGAAGCAGCAGGGTCAGATTCTAGTGATCATTTAAAAAATGGCTTAGATGCTGCCTGTCTTTTCTGAGATCTTGGTATGATATATTCCCTCATAATATACTGATGGCTGATTTTCTGGATTTTAGAAAGGAATGGAGGAGGTTAGTGCAGTTTGAAGATGAGATCAAATTGTTTTATGCTGTGGGTACACTAGTGAAAGGAAAGATCCCATGATTGTAGTCATGGAAAATTATTTATATTCACTGAATGAATAAATGCCTACAAAAGGTAAATAAAGTAGGTAGTCTAGATAAGAGGTGGCTTAAGAGTAGTATAGGATTTTGCAGTGGTTTTATGATTTTTTTATTTGAAAAATGTGAACTGTGTTTAAGATGAATATGTGAATTTGTAAGGATAGTAGAAGAAAATTTTTTGAGGTTTTTGGAAAACATTTACCTAATTAGGAAGTTGGCTACTCTTTTAATCATCATTTTTAACCCCCTCCACTTTCTTCCTCCCAGAGGAAAGTTGTTCTTGATCTTAAAGTTTTGATAAATTAACAAGATTGGAATTTAAGTATGATATATGCTGAATTATGATTTGTTCAAGGCTTTCTTAAATCTCAAGTATGAATGTCTCAAGTATGAATTTTTTGGATAGATAATTCTCAAGTATGAATTTCTTTTCTAGCAATTGCAGAGCCTGTTTTTGCTGTGGTCAAAGCTGACTGATAAACTGTGGTTTAAGTCAACTTATACAAAAATATCTTCAACCCTGCTGTTCAAGACAAGAAAGCTTAATGGGGTAGTTGGAGCTGAAAGCAGGTTAGGCATCTATTAAACACATCACAGAACCCATTAGACTGTGCTTTGAAGAAGTGGATATTCCCTCATGTTTTAACTAAGTTTATGTGTCTGCGTCTTAAATAAGGGATTTATGAGTATCGAGTGAGGCTGTTTGGTTCTTCCAAAAATGTACACCCCCGCGCCCCCCGCCGCCGCCAACACATGGTTAGACTTTATACCACGTGTACACTATTTTTTTTTTAAAGCCTTCTAAGAGGATAACCATTTATCAGAATAGTCTGTGTCATCGAATGTGTTAGCCCGTTACAATTGACGTTTGTAAAATTCGGGAAAGTTAAATTTCAGCTTTCTATCCTTTAGGATTCAAATTGACTATTTTTCTCTCCTTTTTTGTGTCTTTTAACTTACTTTGATATAATGGTTGCCCTGATCATTTTAAATGCAGAATTTGGCATACCTCCTGACCATCTATTTTGTTACAAATTGATTTTCCCAAAGTACTTGGAAAATGTCAACCAATAAGTAATGTATTTTTTATACCTTAAAGAAGAAGTGAAGAACTAAAAAGCCTCTTTAAAGTTTAGTTCTGTAGTTCTTTAATGGCTTAAAATTTTTTAATAACCATTAATTTATTATCTTTGTTAGATGTGTTCCTGAGTTGTTATTTTATGCCCTGTTTTAATAAAAACAATATTTTCTGAGTGACATATTGAGAAGTTTCCGTCTAGTAACTTAAATTAACGAACACAGAGTCTTTAATTGTTTAGCAATCTTTAGAGAAAATCTCCTCAGGTATATTACTTCTGCAGATTTCTGAAATCTGGTTAATCAGGAAACAAACTTGGTTCAGAACTTTGAAATGCTGACACAAAATGATACTTGGGTGGGCTGGCCAGTCCCCCTTGGCTTTTTTCCTGTCTGTTTCTCCTTTTTCCCTTAGGTCTGCACCTGTTCAGCATTTTGCAGGATGGCAAGAGGAGGAGCAGCAGGGTGAAACTGACACAGTTCTGGTGAGTTTCACTTTGCTGCTCCTCCAGATTCTCAGGGAAAGAATTCTGTTACTTTCTTTTGGATAAGGTCCATCTCCAAGTGAATCCTTAAAACGAGATGACATTATTCCTGTAGGATTGACTCACTATTTTTATGTGTTCTACTTACTCCAGTCTGCAGCGGCTCTTTGTGTTGGAGTTGGGAGTTTTGCTGATCCAGATGACCTGCCCGGGCTGGCACACTTTTTGGAGCACAGTAAGATCTTTGTAAAATATCATTCCCGGGTGTGTTTTTTCCTCCAAATTTGTAAGAATTGATTTCACAGATAATAACTGGTTTGATAGGATTGTGATAATGTTTAATAAGAGAAAAACTAAGAAAACAATCTTAGTGAATATCATAGGGGAAAGACTTAATTTTAATCTTGAGTGTACTTGTTTTGAGGATTAGCGTCAAACTGCTTAGGAAGCTATTTTAAAATGTAAGTCTTATTATTCAGGTACAGTAAGGCCAACCAATGAGGAGGAAATTGCTAATCTTTAGGAGTTTAGACTGTCATCTTGGGAGGGGCAGTTCCTTCCGGGACTGGCAAGGCCTTAAGATGTCAAAGAATTAGAAATACAAAAAATAAAAAGGCACGAATAATATCAAAGCAAAACAGTAAATCTTCAGTGTAATTATTAATGTACCCAAGTAAAACCTTTGTGAATGCGATCCAGTTATGAACTCTTGAATTACTACTTCTTTGTATGCTAGTTTTCTAAGCTACTCAAGGGTGAATTTCTTACCTTATGAGTTTTTATAGTAGAAAATAATTTGCATATATGTCAGTTTACATTTTAACCTTTTCAAATAAATTATATATTTAATTAAAAATATTTAGTTTTTTAATTTAAAAGTAATATGTGAGCATTATAGAAAGTTAAAAAAACAGAAGTTCTATGAAGAAAATAAGTATTATCCAGATGTAATCACTGTTGGCATATTTTCTACCAGTTTTTTTGAAATTTCATACTTGTTAATAAAAGCATTGTCTGTATCTTTGTGTTCTGTGACTCTTTATTCTTTTCACTTAGTGGTGTTCATGGGTAGCTTGAAATATCCAGATGAAAATGGATTTGATGCCTTCCTAAAGAAACATGGGGGCAGTGATAATGCTTCAACTGATTGTGAACGTACAGTCTTTCAGTTTGATGTCCAGAGGAAGTACTTCAAAGAAGCCCTGGACAGGTAACTAACCCAAAATATATTTTTATTTTGATGATCTGGTGCCATCTTACAACTGGCAATGTTGGGCATTGTTCTGTGGTATTTCTTTTCCAGCAGTACTCTAATTCTGTAGAATTATCAACAATATTTATTTGGAGAAAAGAGCAAATTGTAAATATACCTTGGCTCTTATTCTGTAATACTTAGTCTTTGTATTAAAGATTAAACTGAAACCATTTAAACATCTTTTGAATTTTGTAAATAAAAAATATGGAAAACAGAGAAGGGAAAAGAGGTAAAATTGCTCTCAATATCATAATCTAGAGATAACCATGATTGATATTTTGGAATGTAGCTGTCTATATTTGTAACATATATGGGATCAGCTTATTCATATCTTTTCATATTTTAAAAACAAGGTGTATCACATTTGTATACAGTCTTATAATTTACAAAACATGATTAAGTAATTGTGTATCTGTTTAACCATTCAGATATTATTGGACAGTTGAATTATTTTTAGTTTTCTGGTACTATGATGCTGTAGTGAATATTTTAGTCTTTGTGTACATCCTTAATCATTTCCTTTTGCTAAGTTCTAAGGAGTGAAATTTCTGAGTGTATTTGCATGAATCTTTTTAAAACTTTTTTAAAAAGAACTTTTGATACTCAAAATTATCTTCTCAAAAGTTTGTCAGGGCATTAATGGAGCTTTGATATAGCAAGGTTGTAAGGCAAAGCATACAGTAGTAAAAAGAAGTCACTTCATACCAAAATCTAGATAAATATAAGATTGAAATACTAAGAAAGAAAGAAATAATCGAGTTTGACCAGTATAGTGTAAGGTCTGATGGCGGTTTTTGGTCCATTTTTTGTTGGTTATCTCTAGTGTCAAGAATTTGGCAGATACCTATTTGAGATGTCTTGAATGAATTAATACAGATTTTTTTTAATATAAAAAAATGCCATAAAATCAAAACACAAATGACAAAAAAAAAAATTCTCAAAACATGACAGTGGTTAAGTTTTCTTAAATTGTCTCATCCCTTAAGAATTAATTTGACCCTGAGAAAACTTTTGGGTAAGTTCCTGTAAGTTGAAAGCATATGCCATTATTTTCAAGGAAATAAATATTTGTATGTTCTTGAACCCCCAAGTTAACAGCTTTTCCACTAAAACAATGCCAAAATCCCATTAAAATTGACATAATTACTTTGATGACAGTGTTTATAATAGGATACAACATAGTGGTTTTTCTTCTTTAATCTGAAATTTGACTGTCTACTTTGTATTCAGTGAAATAGTTTATAGCTCTTTTTAATCTCATACTTAAGGATATGCTCACAGTACATATATTTGATACCAGTGTTTATCTATATAAACATTTAATTTCAAAATAACAAAAGAATAGAGACAAAAGAAGTTAATCAAACAGTGCAAATGAGGCCCAAATTTATCTTTTTTATAAACTTAGAAAATCAGGAATACTCTTTAGGGTGACTGCGTGTTTGCTTTGATTTCAAAGTTTTCAACTCCCAAGTTTTACATCATGTTAAGAAAACTTAAGCAGTAGACAAATTGAATACTCATGAATAAACACATTTCACTTGAAAAAAAGAATAGGCAAAGGATGTGTTGAAAAAATTACAACCACCTCAGAGATGATGAAATTTGATATAAAGTCTAGTTAAAGAACTTGTTTCATTTCTTCTTAAGAAATTCTATACATTTTTAATCTAAGAAATACTTCAGAAAATCCAAAGATATTTGCACATTTATTACAGGTTATTTCTACTTAAAAAACTCAGAATTAATAAGAAGAATGCTACTGCATAATAGGAGAAATTATTAAGAATATCAGGCCAAGAATTTATGCCATAAATGGTAGACGTGGTAGAGCATTAAGCATTGCATATTCTATAATAAATATGATAATTATTATACTTCTGCAGTTAATATGACTTCTCTGGTGGCTCAGACGGTAAAGCATCTGCCTGTAATGTGGGAGACCCGGGTTCAATCCCTGGGTTAGGAAGATCTCCTGGAGAAGGAAATGGCAACCCACTCCAGTATTCTTGCCTGGAAAATCCCATGGATGGAGGAGCCTGGTAGGCTACGTCCATGGGGTCACAAAAGAGTCGGACACGACTGAGTGACTTCACTTTCACTTTTTCACAGTTAATATGAAATAAAAAGTCTTTGGATAATTTGCGAAAGACTCTTACATAGCATGGATTAAGTTTGTTTATTTTTTAATAGGTCGGTAAAATCCAGTTTCCTCACAGGTCATATTGTTCCGTATCTTGAATCATTTAAGTAAAAAGTTGAGGAAATAGCTGAATTTTTACTTTATTAAGTAAATGAGAATGGAAGCTGCTTTTACCTTGGCGGCCTTTGCTAATTTCAATAAATTTGAACTTTAGTTTATCAGCATTTCAGGGCAAGAAGAAGATTGATCAAAGCCCAGGATGTTCACAAAGTGGGATATTTAATAGGAGACTTTTCATGATAAACTGCGACTTCAGAAGGCATCACCCTTAGGTTGAGGAAATGGATTAGCCATCCTGAGGAGTTACAGACTACTTTGAAAAATGCCTGTGTTGTCTAGTGAACCTTAAGCCTTGAATATAGTTTAATATAGTCCAGAACTGGTAGTGTTCTCTGATGCCCAGGAGAAGCAAAAACAAACCCTCTCAAAAAGAAAATGCCTTTGTTTTATCTATTCTCAAGTAGAGTGACCAGCATTCAGTCAAACATAAGCAGACATGCAACAAAATAAGACAATGTGAATGAGAATAGGAAACAGAAAAAGACTCAATGTCTTAGAAATTTTAGAGATTGGCATGGTTAAGTACAGTTACCGTTGTTACAGAAATAAGGGACAAGTTTGAATACAGTTGTAAGTCATAGGAAGCTATAAAATGTGACCTATGAGATTTGAAATATAAAAATTAAGAAAGAGCATTGTGAACTGAGACATGATAATTGAAGTTTAAACCAATGGATAGATTTAAGAAAGGAATACATATAGACGATGTTAGAATTTGTGAATTGAAAGATAGACCAAGAGAAATCCCAAATACAGTATGAAGAGAGAAAAAAATGAAAGATACAGAAAAAAGGAAAAGTAGCCTAGAGAATAGAGTGAAAATGTCCAATATATATATACCTAGAGAACTAGATGGCAAGCCACTCCAGTACTCCTGTCTAGAAAATCCCATGGACAGAGGAGCCTGGTGGGCTGCAGTCCATGGAGTCGCTACGAGTCGGACACGACGACTGGGTGACTTTGCTTTCACTTTTCACTTTCATGCATTGGAGGAGGAAATGGCAACCCACTCCAGTGTTCTTGCCTGGAGAATCCCAGGGATGGGGGAGCCTGGTGGCTGCCGTCTGTGGGGTTGCATAGAGTTGGACACGACTGAAGCGACTTAGCAGCAGCAGCAGCAGCAGCAGCAGCAGCAGAGAACTAGAAGGCGAAGAGAGAAAAGTAATACAGACCAAATATTTGAAGGGTTGATCACCAGAAAATTTCTAGAATGTCAAATCAGAGGGTAAAGAAGTCTTAACAAATTCCAAAAGCATATATTAAAAGAAATCAACATGTAGAAAGTTACAATGACTACAGAAAACCAGATATAGAAAATCTTTGCCAGATAAAAGGGCAGAAGTTCTTTAAAGTCATGTTAGTTTGATGGATGACTTTTCAGCAGCAGTAGTGGAAGCTCAATGACAGTAGAATACTTGTAATAGCCTGAAAGAAAATAACCACCAACTACAAATTCTACACCAAGCAAAAAATATCTTGTAAGAATGATTGTAAAATAGACCTTGAGACACACAGTTGAGTGTGCATGCCACCAGCTCACCAAAGGAAATTCTAAAGAATATATTTCAGGCAGAAGGAGAATACAGATCAGAGCTACAAAAATGATAGTGGAGCAGTGAAAGTCATTTTATATGAATAATATAAATGAGCATTGATTACTTAAAACAGTAATTATGAAACTTAAAAGTATACAGAGTTAACAATGTATCAGGAGTAGTGCTAAATGGAGAAAAAGATATTTTTATAAGATTAATATTAGACTTTGATAAGTTAAAAGGATACATGTAATATTTTTAAGGGTAACTGCTGAAAGAACACATTTTGGGCATAAAAATTCCAAACCAGTACAAGGAAAACACTTGGAATAAGTCTCTCAAATAAATTCAAAGAAGAAAACTGTAGTAGGAGGGATAGAACAAGTGGGACAAGCAGGACAAAGGAGGATGGAGGTAGATATAGATCCATATGTAACAATAATTCTTATTAAATATGAGTGGATTAACTTCCGATTAAAAGATAAACAGACTGGATTTTAAAAGCCTAATCAAATAGTTTTTAAGACTTAGATATCTAAGGCTTGGGAGGGGTTCCCTGGCAGCTCAGATGGTAAAAAGAATCTTCCTGCAATACAGAAGACCTGAGTTTGCCTGGGTTGGGAAGACCCCCTGGAGAATGGAATGGCAACCCACTCCAGCAGTCTTGGAAAATTCTGTGGACAGAGGTCTGGCAAGCCACAGTCCACGGGGTTGCAAAGAGTCGGACATGACTGAGCACCTAGTACACGTAGTAAGTCTTGGGAAAAAAAATATTGCTCAAGAGGCTCATGTCATATTGATAAAACTTAACTAGGAAGACATAATTGTTTCCAGTTTGAACTCATCTAATAGCATAGCCTCAAAGTAAATCAGATGTAAAGACCAACGAATAAGTGACCAACTGCAGTGGGAGATTTAACACCCCTTTCTCAGTATTTGATAGAATAACTATAAAATCAGTAAGGACATTGAAGATTAGGACAAAAAGATTACCACTTGAATCCTTAATCAACACCTCCCAGCTACAAAATTTTTTCATTTGATCATATTTTAAGCCACAAATTCAGTCTCAAATTTCAAAGCATCGAAATCATATTATTAATGATTATGTTTTCTAATCATACTGTATGTACAGTTAAATTTTAGCTAGAAATCAGTAACAGACTAGAATATTGCCTTATATTTGAAAATTAAATGCATTTCTAAGGAATACCTGGGTAAAGAGGAAAGCATATCAGATATTAGAAAATATTTTGTATTGAATTATAAAAATATTAAAGAATAAAAGTTGTGGGATGCAGCTATAATTGTACTTAGAGGGAAATATATACTTTTAAGTGTGTTTTCTGTCAGCTTTCCTCATGATTCAGTTGGTTAAGAATCTGCCTGCAGTGCAGGAGACTGCCTGCTGTATAGTAGACCTAGGTTTGATCCCTGGGTTGGAAAGATCCCCTGGAGGAGGAAATGGCAACCCACTCCAGTATTCTTGCCTGGGAAATCCCATGCATAGAGGAGTCCGGCAGGGTACAGTCCATGGGATCCAAAGAATCAGACATGACTTAGCAACTAAACCACCACCAAATGTATATTTTAGAAAAGAAGAGTTTAAAATTAATGAGCTGATCAATCTCAGGAAGTCTGAGTAAGACCAGCAAAGTATGTCCAAAGAAGAGAGAAAAGGTGAAGATAAATGAAATAAAAAGCAGATTGACTTCAGCAGGAATAGTGAAATAAGGACCTCTGAAAGCCCCTCCTCTGTAAAAGCAATGAGAACCTTGCCAAAAATTGTCAAAATCAACTTTTTCAGAACTCTGGAAATAAGCAAACGCTTGCAACAATCCAAGGAGTTTATTCAAGCAAGTGACTAAATCTTAGTAAGAACAGTTTGCTTTGTGACATTTTAATTTGCCCTGTTTCCATTCCCCTCTACCCAACTCTACAGTAGTCTTGAAAACAAAAAGGTCCCACAGTCTTAGTGAAAACAGCAATCTAGCAGCCACTGAAAGAGGCTGGATGGATTTAGAGATCTCTAAAAACATCGTTCTGGAGAATCTTCATTATTTGACCTGTCTAGCAGTTCCCTGGGAACCACCATTCATGAACTTTTATGATTTGGCCTGACTGGGAGCTCACATATTTGCGAAAATCTTTTTCTCTGGAGACATGTGTTTCCAGAGACATGCATTTAGATGGCAATAGTTTAACTTTGTGACCATCTGAGGCAGTGGATAAAAGTTGGAGCAAACAAAGCTTAAAAGGAAAAACTGCAAAATAAGATATCTTAAGGAGTTTTGAAAAGCTCCAGGACATTCCTGGGAATTTTGAAGGTCACATGTGTGCATAAAGCTGTGTCATGTCCAGGGCTGTATGTATGCTCAAGAAGACTTAAGGCCTTACACTCTTGTCATGGCTGATCTTGAGTCTCTGTGCAAGCAGGATGTGATGGCTAATGTAGAGTTGTAAACTGCCTGACTGTATGTTGAAAGCATCCCCCAATATGCATAGAGAACCCCTTGGCAAGGCATTTAAGGAAATCTCTCTGCAGCCAGAGATTATCGCTAAGCCAACCAAGCCGTCAAAGAATACAGACTTCACAGGATTAGTTTAAGGTAAGTGTGAGTTGCTCAGTCATGTCTGACTCTTTGCAACCCCGTGGTCAGGCTCCTCTGTCCATGGAATTCTCCAGACAAGAATACTGAAGTGTGTAGCCATTCCCTTCACCAGGGCATCTTCTTAAACCAGGGATTGAACCCAGGTCTCACTCATTGTGGACAGTTTCTTCACTGTCTGAGCCGCTAGGGAAATCAGAAGGGCACTAAATATGTAAATAGTAACAACAAGAAACAGCAATAACAACAAACCTGGAGGAGGGAGGAGAGGCTTGATTTACATAGTTGCCACGTTATATTACTAAAAATTTTTTTTCAACATAATTATGAGGGATGCAGAAAAGTATGACTGATAATGGGAAAACAGTAGTCAATAGATACTGTTTCTAAGAAAGTCTAGATTCTGGAGTTAACTGGACAGAAACTTTAGATCACCTATTTTAATTATGTTCAAGGAAATAAAACTATGTCTAAGAACTACAGGAGAACACAAGAATGATGTCTTTCTAAATAGAAAACATCAGTAAAGAGATACAAATTATTTTTTCCCAGATAAACAGTTGCTTTATTTTTATTTTTATTTTTTAATTGGAGTACCATTGCTGTACAATTCTGTGTTAGTTTCTGCTGTACAACAGAGTGAGTCAGTTTTGTGTATACATACATCCCATCCCTCTTGAACCTTCCTTCTAACACCCCTCAACAGATACAAATTATTAAAAGAACCAAATAGAAATTCTAGAGTTGAAAAGTACAACTTGAAAAATTAACTAGAAGAGCTTAACAGAAGATTTGAGCTAGCTGAGGAAAGAATGAACAAACTAGAAGAAAGATTAATTGGGATTTTCCAGTCTGAGGAACAGAAATAAAGAAAAGGGATGAAGAAAAATAAAACAGAGCCTCAGAGATCTACGAGATACCATCAAGCATACTAGCATGTGTTTTATAGGAGTTCCAAGAGGAAATGAGAAAAACATAGAAAGTATTCTTGAAGACATATTAGCCAAACTCTTTCAAAATTGGTAAAAGACAAACATCTACACATTCAAGCAACTCAACAGATTTCCAGAAGAATAAACACAGTGATATTCACAACAATGACTTTCACATTAAGACATGTTATAATCAAGCCGTTAAAAGCTAAAGGTAAAAAGAATATTGAAAGTAGCAAGAGAGGAGCAGCTTTTTTCATAAAAGTTAATCTCTATAGGGTAAACAGGTGCTTCAAGAAATCATGGAAGCAAGAAGACAATGGTATGATACATTCAAAGTACTGAAAGAATGCAAACCAAGTATTTTTTATCCAGCAAAAATATCCTTCTAAATGGAGAAATTAAGACATTCTCAGCTAAATTAAAATTGTCATTAGCAGATCTTCTCTCTATGACATAGATGGATGGAGTCCTTCAGACTGAAATGAAAGGACACTCAATTCCACATGAAGAAATAAAGCACAGTTATAAAGATAACTTATACTATATAATTTTTACTGTTTGTTTATCTATATAAATATAAAAGATATAGTTTTTGTAATTTTTTCCTATCAGATTTAAAAGATAGCTGTATAAAGCAAAAATTATAAATGTGTTGATAGGCATATAATGCATAATGGTATCTGTATGGCAATAATAGCACAAAAAAGAGAACAGGTATATAGAAGTGAAGCTTTCGTGTAATACTGAAGTTGGTATTAATTCAAAATGGATTGTTATAAGTTATTAGTTAGGAAAATAACTCAAAAATACAGTAAAAGAAATGGCAAGGGAATTTGAATGGTACTCTAGAAAATACTTATTTTAACAAAAAAGTCAGCAGTTGAGGACTAGAGGGGAAAAAGGCATAGGACTTGCAGTAGATAGCAAAGACAGATATAAATCCTGTCTTATCAATAATTAAATGTAAATGGATTAAGCATTTCAATTAAAAGATAAGACACTGGCAGACTGGGTAAAGAAATACGTTCAGTTCAGTCGCTCAGTCGTGTCCGACTCTTTGCAACCCCATGAATTGCGGCACGCCAGGCCTCCCTGTCCATCACCAACTCCCGGAACTCACTCAGACTCATGTCCATCAAGTTGGTGATGCCATCCAGCCATCTCATCCTCTGTCGTCCCCTTTTCCTCCTGCCCCCAATCCCTCCCAGTGTCAGAGTTTTTTCCAGTGAGTCAACTCTTCGCTTGAGGTGGTCAAAGTACTGGAGTTTCAGCTTTAGCATCATTCCTTCCAAAGAAATCCCAGGGCTGATCTCCTTTAGGATGGACTGGTTGGATCTCCTTGCAGTCCAAGGGACTCTCAAGAGTCTTCTCCAACACCACAGTTCAAATGCATCAATTCTTCGGCGCTCAGCTTTCTTCACAGTCCAACTCTCACATCCATACATGACCACTGGAAAAACCATAGCCTTGACTAGATGGACCTTAGTTGGCAAAGTAATGTCTCTGCTTTTGAATATGCTATCTAGGTTGATCATAACTTTCCTTCCAAGGAGTAAGCGTCTTTTAATTTCATGGCTGCAGTCACCATCTGCAGTGATTTTGGAGCCCCAAAAAATAAAGTCTGACACTGTTTCCACTGTTTCCCCATCTATTTCCTATGAAGTGATGGGACCGAATGCCATGATCTTCGTTTTCTGCATGTTGAGCTTTAAGCCAACTTTTTTCACTCTGTTATTTCACTTTCATCAAGAGGCTTTTTAGTTCCTCTTCACTTCCTGCCATAAGGGTGGTGTCATCTGTATATCTGAGGTTTTTTATATTTCTCCCAGCAATCTTGATTCCAGCTTGTGTTTCTTCCAGTCCAGCATTTCTCATGATGTGTACTCTGCATAGAAGTTAAATAAGCAGGGTGACAATATACAGCCTTGACGTACTCCTTTTCCCATTTGGAACCAGTCTGTTGTTCCATGTCCAGTTCTAACTGTTGCTTCCTGACCTGCATATAGGTTTCTCAAGAGGCAGGTCATATATATTAGGTCATAAAATAAATTTATTTCCAATATATTTGAAAGAATGAGACTATACAGAGTATGTTCTCTAGGTGTAATGGAATGGAATCAGTAATCAGTAACAAGGAAATTTAGGAAATTTCATGAATCTGTGGAAATTTAACAGCCTACTCTTAAATAATCAATGGATCAAAAAAAATTGCAAGGGAAATTAAAAAATACTTAGACACTAGTGAAAATGAAAACAACATTGAAAAAACTATGAGATGCATCAAAACCAGTGCTCAGAGGGAAATTTATAGCTGTAAACCCCTCCATGGCTTCCCTGGTGGCTCAGACAGTAAAGCATCTGCCTGTAATGCAGGAGACCCAGGTTCGATCCCTGGGTCAGGAAGATCGAACCCCTCCATTAAAAAAGTAAGATCTCAAGTGAACCTATACTTATATCTTAATTAGCAAGGCAAAGAAGAGCAATCTAAACCCAGGTAAACAGAAGGAAGGACATAATAAACATTTGAGTGGCAATAAATAGGGAATAGAAAAACAATAGAAAATAAAACAGAATTTGGTTATTTGAAAAGGTGAACAAAATTGACAAACTTTCAGCTAAATTGACCAAGAAAAAGAAATGAAAGAGTGGACATTAGTGTGGTATTAACCAAAATTAAAAAATTATAATAGAATTGTGAACTATTGTATGCCAACAAGTAAATAGCCAAGATGAAATGGACAAATTTGTAGAAATACACAAAACAATTGAAACTGACTCAACACAGAAAATCTGAATAGACCTATAATGAGAGATTGGATTAGTAATCAGGAACTTACCAAAAGAAGAGTATAGATCAATATGACTTTACTGGTGAATTCTACCAAACATTTAAAGGATTAAAACTAACGCTTCATAAACTCTTCCAAAATACAGAAGAGGGACACTTCTAAGTCATTCTATGAAGCCAGTATTACTCTGATATTAAAACTAGACAATGATTGTACAAGGAAACTACACACCAGTAGTAGAATGTGTGTATTTGTGTTAGTTGCTTAGTTGTGTCCGACTCTTTGCAACCCCCATAGATCATAGTCCACCAGGCCCCTCTGTTCATGGGATTCTCCAGGAAAGAACACTGGAGTGGGTTGCCATTTCCTTCTCCAAAACGAGCTATAGAAAGAAAGAAAGTGAAGTCACTCAGTCGTGTCCGACTCTTTGCGACCCCATGGACTGTAGCCTACCAGGCTCCTCCATCCATGGAATTTTCCAGGCAAGAGTACTGGAGTGGGTTGCCATTTCCTTCTCCAAATAGTAGAATATAGATGCAAAAGTCTTCAACAAAATACTACAAAACTGTATCAGCAACATATGAAAAGGATTATGCACCATTCAGGTGGGATTTATCCCAGGACTGCAAGGGTAGTTCATCATACAAAAACCAATCAACATAATATACCAAATTAATAGAAGGACAAACACATTTCAAAAATTATCTCAGTATAAACAGAAAAGGCATTTAATTGAATTCAGCACCTTTTCATGATAAAACATGTAATAAACCATGAATAAAAGGGAACTTCCTCAACTTCATAAAGAGTATCTATGAATAACCCACAACTAACATCATTTTTAATGGTGGAAGATTGAAAAGATTTCCCCAAATAGGATCAAGACATCAGCTCTGTCCACCTCTATTTGACATTGTAGTGGAGGTTTTAGCTAGAACAATTAGACACAAAAAAGAAGGCTTGCAGATTGGGAAAATAGTAAAACTACTTGTAGACGTCATCATCTTATATGAATGATTCTCATTATTTATGGAGAATTTATCTACTCACTAAAGGTTTTTGTAGCTCCAAGATGAATACCTGTGATGCTTTTGCAGTCATTCATGGACATATGAGGAGAAAAAAAGGAAAATTGTGAAAAATTTGAGTTGCTTGACCTACACATTCTCAGCTGAGGTTGAACAAGGCAACACTCTACCTTTTTATTTCAGCTTTCATACAGAAGTGACCAGAGGATAGGGAATAGAATAACATAGTAAAAGAACCCATTGCGAAAGTGGCCTTAGGCAAAGTCCTTAATGCTTCTGAATCTCATTCTCTTTTTTGTGAAATAAAAGAGAATCAACTAGAATTAGATACCTTTAGGATTTAAGGTCATAATCTGTGTGTGAGTGTGTGTGTGTTTATGTATGTATTACTCCTAGAGAGTCACTCAGTACTTGCTTATTCAGCAGACTTGACAACTTTAAAAACCAACTACTGCAAATAGCAAGAACTTACTATATGTGAATAACCCTACAAATTCTACAGATGAACTGTTAGAGCTAATATCAAGTTAACAGGGTTGCAGAATCAAGATCATTGTACAAAAATCAACTATTTTTACACACTAGCAATGAAAAATTCAAAAATGAAATTAAGAGAAAATTCCTTGTACAGTAGTATTAAAAAGAATAAGATACTTAGGAATAAATTTAACAAGAGAGTTGCAAGAGCTGGAAAGACATCCCATGTTCACAGATTACAAGACTTAAGATGGCAGTACATCCCAAATTTGTCTATAGATTCAACTTAGTCCATATCAAAATTTCACCTGTCTTTTTTGAAGAAATTGATGAGTTGGTTCTGAAATTCACATAGAAAGGAATTGACCAAGAATAGCCAAAATTAATCCTGAAAAGAACACAGTTAAAGGACTCATATTCTCAGTTTCAAAACTTACCCAAAGCTGCATGGTACTGACATAAGAATAGACACATAGGAGAACTTCCCTGGTGGTCTAGTGGCTAAGACTTCATGCTCCCAATGCCTGGGTTCAATGCCTGGTTAGGGAACTAGATCCCACATGAGACAACTAAGACCCAGCACAGCCAAATAAATTAAAAAAAAAAAAAAAAAAAGAATAGACATACAGATCAATGGAATAGAGTTGGGCCTCCAGAAATAAACCATTACACTTATGGTTAGTTGCAAGGGTGCCACATCAATTCAGTGGGAAAAAACTGTTTTTCAACACGTGATACTGGGACAGCTGGAAATGCACATAACAAAAGAATCAAGTTAGACACTTTGTTCATACCATATACATGTTGAGACATATACTTAAGTGTAAGAGCAAAAGCTGTAAGACTCTAAACATAGGCTTAAATCTCTGTGATTAGACATGGCAGTAGTTCTGCAAATATGCCATGAAACACAGAAGGAACAAAGGAAAAACTGGATAAATTGGACTCCACTAAAATTAAAATTTTTTTTGCTTTAATAGGTCCTATGAAGAAAACGAAAAGACAGTTCACAGAAGGGAAGAAAATATTGAAAAATCATATATTTGTTAAGGTGCTAGTATCTATGTTCAACAATAAGACAAATAATCCAATTTTTGAATGGGCAAAGAATTTGAATAGACATTTCTCCAAGGAAGATACTCAGGTGCCCAATAAGCACATGAAAAGATGCTCAACATCTTAGTCACTAGGAAAATGAAAATCAAAACTTCAGTGAAGGTGTACCACCTCACACTGGTCACATAGCCATCATTAAAAAGTCAACAAATAATAAATGTTGAAGAGTGTGTGGAGAAAAGGAAACCCCTTTTACACCCTTCTAGGAAATGTAAATTGGTGTATTCACTATGGAAAACTGTGGACAACATGATCCACCATCATGATCCAACAGTCCCACTCTTGGGCATACGTCTGGAAAAGACGAAAACTAGTTTGAAAGGATACATCCACCCCAGTGTTCATAGCAGCACCATTTACAATAGCCAAACGTGGAAGCAACCTATATATCCATCAATAGATAAATAGGAAAAGAAGTGGTGTGTTTATACAATGGAGTATTACTCAGCTATAAAAAAGAATGAAATAATGCCACTTGCAACAACATGAATGGACCCTAGAGATTATCATACTAAATGAAGTAAGTCAGAAAGACAGAGACCAATATGATATCAATTATGTGTGGAATCTAAAATAGAACACAAAATGAACATACTATGAAACAGAAACAGACTCAAGGACATAGAGAACAGACTTGTGGTGGCCAAGCAGGAGTAGAGGGGGAACAGTTGGGAGTTTTGGATTAGCAGTTGCAAACAAGTATATATAGGATGGATAAACCATAAGATCCTACTTTATAGCAAGGAAATTATATTCAGTATCCTTTGATAAACCAGAGTGGAAAAGAATAGAAAAAAATATGTGTAACCAAGTCACTTTGCTATGCACAGAAATGAACATACCACTGTAAAACAGTTATGCTTCAATTAAAAAAACTTCAGTGAGATATCACTTCAAAAAGGACATTAACAATTATTGGTGAATGTGTAGGTAAGTTAGAACCTTCATACATTGTTGGTGGTGCAGCTGTGTTAGAAAATGTAGTTAGAAAACTTCATCAAAAGTTAGAGCTAAAATATGACCCAGCAATTCTACTCTTAGTATACATGCTCTAGAGAACTGAAAACATACATATGTTTACATAAAAATACCTAAATGAGTGTTTGTAGCAGCATTATATATAATAGGTCAAAAGTGGAAAAACCAAAATGTCAATCCACTGATGAATGGAGAAACCAAATGTGGCATATCCATACAAAGGAATGTTACTTGGCAATAATTAGGGAATGAAGTTCTGGTATATGATACAATGTTTGAATGAATGTTGAAATGAATCTTGAAAGCATTATGCTAAGAGAAAGAGGCCAGACACAAAAGGCCCCATATAAGGTTTGATTCCATTTACATGAAATGTCCAAAATAGGCAAATCTATAGAGACCAAAAGTGTTATAGTGCTTGCCAGGGGCTAGAGGGATGAGGGAATAGAAAATGACTGTTAATGGGTACAGAGTTTTATTTTCGGGTTAATGACTTTTCTGAAATTAGTGGTAATGTACACAATTCTGCAGTAAAATCCTTTTAATTATATACTTTTTTTTTTAGAACTAAAATTATATGACTTTTAGGATGCAAAAACAAAAATGAGCAAACAAACAAACAAAAAACTTGAAATAGGCTTGTCAAATGACGTAAATTCATCCTTTCCATGGAAGCAGAAGGCAGATCAGTGCAGGTTATCCTCAGGGCCTCATACATCCTGCTTCACTGCTGCTTGCACTCTGCTGGGTTTTGATCCTTCTTTGGGTCCTAGTCTGGATCATTTTCCTCATCTCCTTCTTCTTCCCCTTGCTCATCCGCTTCTTCACCTTCTTCTTCATAATCATCATCATCTTCTTCAATAGCTTCTCCAGTAAAGTATAACACTGATCTTGGGATTATACGCTCACGTAAATAGTGACCAATTTCAAAGTCTGCAGCGAGGGTAGCTTCAGAATCATCATCCAGATCTCCATTCTCAGGAACTTCAGGAGGGGCAAAAAAATTAAAGAAAGAGTCATTAGAAACTGTTTTGGTCACAGTACGAACTGTCCCACGTCCTTGTGTTTCTACTTCTTCTTAATCGTTTTCAAAGTGACATTCTTCCCTTTTTTCCAATCTATCTGGCACCCTGTACAACCCATAATTTCTGGTCCATCAAAAGAAAAGGGATCAGAATCATCTGGTTCTGACCTCATCCTATATGTCTTTGTCAACACTTCATTTATGAAATATTCATTGGGTTCAAAGTGAAATTCTAAGACAAAACTCATAGGTTGACCAGCATCTGAGAACTTCACTATAATATCTTTCAAGTGCTTCAGAATAGGCTCATCATGTTCCTGAACCATATCACTGAGCAAGTCAACATTCTTAGAAAGGTCAGCCAAAACTCAGGAATTCCCTTGGGATCTTCTTTTTCTTCATCCTTTTTCTCATCTTCAATCTTGGCCTTTTCTTTTAGCTCCTCCGAAATTTCATCTTTCTCATCTGGTTTCCATTCACATTCTTCTTCTGTAGGTTCATAAATGGCATTAATGATCTCAAATCGCTTATCAAACAGAGGCTGATAAAGAACAGCATACTTTCTTTCAAGATCATGAACTTCCTCATAGAATTTGGCTTCTATCTGTGCACATTTAACTTGAAGGTTTTTGAGAGCATTCACTCGTCTTTTAACTACCCTAGGCAAGCTTTCAATGTGTCCTGTTGGTAAACGTTTCTACCAGACCATCAAGTCTTTCTTGAAGGGCTGCAAGAATCTGAGGATTTTGCATCATCTGAACAGTCAGCTGACGCGCTTTGATTTTTGTTTCTTCACTAGTTTCTTCTTCTTCTACTTCTTCAACATCATCCAAATCTTCATCAAGTTCAGACTGTTCTTTGTTGTCGATGTCTGCCATGTTGTACAAATGCCAAGTATTTTCAAAAATGGCAAATTTCGTTTTCCAGCTCAGCTCTCCGGTGGGGAGCGCGGGGAGCCGAGCAGCCGGAGCTGCGCAGGCAGTGACTCAGGGCGGCGGCGGGAGGAGCAGGAGGCGGCGCCGCGAGCAGATGGCGCTAAAAAAGCTAATTATATACTTTTAAAGGGATATTTTGTGGTATGTGAATTATTTCTCAATAGAAACAGCAAACAGACTTTCAAGAAAGCTAAATGTTGGTTTGAAAAAACTAACAATATAGATAAACCTTTCATGAGACTGGTCAAAGGAAAAAAGTATGTGACAATATCAGAAATAAAAAGGAATATGATATATTGGCTGATATTGAAAATATAATATTTTGAAAACATTTTGCAATAAATGAAAAAACTAGAGGGCATTCACAAATTCCTAGTAATATTATTTATAAAACCCACATAAGAGAAATTATAATTTAAAAGCTTGCATATTCATAATCATTAAAGAAATCAATCAGTAATGAAAGGTCTTCTCAAAAATAAACTTGTTTTCTTTAGAGTCTTACAAAAAAATGGAGGAAAGAAATAATTCCTCCCTCATTTAAAAAATAGCATGACCTTGACCTTGATATAAGAAAGTATAAGAAAAAATATAGAGCAGATTCACAAACAGGCTGATATAGCAGTACTGAGTTGGATTCATCCTGGAAATACAGGGTAGGGTTAACAAAATCAGTGCTGTTCATCTCACTGCCAGATTGAAGGAGAAAAAAAACCATAATTTGGTGTATGTAGAGAAAAATTACATGATGAAATTGAGTATCTGTTAATGAAGATGCTGTTGGCAAGTGGAGTATAAGGTAGCTTTCTCAGTGTGATATTTGATATTTTAAATAAAACCTTATATTTAGTAGTGAAACTTTGAAAGATTTCAAGCTGGGATCAAGAACAAGGCAGATGCGGTTTATGATCACTTCTATTCATCATTCTATTAGGGAAGAAAAAATAAGCAAAATAAGCTACTGTCATAGCATATGATAGGATTATAAACATAGAAAATCTAAAATATACAGATAAAAATGACTAACAACAGAATTCAGTAAGATAGCTGGATATGCAAAAGTTTAAAATTACGAAAATAATGTTTAACATATAAAAGTATAATTTCTGTGTCTCTGCAGCTGTTAGAAATTGAAATTTAAAAACAAGTTTATAAAAGCTACATAAATAATCAGACATTCAAGAATCATTCCCCATAACCAACCAGGGACCTATTGCATATAACACATGGAACTCAGGTCAGTGTTATGTAGAAGCCTGGAAAGGAGGGGTGTTTAGGGGAGAATGGATACATGGGTATATATGGCTGAGTCCCTTGCACGGTTCATCTGAAACTACTGCAACATTGTTAACCAGCTATACCCCAATACAAAATAAATAGTTTAAAGTTTGGGAGAAAAAAGGAATCATCCCCCAAATTATATATAAGACTTCTTCATGGAGGATATATTAAAATCTTATTAAAATATTAAATAAAAGACCTAAATAAATTGAGAAAAATACTATTTATGGATTTTAAGCCCTTTAAAAAACTTTTTCTTTTGTTTTTGGCTACTTTGCTATAAGCATAGAGGATCCTAGCTCCCCAGCCAGGGATCAAACCCCTGCACCTGCATTGAAAGTGCGGAGTCCTAACCACTGGACCACCAGGGGATACCCCAAAATCTTTCTCTCGTTTTTTTCAGTGACATTAGTTCTTCCTATTTAATGTACAGATTCAGTGATATCACAACCATAATCTTAGAAGATTTACTTAGTCTGAAATAGACAATCTAAGATTTATAAAGAAATACAGAGGGCTAACTATAGCTGGGATACTTTTGAATTGGAAAAATAACAAGGTCGTAGAACTTGACCTACTAGATATTAAGATTTGTTTTGTAATTAGCACATTGTGGTGTTAGCAGAAGGCTAGACAAAGAGACGGTGGAACAGAATGTTTCTTGGAATGTAAATAGACCAACACATATGTGGACACTTGAATTTTGATAGGAACATTATGAAGCAGTGGTCAAGGGCTTTTTAAAAAAATGATACCAAGACAGTATAATGGCAAAAACAAAATTGACTCCCTATTTCACAGCATACACAAAAAAATCAATTCTATGTGGATTGTAGACCAAAAAGTGAAAAGTGCCATTAAAAGTTTTATGGAAAAGTGTGACTTTAACCTTAGATAAGGATTATCAAACAAGATGGAAAAATAAAAAGGAGAGATGATAGTACATTGCGTTCATGTAAAGGTAACATAGAGTGAAAAAAGCAAGTATAAAGTGGAAGAAAATATTTGTAACACATGTAACTAAAAAGGACTTATATTTAGAATAACTACCACTGAGTTTTAATTATTAGATTACAATGTTTACATATGATTATATATGCTATTACATATTATATAAGTGAAGTGAAGTCACTCAGTTGTGTCCGAATCTTTGCGACCCCATGAACTGTAGCCTACCAGGATCCATGGGATTTTCCAGGCAAGAGTACTGGAGTGGGTAGCCATTTCCTTCTCCAGGGGATCTTCCCGACCCAGGGATCGAACCCAGGTCTCCTGCATTGTAGGCAGACGTTTTACTGTCTGAGCCACAATGGGTAATTAAATATATATACTGTTAGAATCAATAAGAAAAGTACAACCCAATAGAAAAAGCCCTTAAACAGGCATATTATAAAAGAAGAAATTAAAATTATTACTAAAATTATAAAATGTTCTATCAGGAAAATGTAAATTCAAATCATTTTGAAATTTAACTATCCTTCTAAAAGTTACAGAGAATTTTAACGTCGGATAATACCAAGTGAGGGTGAGGTTGTAGAGGATTGGAGGAATGCTCTGATGCAAGAGTAAACTGGCACAATCACTTTTGGAAAGGTTTGATATTAACCTGGTGATGTAGAACATATGATGCATATGCTATTACCTAGGAGTTCTTTCTTAGATAGATATTTAGACAAACTTGTGCACATGTGCTATGGTATATACTTACAAGAATGTTTTTGATAGCATTGTTTGTAATGGTTCAGATCCGGAACCAGCACAAATTGTCCATCAGCAGTAGAATGGATGAGTAAATTCATGCAGTGAAATATTCTACTGCAGTGAAAATAAATCAGCCACAGTCACATGTAACATTGTGAATGACCATTAATAGTGTTGAGTTAAATAAATCATGTAAAGGGTATATAAACTGTATATCCATTTATATGAAGTTCAAAAATGAAACTGTATTGTCTAGAACATGCATTCTTGGCAGGGTTCATATTGTTTCTTTTGGTAGCAGAAATTGGTTCCTGGAGGTAAAAAAATGTTTGATATTATAATGGTTTGTGGTCCTCCAAAGCTTAACCCTACCTGCAAAATCTTCACTTAGGGAGCGGCGCCGCGCGTGGCCGAGTCGAGCCGAGCAGCCACCCGCGCCGCGTCGCCGGTTTAAGCGCAGTGCGAGGCCACGGCCGGGGGCGGCGGTAGTGAGACCAGAGCTGTGCTCCAGCCCCCTTTTCCCTCCATGGTTTCTCTCCGCTCCCGCGAGTAACTTGCTTCCGGCGGCTCCGCTCGCCTGCCCGCACGCCGCCCGCCACCCAGGACCGCGCTGTCGGCCTGTGCCTCGAGCAGACCCCTTCCGACGGCCCTCGCTGCGCAGGCTGGGACGCCTTTCCCCCCTCCGCCCCCGCCGCGGAAAGTTAAGTTTGAAGAGGGGGGAAGAGAGAGAAACATGGACATGAAGAGGAGGATCCACCTGGAGCTGAGGAACCGGACCCCGGCAGCTGTTCGAGAACTTGTCCTGGACAATTGCAAATCAAATGATGGGAAAATTGAGGGCTTAACAGCTGAATTTGTGAACTTAGAGTTCCTCAGTTTAATAAATGTAGGCTTGATTTCAGTTTCAAATCTTCCCAAACTACCTAAATTGAAAAAGCTTGAGCTCAGTGACAATAGAATCTGTGGAGGTCTGGATATGTTAGCAGAAAAACTTCCAAATCTTACACATCTAAACTTAAGTGGAAATAAACTGAAAGATATCAGCACCCTGGAACCTTTGAAAAAGTTGGAATGTCTAAAGAGGCTGGATCTGTTTAACTGTGAGGTTACTAACCTAAATGACTACCGAGAGAGTGTCTTCAAGCTCCTGCCCCAGCTGACCTATCTGGATGGCTATGACCGAGAGGATCGTGAAGCCCCAGATTCAGATGCCGAGGTGGATGGTGTGGATGAAGAAGAGGATAAGGAGGAGGATGAAGATGGTGAGGAAGAAGAGTTTGATGATGAAGAGGATGATGAAGACGAAGATGTAGAAGGGGAAGAGGATGAAGATGAAGTCAGTGGGGAGGAAGAAGAATTTGGACATGATGGAGAAGTTGATGAAGATAATGAGGAGGATGAGGACGAAGATGAAGATGAAGAAGAGGAAGAAAGCAGGAAAGGTGAAAAGAGGAAGAGAGAAACATGATGAAGGAGAAGATGATTAATAAGACCCCAATAACCTGCAAAAAAAAGAACTGTTCAGTATTGGTTGGACTGCTGACATGGATTTGGTAGCTTTTTTTTTTTTTTAAGAAAAATAAAAGGGTAGCTGTGATACAAACCCCAGGACACCCACCCACCCAAAGAGCCAAAGAATAGTTCCTGTGACATTCCACCTTCCTCCATTTAGTCCCTCTTGGAAATCCACCACCAAGCTTGGGGACTTCACCCCAACAAAATTGTAGCGTTGTTAGGTTTTTGCGTAAGACTTGCTGTAGCATGGATAGCTGTGATTGGTGAGTCAACTGTCCGTGGCTACCAGTTACACCAAGATTGTAACAGCATTTTTACTTTCTGTACAACAAAGAAGCTTTATAAATAAAATCTTAACATTTTGAAAAAAAAAATCTTCACTTAGTATTGATTTCTTTATGAGTTTTCTCAAGTATCACATGAGTACCATTTACACTGACATTGAGTTCATGGAAGAGATGGAGAGCATATGCAAGGTCTGGGCTACAAAATTGTGGTGATAAATGATTGGAGGACTTTCAAATGATTGTTTGATCTTGAAATCATCACTAGAAGTAGTCTGTGTGTGTCAGTTGGTTGTCATTAGCTGCCTTGTGGATGTTGTTTATGTTTGACCCTCTCTCTTTTGTGTGTGACTTTGATTTTTAGAATTAAATATAATATTCTGTTTTATCATTTAATTCAATAGAAATTATTTAGCCCATCAGTTATAACAAGTACTGAAAAGAAAAAATGTCTAATATTTTAATGAGTACTAGTAGCTAATTAAGTTAAAAGTTTCTTCTCAGAGCAAGCAGAAGTTCAAAGTTTATTAAATATTGTAGGAAATTAACTTTTTAATGTCTTGATAGAAAATAAATATTAAAAAAACTTGATTGTATTGCTGTTATTATTTAAATGGGTGTTTTGCACATATAATTTGATGTACCACAACCTTCATAAGGAATATATTATGTTAAAGTTCATAAATACAGTTATACAATTAAGTGAAATAGTAATAACCTTTAATATTTCAACTTAAAAAGTTAAAAAAGAGTAGTCCTCAGATACTTTTTACTTATGAAATCAGGTACACATACAGTATGTAAACAGGCTCTATATGTGTGCAGAAATTTCATAGGGTAGTGATTGGAATAAGATTTCTGAAAAGGCTCCTTAGGGTTGATAATGGGAAAAAAAAAAAATCAAGAAACACCCGTCTAGAAATACATGCATATGTGTTAAAACTACCAAGAAAAGCAGAGAAGTGATTACTGTAACATTTATGGTATTACTTCTGTGATGGGTGCTGGGTGCTTCTAGAGTTTTGACAGTGTTCTATTTCTTGAACTGAGTATTTGCCACTTCAGTATTTGCCTTACAGTCTGTATGCTCATGTTTTATGTATTTTTCTGTAATGGATATTATATTTCATAATAGAGAAAAAGTGGTTTGTAAACTTCAAAATCTAGAAATGCTGCATATTGTTTAGGTTTTATACACATGATTATGAACTAAATCTCCAACTTAGTAAAGTTTCTTACTTTAAAAAAGTAGATGTTGACTGGTGAAAAGCTTTTACCAGACAGATGTTTTTTTTTTCTGTCTTAAGATGGGCCCAGTTTTTCATCCATCCGCTAATGATCAGAGATGCAATTGACCGAGAAGTTGAAGCTGTTGATAGTGGTAAGTGCTTTATGTCTTACTGCTTTTTCCTTGATTGATCCAGTTATTAGCACATTTATCATTCTTTATCACTCTTTATGTCATAAAGGGCTAAATTAAAATGTCATGTTTATTACTGAAGCCATTAAATGTCTATTCAGTATAGATAGATATGAAATAAATCAAAGGATTATGTATTTTTGATTTTTCAGCCTTTGCTTTTTTTGAGGGTTTTACCACAGTGACTGACCTCTTACCCTAATTCTTAATTCTTAAGACTAATACTGGGTATTCAAACTTTAGAAGTTCACATACTCTTTGCATGAAGAAATATTTCCTCTGAGGCTTTACTTTATGCACCATCCTGATATTAAAATAGCTTATTTTTTGTTACTTCTGTGTGTCAGTAACTTCTGTTACTTTGTGGGTTTAGCTTCTGTAGTTCTGAAAATAATTTTGATATGTTTATGGATGAAGAAACTAAACTCCTGAGCAGGAAACCTTTTAATTTTACTTTGATGGTCTTTCTTAATCTTTGTGTTTAAAAGACTGAAGACCATAAGGAAAACTGTGTGTCTGTATAGGGTGAGGATTCATTAGAGAACTATGCTACAGATATCCCTCAGTTATAGGGTATCAATAAATAATATCACTGCAGATTAACCCTGCTTCCTTATTTTAGCATTCAGTTCAGTTCAGTCGCTCAGTCACGTCCAACTCTTGGCGACCCCATGAATTGCAGCACGCCAGGCCTCCCTGTCCATCACCAACTCCCGGAGTTCACTCAGACTCACATCCATTGAGTCAGTGATGCCATCCAGTCATCTCATCCTCTGTCGTCCCCTTCTCCTCCCGCCCCCAATCCCTCCCAGCATCAGAGTCTTTTCCAATGAGTAAACTCTTTGCATGAGGTGGCCAAAGTACTGGAGTTTCAGCTTTAGCATCATTCCTTCCAAAGAAAACCCGGGGCTGATCTCCTTCAGAATGGACTGGTTAGATCTCCTTGCAGTCCAAGGGACTCTCAAGAGTCTTCTCCAACACCACAGTTCAAAAGCATCAATTCTTCAGCACTCAGCCTTCTTCACAGTCCAACTCTCACATCCATACGTGACCACTGGAAAAACCATAGCCTTGACTAGACGGACCTTAGTTGGCAGAGTAATGTCTCTGCTTTTGAATATGGTATCTAGGTTGGTCATAACTTTCCTTCCAAGGAGTAAGCGTCTTTTAATTTTAGCATTAGAAACATGTAATAGTACACTTGGGGGGACTTCCAGTTCATATAGGTTAGGCTTGGCTTGCATGACTGAAGAGGCCAGGTCTTTGTACTAATTCTTCCTTTTGTAACATTTTCCCTTTGGTTTGATTGTGTATCTATTTCTGATAATCATTTACTGCCTTCACTAGTGGAGAAGGCAGTGACACCCCACTCCAGTATTCTTGCCTGGAAAATTCCATGGACGGAGGAGCTTGGTGGGCTGCAGTCCATGGGGTCACTAAGAGTGGGACACAACTGAGCAACTTCACTTTCACTTTTCACTTTCATGCATTGGAGAAGGACATGGCAGCCCACTCCAGTGTCCTTGCCTAGAGAATCCCAGCGATTGGAGAGCCTGGTGGGCTGCTGTCTATGGGATCGCACAGAGTCGGACATGACTGAAGCAATTTAGCAGCAGCAGCAGCCTTCACTAGGCAAAATAAACTGCAGATGACTGGAAAGAACTATTTGTTTTCAAGTCAGCAAACTGTGTTTTACTTATAGAAATGTCACTAATTGTGGCCCTCAATTTATTAGTAAAAGAGGGTAGAATGGAGTTAGATTCCTCCTAGTTCTAGTCACTTCTTGTAATCAAATATTCATTTTCTTCATTTTTGTTGTTTACTTACCCACAACTTTTTTCGTAGGCCCAGATAACTTTGTTGAATGTATGAAAACTAAAATAAATAAGGAAACCCTAAAAGCTTTCCCTGCTTTTGGGAACCTAGGAACTATATTCTGTGTCTTTAATTCTTTCAAGTGTGTTTTTATTTGTATAGTTTCAAGAGTGGGTTGAAATTGCCATTTAAAAGGTTATACCCTGATGGTCTAGTGATCGGACTCAGAAATTGTTCTGCCAGAACCTGGGCTCAATCTTTGGTTGGCAGACTAAGTTTGCTAGCTGTGTGGTGTGGCCCCCCAAAAAAGATTAAACATCTAATTTAATTTTATAAGTTTAATTCAGAATATATTTTATTATATTTTGAATATGTGATATATGATATGAACTCACACAATAAGTAGTTTTGGTTTAAAATGAACTTAGGCTAAAGGCTCTGTTTTTTTTGTTTTTGGTAATAGGAGACCTAGGTTTCAATTTGTAATCCTATACAAATAGCTAGGTATATATCATTAGTTACTTAACCTTCTAAGTATAAAGGATTTACTTGAGATTACGGAGATGAAAGGGGCTTTCCCAGTGGCTCAGCGATAAAGAGCCCACCTGCAGTGCAAGAGATGTGGGTTTGATCCATGGGTCGGCATGATCCCCTGGAGGAGTGCATGGCAGCCCACTCCAGTATTTCTGCCTGGAGAATCCCGTGGACAGAGAACCCTGGCGGGCCGTGTCCATGGGGTCACAGAGAGTCAGACACAACTGAAGTGACTGAGCATGCCATGTATGCAAGGAGATGGAGAGGTCTTAAATTTTGGTGTAACAAACTAGTATTCATTAAGTAGTTGTTTTTTAGCATATTGTTTATGATATATTCTCTCATTTGTATTTATAACACATCAGAAAATTTAAGATGAGCGAAGTTTACGTTCTATGAACATTGAACATATGAACATTTGGGGACTCAGTATTTACACATTGGTAGATACTGATATTTTTTATGAACACAGCATAAATTTATCTTGGCTAAAGCCACAAAACATTTATAATTGAATAGTGTCACATGTTAACACATATGTATGCAGGCCATTAAGAGTTAACAGCTCTAGGCCAGGTCTAAGTCAGTATTGTAGTCAGGCATCTTAGCCTTTCTTTTTCCAGAATCAGTATCTACAAATAATGAGGTCTATTAAGCACTTTTGAAAGCTTCACAGTTGAATGTTATTTTCTTTTATTCAGATGTAACAATCTTTATTTTATCATTCTCACCTCATTTGCATGTTTTTAGTTGCCTGCATGCTTTAATGACCCATTCAATGTGAGAGGAGTTGAAATTCAACTGTCATGGTAGATTCATCTTTTCATTTTCCTTTTCCTTCTCCTCCTGCTTATAGAAGAGATTCTTTTCTAGGTTTTAAATTTATCACTTGTTGTACCTTCATTACCATGCCCTGCATTGACAGTCTGTTTTTGGTCTGATCTTTCAATGGAGTGGTTATACACATAGATGTATAAGAATTTGTTTGCACAATGCAGATAGGTCTGTTCAGTGTTTTATAATTTTCTTGAATACATTTAATCACAGAAGCCACAAATGTACACAGGATAGATCTTAAAATCAGATTGACTTATTGCTAAAATATGATTGTAGAGGAAATATTATTCTTAATGATTAGCTCTTTATTTAAATGATTATTCATACTCTACATAATCATGTGTAATTGCCTATATATTGTACCTTAGTAATTGAGATTGAGGATATGACCAAAACTTCTTTTAATATAATCAAGTGGTTGAGTGTGTTCTCTAAGTGTTCAGTATTTATACTCATTTTTATCAGTTGTAGGGGAATTCTAAATGACTTTTTGTAGATATGTTTATATATTTACTCTGTTATAGTTTCCTTTGCTGCTGTAACAAATTACCAGAAACTCAGTGGCTTAAAATAGCATATTTATTTTCTTAAACTTTTGGAGGTCGGAAATCTAAAATATTCCCTCAGGACTGCATTTCTGTTGGCGACCCCAAGGGAGAATCTGTTTCCTTTTCTACCTTCTAGATACCACCTACTTTCCTAGACTGTGGCTCCTTTCATTATCTTAAGAGCCATTGGTGTGGAATCTCCTTTGCTATCTGACCCTGCTTTTGTCTTAACATCTTCTGACCTTGATCCTCTTCAGTTCAGTTCAGTCGCTCAGTCGTGTCCGACTCTTTGCGACCCCATGAATCGCAGCACGCCAGGCCTCCCTGTCCATAACCAACTCCCAGAGTTCACTCAGACTCACGTCCATCGAGTCAGTGAGGCCATCTAGCCATCTTATCCTCTGTCGTCCCCTTCTCCTCCTGCCCCCAGTCCCTCCCCAGCATCAGAGTCTTTTCCAGTGAGTCAATTCTTCACATGAGGTGGCCAAAGTACTGGAGTTTCAGCTTCAGCATCATTCCTTCCAAAGAAATCCCAGGGCTGATCTCCTTCAGAATGGACTGGTTGGATCTCCTTACAGTCCAAGGGACTCTCAAGAGTCTTCTCCAACACCACAGTTCAAAAGCATCAATTCTTAGGCGCTCAGCCTTCTTCACAGTCCAACTCTCACATCCATACATGACCACAGGAAAAACCATAGCCTTAACAAGACGGACCTTAGTTGGCAAAGTAATGTCTCTGCCTTTGAATATGCTATCTAGGTTGGTCATAACTTTTCTTCCAAGGAGTAAGCATCTTTTAATTTCATGGCTGCAGTCACCATTGATCCTCTTACCTCTCTCTTTTAAGGACCCTCTGATTACATTGGGACCACCCAGATAATCTAGTAGAGTCTCTGCATCGCAAGATCATTAATTTAATCACAGTGCAAATTTCCTTTTACCATATAAGGTAACACATTCACAGGTTTTGGAAATTTAGATATGGCCATCTTTGGGGGCCATTGTTCAGTCTTTCATACTTAATAATGGAATTGTTTCTTCTGTGTTATAGCCATCATATCTTCATATTTTTACAGATATTTTAAAAATTTGCTCTGTTGAAGCTATGTATGTATACTTTTTACTGTGTATGCTTTCCAGATATGGAAATGGTATTTTTTTTTGCTGTCTCATCTTTGATTTAGACTTCATGACTTGTAACTGAAGTATGTTATTTCATATATGTTTCTACTACTTTCCATCTCTTCTGTCACCACTTTGGTTTCTGCTCTCTTTTCCAAGTATAACAGTGATGGCTCCTCATCAGTTTTCCTGTGTCTACTTTTACAACCAGAATGAACTTACTGAAGTCTAGATCTATGATAATGATAATGTTACTCTCCTTATTAAACATTGGTAATGTCTTACCATTATTCCTGTAAGTAATAATAGCCAACATTTATTGAGCTTATTATGTGCATCATTATGATTGTTACCTCCATTATCCTTGACATGCAGTGAAACTGAGGCTTAGAAGGGCTCTTTTCAAAAATTGTTTCTTTATCTCTTCAGCCTGATATCTTGACTCTGCTTTGATTCTGAACTTTGTACCTCCAGCAACTAGTTTAGTAGTACCTGCTGCATAGTAGATGTTCAGTGTAGAAATATATCTTTTTTAATTCTTATTTTAAAAAATCCTTTGAGCTTGGTACTAGTAACTCCATACTCTAGATGAAAAATAGAATCTAGGAAGTTAGATAACTTCCTCAATGTTGTGCAGCTTAGTAATTACAGAACTTGGATTCTAGCCAAGATATTTCTGGCTTCAAAGTGATTGTTTTTAACCATTAGTACTTTATTACCTACATAGTTGGCTTTGGAGGAAATTTAAATAATATATATGGCAAAGTTCTCAGATAATAAGGAATTTAACATTTTATTAGCACCTTCGTTAATAAAATGTTGGACATAGCATCTGTTGACTGAATAAAAAGGCACAGCCTAAAAGTTGAGAGTTATGTTTTACTTGACGGGTTCTCTGAGGACTTGAAGCCTGGGACACAGCATCTCAGATAATGCTGAGAAAACTGTTCCAAAGTGGCAAGGGGGATCAGAGAGCCAGGATATATA
Source organism: Capricornis sumatraensis (assembly GCF_032405125.1). Classification (NCBI taxonomy): domain Eukaryota; kingdom Metazoa; phylum Chordata; class Mammalia; order Artiodactyla; family Bovidae; genus Capricornis; species Capricornis sumatraensis. The sequence goes on from NC_091070.1 coordinate 195,151,750, forward strand.
GGAGTTTTTTGCAACAAGAGACCAGGTAGTTGGAACATCAAAAGATTACTGTTAATAAAAGAAAATAAGATATCTCAAGGTAAGGAATTTAGTGCTTTCCTATGTATGGGAAGATGTAAGAGTCTGGACTCACTGAAATCATTCCTTTGATAGTATCTCAGCTATCTGGGGCCAGTATCCTGTTTTCTCACACTGAGTTTCCTTAGGGCACACTGTCTCTGTGGCTGTAATGTGATGGCTTGATGACTGTAACATCCTTTGTTTACTGATATGGCAGGCAGTATTTTAGTTCTCATATTCTAGACTTGTTACTTTCAGGTCATTAACTACCTGTTGCATTTGAAAATAAAGGAAAATCTCTAGAAAGGTGAATTGACTACCCAAAATTACAGAAGTATATTAAGTCTTAGAACTTGTCCTAGATCATTGAATTTCTCACTTCAGTCTTACTACACATGATTCATAAAATTAATTTTTGTTACTTCCTTACTTTCAGTTCTTTAAGCCTGAATTTCCAGATAGTAAATCAAGATACTGAATTTAATTTTATTAAAAATATTTCTTTAAAATTGACAGAATATCAGCTTGCAAGACCCTCTGATGCAAACAGAAAAGAAATGTTGTTTGGAAGCCTTGCTAGACCTGGACATCCTATGGGGAAATTTTTTTGGGGTAAGAGACTAAATACTTCATCGTGTTTCATATTTTCTAGTAAAGAAAGATTGAGAGCATGAAGGGTTTATAAAGAATGGAAAGGTAAGGTAGTTAGGTACTTTTTACGTTTTGGGGTAGGTAGGTAGGTAGCTTTTCAAATAGAAAGCAGTTAAATATGCCTATATTTTGGTTCCTTAATGTTGGATATATGAGGAATAGCACCTAACATTTAGAAAATGTTTTTTGGGTGCAAGATGCTCTACTACCACAGTGTGAATTATCCCATTCAATTGTCATAACAGTGTTATGAACCTGGGTACCATAATCTCCATTTAAAGATAAAGAAACAGACTCAGAAGTTAATTTGCTTAAATATGATAATGGTGGATTGTGGGATTTGAACCTCTTATAAAAGTGTGTTATAAAATACGTGCTCTACCCCAACCTGAATTTGCCTTTATCAGCAGAGATCGAGCAGTGATTTCTCTAGTAGTTTTTGAGCTGTGACCTAATTATGTTTAATTGGTAAGCTGTTTAAATGGTGTCTGTTTTTCATAATGGCTGTTTCTTAGTGTTAGAATTCAGTTATTATAGCCTTATATTAATCCACTTGACTACAGAGTAGAATCTGGAATGAGTTGGCCTAATGGCATTTAGACCAATCATTCAAAGGGTGATTTGCTTGTTTTCTTATTGGCTGCCCTGGTGGCTCAGAGGTTAAAGCATCTGCCTCCAATGTGGAAGACCTGGGTTCGATCCCTGGGTCGGGAAGACACCCTGGAGAAGGAAATGGTAACCCACTCCAATATTCTTGCCTGGAGAATCCCATGGACGCTGAAGCCTGGTAGGCTACATAGAGTCCACGGGGTCGCAAAGAGTCAGACACAACTGAGTGATTTCACTACTACTACTATACTCTATATGGCATCCTGGCTGTATGTGGTTTATATTTAAGAATTATGCAGAATATTGCTAAAATAATTCATAGATAAAACCTAATAGACTAGTTATTAAGAAAGAAAGTATAAGGCAAGTACTGTTGTTGAGGTATTGCTAACTAGAGATTAATTCCTTATGTGTTAAAATATACCTTGAAATTGTTTCCTGTGAATTTTTGTCTTATTATAAACTGTTTCAGTATTTTGAGTCACTTGGGTTATTTCCTTAGTTGTGTATAGTAGCAGAGGATGCACCACCAGTGTAGAGCCTTTTAATACAGTAAACTTAGTCATATCTATAATCTTTTTCATTTTTTTATAGGAAATGCTGAAACTCTCAAACATGAGCCCAAAAGAAATAATACTGATACACATGCTAGATTGAGAGAATTCTGGATGCGTTACTATTCTGCTCATTACATGACTTTAGTGGTTCAATCCAAAGGTAATACTGTCTACTATGGCCCTTAGAATTACTTGAAAGTAGTGCTTTTTTAGGATTTGTCTGTCATATCAGTATTGCTATGCACTGTTAACTTACTTTAGTGGTTGATCCTAATATGAACTAAAGGAAATCAGAATTTGAAGAGGCAAAGCTCAGGGACACACAAGACCATCTGATTCTCAGACAAATGTTTTTCTCTTATAGACATAAGTCTTATCTCTTGGCTATTGTTAGTGTATTAATGTACTAATAGATTGTGAATTGGTCTTTTGAGCAGCATTTGGCTGCTGCCTTTATCATCTCTGCTTTTGCATGTAATCTGTGTTAATCATAAACTCTTAGAGGGCACAGTGTTTGCTTTTTCATCATTACATAGGGTCCAACAAAATGGCATGATTAATTGAAGCCTATCATGGTGATGCTAGCAGAAGTATCTTAAATGTAAAAATATTGGTCACCTCTGCACTTTCCCTTCTTTTATCTTTAGTGAAGATAATGTTGTATCAACTTTTCTCATTAAAGAAATCATAGTATCTTTATATTGTAGTTTTCTTTATATTGTAGTCTCCTTAGGTTACTTTTCAAAGTCAGTCATTTGCTGAACTCTATATTTTGATATACCTCATATTTGTGTATTTGATACACATTTGATATACCTCAGTTTGTATATTTCTTTTTGAAAAACAGATTTTCTCACCTTAATGTAATTCTCCCTTTTATAAAATTTTACTCTCTCATTGTCAAAATTAAGATTAGAGCTGATTTGGCACTTAATTATAAAACATTTTTATATTTAGAATCAAAATTAGTCCACTAAAGTTGACATGAACATAAGGTTATGGATATGGCATTTAGACTGCAAATGTGTATCTCAATTCCTTTTACAACATTTATTAAAGTTGGCAATTCTATATTTAGTATGTAATGTTAATTTGCAATTTAAAACTAATTTTTGTTTCCAAATCTGTCATGAACATGCATTTTTCTTCAACTGGGTATTGATTATTTTGTACTCTTTTCTTCAGTGATAGCAAATATAAGTATATTAATGCTTCTTGCAAATTTCTAAAATAAGTCCCACATATTGATAAGAGAACTTTGTCTAATCTAGAGTCAGTTTGGAGCGTCAGCATTTATTGTATCATTTACAAGTTAGATATCAATATAAATAGTATGGAGTAAATTCAGAACTTGCTTACTGATTTGCATCTTGTTTTATATATCCTGGGGCATCTCTTTTTGAGTTAGTGAAACTCATGTGTCTGTTGGAACTAACAAGTAATATCCAGTGATGGTGATGGTAACGAATCACTGGGATAAGACTAAAAGATTTCCTTTTTCATTTAGAACTCCTGTTTTACTAGAAATTTCAAAAGAATTTCCTATGAAATATAAGAAAAAGAATCGAGAGAAGATAGAGATCATATCAACCTAAGAAGACCTCAGCAAGTGTATATTGATGTAAAACAAAGGGAATATAATAGTACTGAGGAGCTGCTGAGAAGGGTCAGTGTAGTGTAGGTTAGTTAAGAGAAACCTTAGAGGAGGTAAGTTTTGGAATGGTGATTAATGTATTCTCATCTCTTGGTCCTTCACTCTTGCCTAGCAAAAACTTTTTTTCTACTTGTGTGCTTTTTCTAAATTCACTAGGAAGAAAGAATAAAGGAGTCTCAACAAAATTAAATTATATGTATCTCAAGACTTAAATAGTTATTTTTCCTGTTACTGATTACTGGTTAAGAAGTGGCAAGTGATGCCCAAATTAAAGTATTCCTTTGTTTTATAGCTAAAGATCCGTGAGAAATCTAATTGCATTTCTACTTTTAATAACAACATTGCCTTTCTTATCTCCTTCCTGCCTTCTCCACAAAGAAACTCTGGATACTTTGGAAAAGTGGGTGACTGAAATCTTCTCTCAGATACCAAACAAGTAAGACATTTATTTTCATAAATCATGGAGTTAATCATGGAGTTAAAGAGGCTGTTTTTTGCTTTTAGTTTATTTTTTTAAACGGGTAATTAAATTAAGACCTAAAGTAGTTTAGATAACACAGCAAGATAACACAGCCTTTGAGAGGGAAAACTGAGTTGAATACCCAAATTTCCATAGTTTCTGTAGTTCAAAATTCCAAGCTTGTAAATTTATAGTAAGCAGTAACTCTGAAGAATTTATGCCTCATTTTATGTTTCTTCAGAGCTTTTCTGTTACTGTGTCCCGTGCTTGAAACTGTATTATTGTATTGAGAGGTAGAATATACATATACTTACATGTATCCCTTGCCTCAGAACAAATTATGTTCTGAAGGTTTGTTTTTTAAGTCAGTGGTTTGGAACTTGGAATGCTTTTCCCTCACAAAAGAATAGTCTTGTAGATGATGATTCACTTTACATATTACCTGAAAAGCCTGTTGCATATATTTAAATCAAATTGCCTTTTATTCAAAATTGGATGTAGAGTTCCAGCTCAGAAAGCTTCTATTTTTTGGTCCACTTCAAATTCATAAAAATAATACGCATATTTAAAAGATACTTTATTGTTATATTTTTTATTACAGAGAATACGAAAAATTTAAGTCTTAAGCAAATAAGTTTCTCTTCTCACTCTTAGCAGTTTGCATTTTAGTAAACTAAATGAAATCAGATTGTTTTTTTCTTGTATCAGGTGAGTAGGCTAGACTTTTCCAGTTCTTCATTCCAAGACAATTTGTTTTAAATTTATGAAAGAGAAATTAGTTTTTAAAATGTTAGAATAATTTGTAATAACAACTGATTGGTTATTATTATCTTGCTTAATGTAAATTTCCATTCATACAGTACTTTTAAGTAAGGAAAGATAATGAAAGCCATGCCAACATTATGGGGTTGTTTTGTTTGTTTTTATAAAAAATGAATATTAGCTCCTTAAGTATCAAGTGACAGATTGAAGTGTGTTTCAAATAGAGAGACTTCCCTGGTGGCTGAGATGGTAAAGAATCTGCTTGCAGTATGCAAGACCTGGGTTTGATTCCTGGGTTGGGAAGACGCCCTGGAGGAGGGGATGGCCTCCCACTCCAGTATTCTTGCCTGGAGAATTCTGTCCATTCTCCCCATGGACAGAGGAGCCTGGCGGGCTATTGTCCATGAGGTCACAAAGAGTCAGATAAGACTGAGCACCTAAGCACAACACATATAGAATAGAGGGATTCACTAGGTCTTGTTGGTCAATCCCTGATAAGAATTTTAAATTTAAAAAATTCTTTTAAATATTATTCATTAAGAACTTTGGTTCCTTAATCAGACAGGTTAAAAAGTCTTCTGGGTAATTAATACTGATTTCATATTGACCGTGTTTAGGAGAAATATTAGTTAACAGTATATTCAACTGTGTGCAAAGCCTTTAGAAGGAAGAATCCAAGTTTTTTAAATACCACAGTGCTTAATATCATACTTGATTCCTAAGAATCACTCAGTGTGTATTTGTTGTATCAAAAAAATATCTCTGGTATAAACTTTCTCTCTGAAATGGCTTTCTACTAAGACGAGAACTAAAGTTGAATGGGACTGATAGAGACAGTAAATATTGGGAGGGGAGGTCCCTTCAATTCATTGTTTTCTGTCTCCCATGAGTTTTAAAAGTATTTGAGTTATTGGGGTTGAAGTTAAGAATAGTTTGTGTAGTTCAGGATTTTGTGGCTTTCTTGCCATCTATTCGCTTATGCCTAGGATGCTTCTCAACCAGGGGCACATAGAATAGATTATAAATACCTATCAGTTTAGGTATCCCTAAAAATACTGCTTATAAAGGCTTTTGCCAATTAAATTTTAATGTATTTGTTTTATTTTCAGTGGGTTACCCAAACCAAACTTTGGCCATTTAACGGATCCATTTGACACACCAGCATTTAACAAACTTTATAGAGGTTCGTGAACCAAAGGTTTAAAACTATTTGAAATAACTTTAGCACATTCTCTAAAACTTAATCGGGGCTGCCAATTTTCTTTGAAAATGAGAATACAACAGAAAGTACAGCTAGATTGGAAAGGAAGTAGATAGACAATGGAAATCCAACTAGTGACAGATAGCAGGCCACTAACTAGTAGCAGATTCATTGGTCTGGTACCTTGATGCTGCTTGACTCTGTCTTGTGCTTTCTTCCTATTTTTCTCTCATTTCCTCTTGTTCTTGGTGTTTTTTTGTTTCTTTCCTACTTTATTTTATCTATATTCTGCTCTTTTTTGCCTTTTAAAGACAAAAATAGAGGATGGGAAAACACTTTGGAAATAACTTCTGTTTATCTTCACTGTAAAACTAATTTTTATTAAATGAGACAAATTTAGTGTTAAAAAAAATGGGTAGGGGGAGTCACCCGTAAATCTTACCATCCAGAGAAGTAGTTTTGGCAAATTTTCTTTCGAGTCTCTATACTTATATTTTCATAACATAGTTAAGATTATAAAGTATATACACTTCTGTCTCTTGCTTTTTTCATTTAATATTATGTTTGTAATAACCACCCAATGAGCCATTACATGGTTATGCTATAATTTGCTTAACAGTTTGCCTATAGTAAATATTGCAAAAGCATTCCTAATTCACCATTTCTCTTTCTTTACTTTTTTTTTTATCATGACAAATATTTTTGTTTCTCCTAATTGGCTAATTATTCCCTTCTCTTTCTTCTTCACCCCAGTTGCCAGTCTCTTTCCTCTTTGTTTTCTCTGACCAGTGACTTTTGTCACACACTTTATTTGCTGCTGCCTCCATTCTAAGCTGACTCTTCCCAGAGACAGCTTATTTTTGGTTGTATTTTTTCTGACTGTAGATTTTCTCTTCAAAGAATTGTAGAATAGTAGCACTGGGAAGAATCTTAGAGTTACTTTAATTTACCCCAACTCATCATACCATAACCAATTCAGAAGGAGTTAAATGCAGTTTATTTTCTCAAAGTCCTATAAACTCACATAGCAAGATAGTAGTAGAGCTAGATTTCAGCCATGGGTCTCCTTATTCCTAGTCATGTACCTGTTCTTGCAAAAAGGGATCCATCCTTAGGGGTGTTCATATTTTCATAGTTCTTTTATCCATGCCTTCTCTATCTGTGAAACCAAATTGAAAAGAAATTTACAAAATTGCAGTATTCAAAGTGGAAAATTGGCAACTTGAAATAATAATTGCATTGTGTTTAACTTTCCCCTGCTTATTAGAGGATGAAATATATAGAATTTTTTTAAATTTCATGTAACATAGTATATATAAGTTGTGGAGAAACACTTACGTCTGCTCTTCTGAAAAATATTTTTGTTCAGTTGTTCCAATTAGAAAAATCCATGCTTTGACCATCACATGGGCACTTCCCCCTCAACAGCAGCATTACAGGTAAGATTTCAAAGGCAAATTTACTCCATTAGATACTGACTGAGAATCATATTTTAAAAGCATACTGAGTGGTTTAAATTTGGGCAGTCCAGATTTATAAATGCAGGTAAGATGATAAACTGGGACACCACTACTTCAGGATTTTTGCCTTTGCTATATGTTTTAATATCTTCCTGGATATAAAAGCTAGAGTTTTCTTAGGATTAGTTGTTTTTCCTGAGTGTTTTAAGTATCTCAGTGTGAATGCTAACTTTTGTAATAATTTCTTTAGTACTTTGAGTATAAATATATATTAGCTTATGATTTATTTATTAGTGGTGACCATTTAGTTTGATGTTGTGAAAAGTAAAATTAAGTAATTTTGAGCGTGGCATACAACTACAGCATAAATCTCAAGAACTTACTTGAGTTGGGAATGAGTTAGGTCAGATTTGTAGAAGTTAGGAAAACATTTCAGTTTATTCTTACAATTATCTTATAGGAGCCATATACATGAGCTAAGAAATTCTTTAAAGGTTAGGATCATTAAGTGGGTACAAAGGCTTCTCTCGTTAGAAATAAATGCTAATGAACTGATAAAAAGTTAGCTTAAGTTTCTAAAACTATTACCAACAAAACAAACCCAAGAAGACTCACAAGCAGAAGGAAAGAAAAGTAATGTGTTTTGCTTAAGCTCAGTTCAGTAAAAAATGCTTTTAACAATCTAGTCCCTTGAAGTTAACAAACAAGATCAGTATGCCTCCATTTAGAAAGCAGAGAACATGTGTATTGTCTGTTTATTTTTTTTAGTGTAGGGATAATATAGGAAGTAGTAATATTCATTGATTGTATGTTAGAGTATCCAAAAAAATGTTAAAATGATCATATGCATATTTAAAAGTTTATTCTATTTGTTTTGAATTTTGATTAGAAAAATAGTATGCTTATGTAATATTAAGGACAAAGAATATTACGTAAAAAGTAAAACTCTGCATCTCCTCTGTCCTCACAAATATGCCTAACATTAATAGATTCTTGTATATCCTTCAGACATTAAAATAATAAATATAAAACATATCTTTTTATGGAAATGGAATTATACTATATATACACCATTCTTCCTCTTTTTTGTATTTTCTTATTCTGTTTTCTTAATTAGCAAAGCCTTGTTTATCCTCTGCCTGATTACTAAAGTGTAATTCATTGTAGAAATCTTGAGAACTACTAAAAAGTGGAAAAAAGTCATCCATGATTCTGTTTTCCAAAGACTGTACCATTTCTATATGTTTTGATCTAGTTGTTTTTTTCTTAATAGACTGTGTATTTGTTTTAACCCAATGTTTATTCCAGATATATGAACTTCCAGTAAATTAGCTTTTGTGGGGAAAAATTTATTTTGACAAAGAAGCAAGTGTTTCTGTCTTGCTGCTATCAAATTAATTATAATTTCATATTTAATGGAATTTATGTGAAAACAAGTTATAACCACATTCTCAAATATCAGTCTCAGAAGTAAGATTTTCTAAAGTAAAATTAAGGTATTTATACCTTAATATTTTAAAATTTCTGATCTTAACTTTTTTTTTTAAAGGGTGAAACCACTTCATTATATCTCTTGGCTGGTTGGACATGAAGGCAAAGGCAGCATTCTTTCTTACCTTAGAAAAAAGCAAGTATTTAATAAATATTTTCAGTGTAGCAATCTCTTAAAAATAATAGACAACAGTTTTATAGAACCATGAGTCCTGAATTACATAAAAGGTTAGCTCTAATCAAGAATTTGCATTTGAACAATAATAAAGTCAATTTTAAATGCTGTGGATCTCCAGCCTTTCTCACCCCAGAAGGTGGACTTTAATGAAAACTTCATTGGGTGGATAAATTATAGAGATATGTGGAACTGTGAACAGCCATGTGTTTTAGAAAATAGCCAGAACGTTTCCTAAAGCATTTAAGCACTTGTTTAAGTTACCTAGTCAAATAATAGAAATATAACTTTAGAATCAGGACCAAAACACATTAAAGTAATTCCTTGTAAGAATGGAAGGTGGATGAGAAATTTAAAGACTTGTGTACTAAATTATTCAAAGAAAGCCGAGGGGCAGAGTTACTAGTAAAAAAAGGGAATGAAATTAAATATATTCTTTATATAATAAATGTTATATGATTTTAGATTTATATAACCTTTTAATCTTACTGTACTTTATTAGAATTTCAAATTTTTCATTCTGGCTTCCTCTTTTCTTATTTTAGACTTTCAGGATTATTCTAGTTAGAAAAAATATAGTCTTACTGATTTTTTCCTATATAACCTGTGCAGTCAGGTTAGCTGATGGTCTCAAAGAGCTTACTTAACATTCTAAGTAGGGATGTATCTGAAGTGCTTTTTAAGGCTTCTTCTGGGAGATCATTCAAAATGAGATGTGAGAAATGCCTCCCAGGGGAAATCCCTGGCAGTCCAGTGGTTAGGACTCCATGCTTTAACTGTCAAGGGCCCAGATTCAGTCCCTGGTGGGGGAACCAAGATCCTGCAAGCTGAGCAGTGTGGCCAAAAAAGAGAGAGAGAGAGAGAAATGCTTTCCAGAAAACATGCTTTTAAATATTTTATGCTGTTCTCTTCAACAAAAAATTACTGTAGCTTCATGAAACTTAATATTTTACTATGTTATAATATTAGGGTTTCCATTGAAGGAGTAAATACAACTATTATTTCCTTCTGGTCATTTCTGTATGCACTACAATTCCTTGGGAAGCTTTGTACTTTGTAAAAAAATTGTACTTTTAAACTTACTGTTGGAAGCCATGTTTGCTTCAAAGTCTGGGCTTCCCAAATTTTACATAGAAGGCCTACCTAGTTTGTTAATTTGAAGCATTTGTGGACTGTCAATCCCAAGATACCGATTGGAATAATTTTTTCTCCTCACTGTAGGTGCTGGGCTCTTGCACTCTTTGGTGGAAATGGTGAGACAGGATTCGAGCAAAATTCTACTTACTCAGTGTTCAGCATTTCTATTACATTGACTGATGAGGGTTATGAACATTTCTATGAGGTAAATAATTAAAATGGAGGGGTTTTTAAGTTATGTAGATATCACTTTATGCAACAGTATAATTAGATGCTTTGTTTTTAGGTTGCTCATACTGTCTTCCAGTATTTAAAAATGCTGCAAAAGCTTGGCCCAGAGAAAAGGTAATATTTATATATATATATACATATATATATATACTTATTAGAATTAGACCAAGGGTCAATCCTAGTATGTTTTAGCCTTCAGGCTGCCAATCGACATGGATTAGGCCTACCTTGATGGTGTTCCAGGCATTTCTTGCTTAAACTTCACTTACCTAGGGACTCCCCTGGTGGCTCAGATGGTAAAAGAATCTGCCTGCAGTGCAGGAGACCCAGGTTCCATCCCAGGTCAGGAAGATCCCCTGGAGAAGGGAATGGCAGCCCACTCCAGTATTCTTGCCTAGAGAACCCTTATAGACAGAGGAGCCAGGTAGCCTACAGTCCATAGGGTCACAAAGAGTCAGACACGACTGAGTGACTAATACTTTTCACTTTTAGATTTCTGTTATTGGTTCCATACCCTTATTATTCTACATGTGAATGTATGTTAAATATACAGGTTATGTGGGCATTCTGTTTATTTTTATACTTCTCTTTTCTTGCCAATGATTGCAATGAGAAATTTAAATATGTCTTCTAATTATAATTTTCTTTTTTCACAGAATTTTTGAAGAGATTCAGAAAATTGAAGATAATGAATTTCATTACCAAGAACAGGTACTAGAAGTCAAACTCTTTTTAAATATTATCTGTGACCAAGTTGAAACTGGTGTGGACATTGTTCCTCTTTTTGGAAGTGTCCCTGGAGTTTTAATTCTGCCACTCTCTGTCATGTAACTCTCAAGATGGCCTTGAGGCTATCTGAAAATTAACTCTTGTGTATTTGAGCATTTATATTGAGTAACAGAGAGAGAATTAGGCAGATTGACACAGGTCACTTGTTGTGTGGCAGTCGTTCATTTGTGTAGTCATTTCATCTGTGGATCCCTTTGATCCCTTTGATAAACATTCATGGAGAGCTTATATTTTGGGAATTCAGATATTGTGAATATATTTTACAGGGTAACGTGAAGTGATTACTATTTGTAATGTTAGAAATAGTGCGCTTTGTGCTTTCAGGGTAAGGAAAGCATTTGTCTTGATTGGAATAGGTCAAGGAAGGCTTTATGGGTATAATAAATTTGAATTGAATTCAGTATTAAAAAATAGGTAAGGTTTAGACACATTCTAAGTATTAGGAAGCACATAAGTAAGGAACTCTGGGGTATTGTGAAAAGGAAATGGTCTTTTCATGTCTATAGCATAAGGTATATAAAAGGATGAAAGGAAAGCTAACAAGTTTCAAGCAGGGTTTTTAAAAAACCCATTTTGTGTCTTGGATCCCTTTGGAATCTCTTGAATCCTTTGGACCCCTCCTTAGAACAATCTCTTATCTCTTCATTTTTTTAAACTCTCAGAAACATTGCCCTAGTAATACAATGATCACTGGTATATCCCTCATCCTAGGTTTACTAGTTCTTAATATGTTGCCATATTTTCCTTCTCTTTTCTCTCTCATGCCTCTTGTTTATGTGTGTGTGTATGTATTTTTTGGAGGTTTCATAATTACAGACATCATGATACCTCTTACCATGCATCTGCTACTTACAAACATATTCTTATATAACTTCACTAAAATTGTCCTGCTCAGAAAATTTAACATTGAAACAATACTGTTAAATATTTATACAGACCATAGAATTTAAGTATAGTTGATCTATAGTATTATGTGTTCGTTTCAGATGTGCAGCAAAGTGATTCAGTGATATATATATATCTACATATTGTATATATCAGATTATTTTACATTGTAGGTTATTATAAAATGTTAAATATAGTTCATTGTGCTATACAGTGAGTCCTTGCTGCTTATCTCTTTTATGTATAGTAATTTGTATCTTATCTATATTCCTAATTTACCGCCCCCCACCCCCCCATCTCTTTCACCTTTGGTAACTATAAGTTTGTTTTCTATGTTTTCGAGTCTGTTTTTGTTTTGTATATAGATTCATTTGTGTTTAGATTGCACATATAAATGATATACAATATTTATTCTTCTCTATCTGACTTACTTCACTTAGTATGATACCTTTAGGTCAACCACATTGTTGTAGATGGCAGTATTTCATTCTTTTTAATGGCTGTAATATTCCAGTATGTGTGTGTGTGTGTGTATCACATCGTCTTAAACCAGTCAGCTGTTAATGGGCACTTGGGTTATTTCTGTCTTGGCTATTATAAATGGTGCTACTATGAACATTGGGGTGCATTCATCTTTTAAATTGGGGTTTTCATCTTTTCCAGATAAATGGCTCAGGAGAGGGATTGCTAGGTTATATGGTAGCTCAGTTTTTAGGTTTTAAAGGAACCTCCATCAGTTTCTATAATGGTTGCACCTCTTTACATTCCCAGCAGTAGGGTAGGAGGGTTCTTTTTTATAGAATACTGTTTTTAAACGCATAAGATAAAATGCAGTAGGTTGCAAAGGAATATGGAAATAAAGTACTTAAAATAGTAAGAATTAGTATTATAGGTCTCTTGATATATTATTAAATAAGATCTAATGGTAGATCTAATAATTATTACAACTTTAAGTAGCAGTGAGTGTGCAATTTTGAGATATCTACAACTGTATTGTGATTTTGATTAATTGTAGTCATAGATGCTGATAATATTACTATGATTTTTTTGCCTATATACTCATAAATGAGTAAAAACACTAAGTTATAGTTTAATGAAAATATGTAATTTCTTCCCAGTCAAATTCATGCTTCCCACCCTCCCTGATTTTGTCCACTGATATCTTGTGGAAGGTATCTGTGGACCCTTGATTAAGAGCCCTAATTTAGAACCAGTTCATAGAACATCTTGAAATCTGCCTTTTTGGATCATCGTTAGAAACAATTCCCTGTGTATCTGCTACAAGTCAAGAAGACTTAAGTACATGAGGACAAGGTTGTAAAAGCTATAAGCTTCCAGTTGCTGTTGATTCCTGTGCAGTCTGCTCTATATGATTAAAGTCATTTAAAATAGAAATCTTGTTCTATGAAAACAGAGAGCTGTTGTGATTTATATTGGCCATTTGATGGTCCTATAGACATAATCTCTAAATAGATTGATATGCCTAGAACCCACAAGCCCTTCCATCAACCTTAGCAGTTGATGGAAAAAAACCTGATTATTTTTGGTGTTCTTGTCAGCTGTTGTGGCAGCATGTGGGCTAGAACTGTGTTAGGGAGAGTGGGAGTAAGGATTGTGGGCCTACCATAAGTAATAGCCTTATTCCTTTTTTAGGGATTGGATTTTTAGCATTAGTTGAGTAACATTTTCTTTCTGCCCCTCTAGTTCCTTCTTAGCAAGACATTTCAAGATAACCTTTTCTGTAGCTCATTTTTTTTTACCTTTAGTGCAGTGCTACTGAATGCTTGTCTTAATTTTAAAACATGAATCCAAAAGATTTTAGATCAAAACCTAATCAGAACAAAGAACAAATGTGAATGGTTCATATCTCTGAACTGGTAAATTTTAACTCAAGTAGCTCAGCTTATTTCAGCTTTTATGTATTTCTGTTTTACTAAGAAAGTTGACCTATCTTCTCTTCAGACATTTTTCTTGTTTTCGTCAGTAAAGACAAATAGAAATGCTCTTTCAGACTGTTTAAACTGGTCTTTTATAACTTATAAATTTAAAAATAATTTTTATTTCACATGGGAACTTGGACCTAGCATATATAAATATATATAATGTGTAATACAATTAGGAGTGTAAAATGGTGCAGCAGCTTTAGAAAACAATGACCTCCTTAAAAAGTTTTGCATAGAGATACCTACAAGCCAGAAGTTACTGGCTTACAGGTATATACCCAAGAGAATTGAAAAGGTATGTCCACATAAATACATGTACACTTGTGTTCACAGCAGCATTATTGATTATAACCAAAATGTGGAAACCAAATGTCCTTCACTGAATGAATGGCTAAACAAAATGTAGAATTTTCATACTGTGGAATATTATTCAGCATAAAAAGGAATTAAGTACTAATTCATTCTACAACATGCATGAACTTTGAAAACATTATGCTAAGTGAAGGAAGCCAGACATCACAGGTCACATGTTGTGTGATTCACTTTATATGAAATATCCAGAAAAGGTAAATTGTAGAGCCAGAACACAGACTGATAGTTTTCAGCAGCTAGGGGTTGTGAGTAAGTGGGAGCAACTGCTTAGTGAGTATGGAAGTTTCTGTTTGGACTGATGAAAATATTCTGAATCTAGAACTATCAACAGATATAAATGATGATTATACAACTTCATAAATATACCAAAACCCACTGAGTTATATACTTTATTTTTAATTGTATACCTTAAAAGTAGATTTTATGGTATGTGAATTTTATCTTTAAACAAAATAAAGGATAGTGTTTTCTTCTAGTACTTTCTGCACCACCTTGGCACTGAAGATCTACTTTTAACCAGGGTTCTGTTTTTGCATAGGAAATATGAGTCACTCAATTTAGTAGCATTCTGATTGTTAACTTATAAAGTTAACTTATAAATAAGTGGCTGATGAAAATAATTGGTTAAAAAATTTAGAACACAGTAAAGGGAATCATTTTATTTCTTTTTCTTCTCTGATTGCTGTAGCTAGGACTTCCAAGACTATGTTTAATAATGGCGATGGAAGTGGATACCCTTGTCTTGTTCCTAATCTTAGGGGGAACGCTCTCAGGTTTTCACTATTGAGAATAATGTTTGCTGTAAGGCTTATTACATATGGCCATTACTTTGTTGAGGTAGGTTCCTTCTATGCCCATTTTTAGAAGAGTTCTAATCATAAATGGGTGCTGAATTGTGTCAAAGGCTTTATCGGTATCTGTTGAGATTATCATATGGTTTTTATCTTTTGATTTGTTAATATGGTGTATCATATTGATTGATTTGCATATATTGAAGAATCATTGCATCCCTGGAATAAACCCAGCTTGATCATGGTGTATGATCTTTTTGATGTGTTGGTGAATCTTATTTGCTAAAATTTTGTTGAGAATTTTTACATCTGTGTTCATCAGTGATTTGGCCTGTAGTTGTCTCTTTTTGTGTTGTCTTTGTCTGGTTTTGGTATCGGTGATGGTGGCCTCGTAAAATGAGTTTGGAAGTATTCCTTCCTCTACAATTTTTTCAAAGAGTTTTAGAAGGATAGGCCTTAGCTCTTCTCTAAATGCTTGATAGAATTCTCCTGTGAAGCCATCTGGTCCTGGGCTTTTGTTTTTTGGGAGGTTTTTTATCACAGCTTCAATTTCAGTGCCTGTAATTGGGTTGTTCATAATTTCTATTTCTTCCTGTTTCAATCTTGGAAGAAGACTCTGTCCATTTCTTCCAGGTTATCCATTTTCTTGCCATATAGTTGTTCATAATACTCTCTTATAATCCTTTGTATTTCTGCTTTGTCTGTTGTAACTTCTTTTTCATTTCTAATTTTGTTGATCTGATTCTTCTCTCTTTTTCTTGATGAGTCTTGCTAAAGGAGTGTCAGTTTTGTTTATCTTCTCAAAGAACCAGCTTTTAGTTTTATTAATCTTTACTATTGTTTCTTTCGTTTCTTTTTCACTTATTTCTGTTCAGATCTTTATGATTCCTTTCCTTCTACTAATTTTGGGTTTTTTTGTTGTTGTTGTTGTTCTTTTTCCAGTTGTTTTAGGTATAAAGTTAGATTGTCTGTTTGACCTTTTTCTTGTTTCTTGAGGTAGGATTGTATTGCTGTAAACTTCCCTCTTAGAACTGCTTTTGCTGTATCCCATAGGTTTTGAGTTGTCGTGTTTTCATTGTCATTTGTTTCTAGAAATTTTTTTATTTCCCTTTTGATTTTTTCAGTAATCTGTTGATTATTTAGTCTCTTTAGGTTATTAAACCTGTTGTTTAATCTCTGTGGGTTTGTGTTTTTTCTTGTAATTGATTTCTAGTCTTATAGCGCTGTGGTCGGAGAAGATGCTTGATACAATTTCAATTTTCTTAAATTTACTGAGGTTTGATTTGTGACCCAGGAGAATGTTCCATGTGCACTTGAGAAGAAGGTGAATTCTGCATTTGTATGGAATGTCCTGAAGATATCAATGAGACCCGTCTCATATAATGTATCATTTAAGACTTGTGTTTCCTTATTAATTTTCTATTTTGATGATCTGTTCATTGGTGTGAGTGGGGTGTTAAAGTCTCCTATTATTGTGTTACTGTCAATTTCTCCTTTTATGTCTGTTAGTGTTTGTCTTGTGTACTGAGGTGCTCCTATGTTGGGTGCATAGATATTTTCAATTGTTATGTCTTCCTCTTGGATGGATTCCTTGATCATTATGTAGTGTCCTTCCTTATCTCTTATAATATTCTTTATTTTAAGGTCTGTTTTGTCTGATATGAGGATTACTACTCCAGCTTTCTTTTGCTTCCTATTTGCATGTAATATATTTTTCCATCCTCTCACTTTCAGTCTATATGTGTCTTTATGTCTGAAGTGGGTTTCTTGTAGACAGCATATATATGGTCTTGTTTTTGTATCCATTCAGCCAGTCTGCGTCTTTTGGTTGGAGCATTTAATCCATTTACATTTAAAGTAATTATTGATAAATGTTCCTATTGCTGTTTTCTTAATTTTGGGGGGTTTATTTTGTAGATCTTTTTCTTCTCTTGTATTTCTTGACTATATAAGTCCTTTTAACATTGTTGTAAAGCTGGTTTGGTGGTACTGAATTCTCTTAACTTTTGGTTTTCTGAAAAGCTTTTTATTTCTCCATCTATTTTGAGTGAGATCCTTGCCGGGTACAGTAATCTTGGTTGTAGATTTTTCCCTTTCAGTACTTTAAAAATATCCTGCCATTTCCTTCTGGCCTGCAGAGTTTCTGCTGAAAGAACAGCTGTTAAATGTATGGGGTTTCCCTTGTATGTTACTTGTTGCTTTTTTCTTCCTGCTTTTAGTATTCTTTCTTTGTGTTTTATTAGTCTTTGTTAGTTTGATTAGTGTGTGTCTTGGCATGTTTCTCCTTGGGTTTATCCTGTATGGGACTCTGTGCCTCTTGGACTTGATTGACAATTTCCTTTTCCATGTTGTAGAAATTTTCAACAATAATCTTTTCAAAAATTTTCTCATACCCATTCTTTTTCTCTTCTTCTTCTGGGAGCTCTATAATTCGAATGTTGGTGCGTTTGATACTGTCCCAGGAGTCTCTGGGGTTATCCTCAGTTCTTTTCATTCTTTTTACTTTATTCTGCTCTTCAGAAGTTATTTCCACCATTATATCTTCCAGCTCACTGATTCGTTCCTCTGTTTCAGATATTTTGCTGTTGATTCCTTCTAGAATATTTTTAATTTCAATAATTGCATTGTCTCTATGTTTATTCTTTAATTCTTCTAGATCTTTGTTAATTGATTTTTACATTTTCTCCATTCTGTTTTCAAGGTTTTTGATCATCTTTACTGTCATTATTCTCAATTCTTTTTCATGTAGTTTGCCTATTTCCTCTTGATTTATTTGGACTTCTCTGTTTCTAGTTTGTTCCTTCATTTGTGTAGTATTTCTCTGCCTTTTCATTATTATTATTTTTTTAACTTATTGTGTTTGAGTTCTCCTTTTCCCAGGCTTCAGGGTTGAATTCTTTCTTCCTTTTGGTTTCTGCCCTCCTAAGGTTTGTCCAGGGATTTGTGTAAGCTTCATATTGGGTGAGAATTATGCTGAGGTTCCACCCCCTCCACCCCCCCATCCCCCGGCCCCGATGGGCAAGGCTGAGTGAGGTGGTAATCCTGGGTGCTGCTGATTGGGTTTGTATTTTTGTTTTGTTTGTTGTTTAGATGTGGCGTCCTGTACAGGGTGCTACTTGTGGTTGAGTGATGCTGGGTTTTGTATTCAGCTGATTTCCTTTGTGTGAGTTCTCACTGTTTGATATTCCTTAGGGTTAATTCTCTGGTAGCCTAGGGTCTCGGAGTCAGTGCTCCCACTCCGAAGGCTCAGGACTTCATCTCTTCATCTAGGACTGATGAGATGAAAATCACCTCTTTGTTTTTCAGACCTCCTGTTGTAGTTATTTCCAAAATCTGATCGACTACATCTTCAGTTTCTCTGTATCCCGCATGCCTTGGGAGCCACAGTTCCTCTATCAAGGGAGTAATTTTAAACAATCATAGTACTTGAAGGTGTGGGAGCTAAGTGAAATAGGCAAAGGAGATGAAGACATGCAGACTTTGAGCTATAAAGTACATACGTCATGGGGATGTAATGTACATCATGGGGATGTAATGTACAGCATAGGGAATATAGTCAGTGATGTTATAGTAACTTTTTAGGGTGACAGATGGTAACTAGACTTACTATGGTGATCATTCTGTAGTATATGAAAATATGGACTCGCTATGTCAGACTCCTGAAACTAATATTATATATCAATTATACTTCAGGGGAAAAAAAATATCTTACACACACACACTATTAGTACTTTAGTGACTCATCAACATATGATTCAGGAGGGGCAAAAAAGGCTAACAATACTTTTTTCCCCATACTTTTTCTGTATTCTATTTTAATGCGATAATGTAGTAGTTAGCATATACCTATGATTTCTGATTTGATACATTCATGTCTCATTTCTCCTCCATGAATGTAGTAAGCTTTATTTCTCTTTCTGTCTTCTGTTCCATGAGAGAACAACCAGATTGTCTAGGAAAGGACTGGGCAATATAGTATTTTGGGAAAGAGTGTTCACTGCTGTATTAAGAGGCCTGAGCTCTAGTATTTATTCTGCCTGTCACTTATTGTGTGTTCTGGAGCAAGTCACCTAATTAATCTGAGTAATTTCCTCGTTGTAAAATGTAGGAATAGAGCCACTTGGTATCTAAAGGACATGTCAGTTTTTAAGATTCTATGCATTTGGGTGCTCAGAAAATACTTGAATTAGTTGTTTTCCTCTGCAAAAGTATTTCCATTTCATAGGTTATAGAACTTTTAGTCATTAGTTCAGTTTTATTTATTCATTTTTTTAATTAAAAAGTTTTTTTCCAGTTTTTTTTGGTTGTTGTTGTTCTTTTTTTTAAAATTTATTTTAATTGGAGGCTAATTACTTTACAATATTGTGGTGGTTTTTGCCATACATCCAGATGAATCAGCCATGGATATACCTGTGTTCCTCATCCTGACCTTCCCTCCCACCTTCCTCCCCATTCCATCTCTCAGGGTCATCCCAGTCCACCAGCCCTGAGCACCCTGTCTCATGCATCGAACCTGGACTGGCGATCTGTTTTACTTATGATAATATACAGGTTTCAATGCTGTTCTCTCAAATCATCCCACCCTCGCCTTCTCCCATAGAGTCCAAAAGTCTGTTCTTTACATCTATGTCTCTTTTGCTGTCTTGCATATAGGGTCATCGTTACCATCTTTCTAAATTCCACATATATGCATTAGTATACTGTATTGGTGTTTTTTTTTCTGACTTACTTCGTTCTGTATAATAGGCTCCAGTTTCATCCACATTATAACTGATTCAAATGCATTCTTTTTCATAGCTGAGTAATATTCCATTGTGTATATGTACCACAGCTTTCTTATCCATTCATCTGCCGATGGGCATCTAGGTTGCTTCCATGTTCTGGCTATTGTAAACAGTGCTGTGATGAACATTGAGGTACACGTGTCTCTTTCAATTCTCGGTTCCTCCATGTGTATACCCAGCAGTGGCATTACTGGGTTGCATGGCAGTTCCATTTCCAGTTTTTTAAGGAATCTCCACAATGTTGTCCATAGTGGCTGTACTAGTTTGCATTCCCACCAACAATGTAAGAGGGTTCCTTTTTCTCTGCACCCTCTCCAGCATTTATTGTTTGTAGACTTTTGGATAGCAGCCATTCTGACCGGTGTGATGGTACCTCATTGTGGTTTTGATTTGCATTTCTCTGATAATGAGTGATGTTGAGCATCTTTTCATGTGTTTGTTAGCCATCTGTATGCCTTCTTTGGAGAAATGTCTGCTTAGTTCTTTGGCCCATTTTTTGATTGGGTCACTTATTTTTCTGGAATTGAGCTGCATGAGTTGCTTGTATATTTTTGAGATTAATTATTTGTCAGTTGCTTCATTTGTTATTATTTTCTCCCATTCTGAAGGCTGTCTTTTTACCTTGCTTATAGTTTCCTTTGTTGTGCAAAAGCTTTTAAGTTTAATTAGGTCCCATTTGTTTATTTTTGCTTTATTTCCATTACTCTGGAAGGTGGATCATAGATGATCCTGCTATGATTTACATCAGAGTGTTTTGCCTATGTTTTCCTCTAGGAGTTTTATAGTTTCTGGTCTTAAATTTATATCTTTGATCCATTTTGAGTTTATTTTTGTGTATGGTGTTAGAAAGTGTCCCGCTGCTGCTGCTGCTGCTAAGTCGCTTCAGTCGTGTCTGACTCTGTGCGACCCCATAGATGGCAGCCCACCAGGCTCCCCCATCCCTGGGATTCTGTAGGCAAGAATACTGAAGTGGGTTGCCATTTCCTTCTCCAATGCATGAAAGTGAAAAGTGAAAGTGAAGTCGCTCAGTCGTGTCCAACTCTTAGCGACCCCATGGACTATAGCCTACCAGGCTCCTCCATCCATGGGATTTTCCAGGCAAGAGTACTGGAGTGGGGTGCCATTGCCTTCTCCAAGAAAGTGTCCTAGTTTCATTCTTTTACAAGTGGTTGACCAGTTTTCCCAGCACCACTTGTTAAAGAGATTGTCTTTTCTCCATTCTAGATTCTTGCCTCCTTTGTCAAAGATAAGGTGTCCATAGGTGCATGGATTTATCTCTGGGCTTTCTGTTTTGTTCCATTGATTTATGTTTCTGTCTTTGTGCCAGTACCATACTGTCTTCATGACTGTTGCTTTGTAGTATAGCCTGAAGTCAGGCAGGTTGATTCCTCCAATTACATTCTTCTTTCTTAAGATTGCTTTGGCTATTTGAGGTTTTTTGTATTTCCATACAAATTGTGAAATTATTTGTTCTAGTTCTCTGAAAAATACCATTGGTAGCTTGATAAGGATTGCATTGAATCTATAGATTGCTTTGGGTAGTATACTCATTGTCACTATATTGATTCCTCCTATCCGTGAACACGGTATATTTCTTCATCTATTTGTGTCATCTTTTATTCCTTTCACCAGTTTTCTGTATATAGGTCTTTTGTTTCTTTAGGTAGATTTATTCCTAAGTATTTTATTCTTTTTGTTGCAGTGGTGAATGGAATTGTTTCCTCTTTCTGTTTTCTTATTGTTAGTGTATAGGAATGCAAGGGATTTCTATGTATTAATTTTACATCCTACAACTTTACTATATTCATTGATTAGCTCTGATAATTTTCTGCTGGAGTCTTTAGGGTTTTCTATGTAGAGGATCATGTCATCTGCAAACAATGAGAGTTTTACTTCTTCTTTTCCAATCTGGATTCCTTTTATTTCTTTTTCTTCTCTGATTGCTGTGGCCAAAACTTCCAAAACTATGTTGAATAATAGTGGTGAGAGTGACACCCTTGTTTTGTTCCTGACTTTAGGGGAAATGCTTTCAATTTTTCACCATTGGGGATAATGTTTGCTGTAGGGTTAATCACATAATGGCTTTTATTATGGTGAGATATGTTCCTTCTATTCCTGCTTTCTGGAGGGTATTTGTCATAAATGGATCTTGAATTTTGTCAAAGGCTTTCTCTACATCTGTTGACATAATCATGTGGTTTTCATCTTTCAATTTGTTGATGTGGTGTATGTATCACATTGATTTGCGAATATTGGAGAATCCTTGCATCCCTGAGATAAAGCCCACTTGGTCATGATGTACAATCTTTTATATATGTTGTTGGATTCTGTTTGCTAGAATTTTGTTAAGGATTTTTGCATCTATGTTCATCAGTGATACTGGCCTGTAGTTTTCTTTTTTTGTGTGGCATCTTTGTCTCGTTTTGGTATTAGGGTGATGGTAGCCTCATAGAATGAGTTTGGCAGTTTACCTTCCTCTGCAATTTTCTGAAAGAGTTTGAGTAGGATAGGTGTTAGCTCTTCTCTAAATTTTTGGTAGAATTCAGCTGTGAAGTCATCTGGTCCTGGGCTTTTGTTTGTTGGAAGATTTCTGATTACAGTTTCAATTTCTGTGCTTGTGGTGGGTCTGTTAAGATTTTCTGTTTCTTCCTGGTTCAGTTTTGGAAAGTTATACTTTTCTAAGAATTTGTCCATTTCTTCCAAGTTGTCCATTTTTTTGGCATATAGTTGCTCATAGTAGTCTCTTATGATCCTTTGTATTCTTGTGTTGTCTGTTGTGATTTCTCCATTTTCATTTCTAATTTTGTTGATTTGATTCTTCTCCCTTTTTCTCTTGATGAGTCTGGCTAATGGTGTGTCTATTTTATTTATCTTCTCAAAAAAACAGCTTTTAACTTTGTTGATTTGGGCTATGGTCTCCTTTGTTTCTTTTGTATTTATTTCTGCCCTAATTCTTATGATTTCTTTCCTTCTACTAACACTGGGGTGCTTCATTTCTTCTTTTTCTAGTTGCTTTAGGTGTATAGTTAGGTTATTTACTTGATTTCTCTCCTGTTTCTTAAGGTAGGCTTGTACTGCTATGAACCTTCCCCTTAGCACTGCTTTTACGGAATTCCATAGGTTTTGGGTTGTTGTGTTTTCATTTACATGCATTGTTATGCATGGTTTAATTTCTTCTGTGATTTGTTGGTTATTCAGAAGTGTGTTGTTTAGCCTCCATATGTTTGAGTGAACTCCAGGAGTTGGTGATGGACAGGGAGGCCTGGCATGCTGCGATTCATGGAGTCACAGAGTCGGACACGACTGAGCAACTGAACTGAACTGACATTTAATCTTACTGCATTGCTGCTACTGCTAAGTCACTTCAGTTGTGTCCGACTCTTAGCGACCCCATGGACTGAAGCCTACCAGCCTCCTCCATCCAAGGGATTTTCCAGGCAAGAGTACTGGAGTGGGTTGCCATTGCCTAATCTTACTGTATTATGATCAGAAAAGATACTTGAGATGATTTCAGTTTTTTTGAATTTACCAGGGCTAGATTTATGGCCCAGGTGGTGATCTGTCCTGGAGAAGTTCTGTGTACACTTGAGAAAAAGGTGAAATTCATTGTTTTAGGGTGAGATGTCCTAGAGATATCAATTAGATCTAACTGGTCTATTGTATATCTACCCATAGGTGTGAATGGGGTATTAAAGTCTCCCACTATTATTGTGTTACTGTTAATTTCCCCTTTCATACTTGTTAGCATTTGCCTTACATATTGCGGTGCTCCTTTGTTGAGTGCATATATATTTATCACTGTTATATCTTCTTCTTGGATTGATCCTTTGATCATTACGTAGTGTCCTTCTTTGTCTCTCTCTAGCTATCCCCTGGTTTGGGTTGCTATCTCACGTTAGCTCCCTCAGATTGCCCTTATGGCATTCAGGCCCAGTCCTTACCCTAAGCAGTGCAGCCTCCACCTCCCTGTTCAGCCCCCGCTTGCTGGTGGCAGACGTGAGCATCTGGGCTACTGGGAGTTGCAGTTAAGCATGTAATCTGTGGGTTTTATTTATTTATTTTTTCCTCCCTGTTATTTTGCCCTCTGAGATTCCAAAACTCACCAGAGACCTGCCAATGAGAGGGTTTCCTGGTGTTTGGAAACTTCTCCTCTTTTACGACTCCCTCCTGGATGGGTCTCCGTCCCTAACTCTTTTGTCTGTCTTTATCTTTTATATTTTGTCTTACCTCCTTTCAAAGACAATAGGCTGCCTTTCTGGGTGCCTGGTGTCCTCCGCCAGCATTCAGAAATTGTTTTGTGGTATTTGCTCAGTGTTCAAATGATCTTTTGATGAATTTGTGGGGGAGAAAGTGGTCTCCTTGTCCTACACCTCTGCCATCTTAGGACTGCCCTCATTAGTTCAGTTTTAAATTGAGACAATATACTAGTTAATTTACCATTTATATCAAGACTTTAATGACAAAATTTGATTTCTACCTTGATTTTGATTCATGCTTACAAATAGTTTCTGGTTACAGTGCTGTAGTGATTAAATGATGAAGACCTTGTCTTTGGGCACTTCACAGTGCCCATTGTTAAAATTTGGGCCATTGTTAAAATTTCCAGTGTTAAAATTTCTCCCATGAAGATACTGTGACATGATTAGAGCCTTGTGTGTTGTAGGGCTCAGGACGGGGGGTGGGGGGGGTTGGTGGGATGTTAGGATAAGCTACTTAAAATGTTCTCTGGCTAATTTATGTTAGAATTCTGAGCATCAAATCCTTAAGCTGCCATTATATTTGGTTGTATCTGTGGGAAACTTTTGGTTTCATTGTTTAAAAAAAGAGCTAAGTATTTATAGTTTGTGGGAAATTAAGGATAGTAATGAGGATTTCTGGTGTGAAATAATTTTACCTCTTTACAGACAGATCCAGTTGAGTATGTAGAAAACATGTGTGAAAACATGCAGCTGTACCCACTACAGGACTTTCTCACTGGAGATCAGCTTCTCTTTGAATACAAGCCAGAAGTAAGGAGGTTTCCATATCTAAACCTTACTTTTAGAGAAATAGGAGGGTGGGAAAGTGGAGAAAGGTACATAAGAACATGAGAATGGAGAAAATTAGGTTATGTTCAGTCAGGTTTTTGTTTGTTTTAACTAAAGAAATATCAATAGTCTTGTGGATAATTTTTCATGATTCTTGTATATGACCATGCTTTAGTATGATGAGAAAATCAAGTCCTCTCCTTAGGTACTTTTCTTACTATTTTTCAAGTGTTGAAACATCTATTAAAGTCATTTCTAAGAATTATGTGCTTTAGGTGATAAACATAAACTTGCTTGGCTTGCCTTTTAATTCTGTTGAAGACTCTGTACAATTTTAATCATTTTGAGAATATGTACAAGAGAAATATAAGAATCCTTGATTTCAAAATATATGACTTATATATAATAAATATTATGTATAAATAGTTGGTCAGGGTCTTTCCTCCACTAGTCCTGGTAAATAAATCATTTCACTCCATATGGGGTAGAGGTTTTCAACCAGGGGTGATTTTGTCCCCATGGGATATTTGTCACTGCCTGGGTACAAGGAAAACCATTCAGCATCACAGTAATCCCAGTCTGTGCTCCAACCACTGATGCCAAAGAAGCTGAAGCTGACCAGTTCTGTGAAAACTTACAACACTTCTAAAATTAGCACCAAAGCTGTCCTTTTCATCACAGGGGATTGGAATGCAAAAGTAGGGAGTCAAGAGATACCCAGAATTAACAGAAAAGTTTGCCCTTGAAGTACAAAATGAAGTAAGGCAAAGGCTAACAAAGTTTTTTCAAGAAAGCACACTGGTCATTGTAACACCCTTTCTGACAACCCAAAGACTACTCTGCACATGGATATCACCAGATTGGTCAGTACCAAAATCATTGATTTATGTTCTTTGCAGCTAAAGATGGAGAAGCTGTAGATAGTCAGTAAAAACAAGACCTGGAGCTGACTGTGGCTCAAATCATGAGCTTCTTATTGCAAAATTCAGCTTAAATTGAAGAAAGTAGGGAAAACTGCCAGGCCATTCAGGTATGACCTAAATCAAATCCCTTATGATTATATGGTGAAGGTAACTAATAGATTCAAGGGACTAGATCTGGTAGACAGAGTGACTGAAGAAATATGGATGGAGGTTCGTAACATGGTATAGGAGGCAGTGACCAAAACCATGCCAAAGGAAAAAAAAAAATTCAAAAAGGTAAAGTGGTTGTCTGAAAAGGCTTTACAAAGAGCTGAGGGAAGAAAAGTGAAAGACAAGGGAATAAGGGGAAAATGCAGCCAAAATGAATGCAGAGTTCTGGAGAACAACAAGGAGAGAATAAACCTTCTTAAATGAACAATGCAAAGGAATAGAAGAAAACTATAGGATGAATAAGACTAGAGATCTCTTCAAGAAAATTGGAGATACCAGTGCAACATTTCATGTAAGGAGAGGTAGGATAAAGGACGGAAATGGTAAGGACCTGAAAGAAGCAGAAGAGATTAAGAAGAGGTGGCAAGAATACACAGAAGAACTATACAAAATGGGTCTTAATGACCTGGATAACCAAGATGGTATGGTCACTCATCTAGAGCCTGACATCCTTGGCGGGTGAAGTCAAGTGGGCCTTAGGAAGCATCACTATGAACAAAGCTAGTGGAGGTGATGAAATTCCAGCTGAGCTATTTCAGATCCTAAAAGATGATGCTGTGAAAGTGCTACACACAACATACCAGCAAATTTGGAAAACTAAGCAGTGGCCATGCGACTGGAAAAGGTCAGTTTTCATTCCAGTCCCAAAGAAGGGCAGTGTAAAAGAATATTCAAACTACCGTATAGTTGCTCATTTCACATGCTAGCAAAGTGATGCTCAAAATCTTTCAAGCTAGGCTTCAGCTGTACATTAACTGAGAACTTCCAGATGTACAAACTAGGTTTAGAAAAGGCAGAGGAACCAGAGATCAAATTGCCAACGTTCATTAGATCATGGAGAAAGCAAGGGAATTATAGAAAAACATCTACTTCTGCTTCATGAAGACTGTGTTAATAAAGCCTTTGATTGTGTGGATCACAACAAACAGTGTAAAATTCTTAAAGAGATGGGAATATCAGACCACCATACCTGTCTTCTGAGAAACCTGTATGCGGGTCAAGAAGCAACATTTAGAACCAGACATAGAAAAACTGACTGGTTGAAAATTGGGATATGAGTATGACTAGGCTGTATAGTGTCACCTTGCTTATTTAATTTCTACATCATGTGAAATGCTGGGCTGGGTGAATCACAAGCTGAAATCAGGATTGCCAGGAGAAATATTGGCAACCTCAGATATGCAGATGATACTACTCTAATGGCAGAAAACAAAGAGGAACCAAAGATCCTCTTGATTAGGGTGAAAGAGGAGTGAAAAAGCTGGCTTAAAACTCAATATTCAAAAAAATTAAGATCATGGCTTCCAGTCCCATCATTCCATAGCAAACAGAAGGGATAAAAGTGGAAACAGTGACAGATTTTATTTTCTTGGGCTCCAAAATCACTGCAGACGGTGACTACAGCCAAAAAAGATGCTTGCTTCTTGGAAGGAAAGCTATGACAAACCTAGACAATATATTAAAAAGCAAACATCACTTTGTCAACGAAGTCAACTTACGGAAGTCAAAGCTATGTCTTTTCCAGTAGTCGTGTGGATGTGACAGTTGGACCATCACGAAGAATTTGTTTTTGAATTGTGGTGCTGGAAAAGACTCTTGAAAGCCCCTTGGACAGCAAGGAGATGAAACCAGTCAATCTTAAAGGAAATCAACCCTGAATATTCATTGGAAGTACTGATGCTGAAGCTGAAGCTCCAGTCCTTTGGCCACCTGATATGAAGAACTGACTCATTGGAAAAGACCCTGATGCTGGGAAAGATTGAAGGCAAGAGGAGAAAGGGTTGGCAGAAGATGAGATGGTTAGGTAGCATCATGGGCTCAATGGAATGAGTTGGAGCAAAGTCCAGGAGATAGTGGAGGACAAAGAAGCCTGGTGTGCTGCAGTCCATGGGGTTGCAAGGAGTTGGACACGACTTAGTGACTGAACAACAGCAACAAAGGGTACATTTCAGTTGTCACAGCTGGAGAGTGATCTTGTCATCTAGTGGGTAGAAGCCAGAGTTGTTGCTGAACATTTTACAATGCAGGAGATGGCACTCTACAACTAGAAATTATCTGGCCCAAAATGTTAATAGTACTGAGGTGAGGGACTCTGATGATGGTAGGTATTATAAAACTACTAATTTTAAAGAAGATAGGGAAAGGTAAAAGAAGAAGCAGTAACCACATATTCTTCTCATTTCCCTAGGATGATTGTGCCCGGGGGTCCAAGTATTTTTTTCTGAACCACTGTTTGTTGTTTTTTTCTCAAAGAAATGTTTTTAAGTAGTAGTTAGGGTTTCAAATCTAACCCACAAAAATCTTATGCTTAATTCTTGTCATAGCTGAAGAATTATTGCAGGAGGCTCTACATTGAATCATTTTATTGATTCTTGTGTTTGAAGTAGTATAATACATAATAGTTAAGAGCATAGTTTTTGAAATTATGTACAAACTTGGTTAGAACTCCACTTGTCACTTCTAGGTGTGTTGTTCTGTGCTGATTATATAATCTTTAATCTGAGCAAATTACTTAAACTTTAACCTCTGAGGCTGAGTGCTTTCTATAAAATAGGTCTGAAAAGTAAAGTGAAACTATTAATTGCACAATCGTGTCTGACTCTTTGCAACCCTGTGGACTGTAGCCCACCTGGTTCCTCTGTCCATGGAATTATCCAGGCAAGAATACTGGAATGAGTATCACTCCCTTCTCCAGGGGACCTTCCTGAACCAGGGAAAATAAGGGTTATTTTTAGGATTAAATGAAATACTACCTGGCACATAGTAAAAGCTTAGTAAATGGTAGCTTTTTTCACTGCTAGTCCTCTTATGTAGGATTTGAGATGAGAACTGTTGGAGCATTCTGAAGAAAGATATTTGAAGCTGCTGATAGACTAATGAAGTTTTGTCAGTTAGGGTGGTCATGGACTATAGACAGTTTCAGGAGCATTAAGGTGCTAGGATCTTGGGTGTCTAACATACTGTGGCTTTGCCTTTTTAACAGAGATGTATTAGATTGAAGTTATAATTGTTGTGTATGTGTCTCCCCCCTCCACTTTCCCCTTGCCCCCAATTAGGTCATTGCTGAAGCCCTTAATCAGCTAGTTCCTCAAAAGGCAAATCTTGTTCTACTGTCTGGTGCTAATGAGGGAAAATGTGACCTCAAGGAGAAATGGTTTGGGACTCAGTATAGTATGGAAGGTAAAATATTTTTAAATTGTCCTACATTTAGGTATATGAGTCACCTGGGAAGTTTTATTCCTTAATAGTTTGTCTGGTAGTTCCTGTGGGGAAAATGGTTTGTTTTTTTTTTAAGAAGTTTACTTTGAAATGAAAATTATTTATGTTACTTTGCTGGAAATTGTTTTCTGCAGTGCTTATATCTATATTAGCTAGTGAGAAAATCCTGTTGTCTTGGTAGCCTGGGGCTATTTTTGGCTGTATTTTAGAAAAGTGCCCCCAGACTTTAGTGTGCATATGTATCACCTGGAGGTCTTATTAAAATACGGATTGTGATTCAGTAACTCTAGAGTTGAGTCTGTGATTCTGTGTTTCTAACAAATTTTCCAGGTGATAACAATGCTGATGAAACCACCCATTGAGTAGCAAGAGTTTGGAAACTCTGGTTATGTCACTTACAGTTTTCCTGAGAAAAAAGAATTGGTTAGTGAAGACCAGTTGTTGACTGGTTTGTTACTATGAGAATTCTGAACATTTCATTCTTTATTGGATCAGTTTGTCTTTTATCTCTACAGACATTGAAAACTCTTGGGCTGAACTGTGGAAGAGTGATTTTGAATTGAATCCAGATCTTCATCTTCCAGCTGAAAACAAGTACATAGGTCAGTGAAATATCAGTCATTATACATAATCCATCCATGTACTAATATTAAATAATACCTGTATAGTGTATTTTACAAAGTATCCTTTGAATTCATATTTGAGTTTCCCAGTCATCTCTGGGATGAGCATTACAGTTTTCTTACTTTTCCGAACGATAAAACTGAAGCTCAAAAAAGTCAAGTGGCTTGTCCTGGACTGTTCAGTTGGTGAATGCAGGAAAGAGGACATAAGCATAGATCCTGGGACTTTTTCTGGTCAATGATAGCTGATCCTTTCACGTCAGTCCCTCTAGGTGTTGCCATTATCTTGTCTGATTATTCTAGAAGTTTTCAAACTACAGGTTGCCTTCCAGTGTAATGAATTGTGAAAGTGTTAAAAAAAAATCAGAGTGGAAAATAGCTAAATGTTTCATTAAATAAAGAAAGGGTATTATTTTCAGAAGTTTTGTTCCCGGTAGGTATATGTGTGTGTTAACCTGTCTACTAGCTTACCATAAAAAACAATTCTAACTGTGAGGAAGTCACTGGTCTAGGACAAATATAATTTACTCAGAATATCATTTTTCCCAGCAATTCTATTCCTAGGTATATACCCAAAAGAAAACAGATATCCAAACAAATGCATGTACATGCATGTTGATAGCAGCATTATTCACGAAAGGCAAAGGGTAGAAACAACTAGTGTTCATAATGAATGAATGGATAAACAAACTATGGCATATACATACAATGATGTATTATTCTGTCATAAAAAGAAATGAAGTACTGATATATGCTACAGTATGGATGAATCTGGAAAACATGGTAAATGAAAGAAGACAGACAAAAGGGGTTACATGTATGATTCTTTTTACCTGAAATACCCAGAATAGGTAAATCCATACAGACACAGAACTTAGGTTGATGGTCACCAGTGGCAGTGGGGAGTGGGTAATGGGGAGCAACTGCTTAGTGGGTTTAGGGGTTTCCTATTGGGTTGATGAAAATGTTTTGCAACTAGAAAGAAGTGGTAGTTGCACAACATTGTGAGTATACTTAATTGCCCCGAATTGTTCACTTTAAAATGGTTAATTTTATTTGCTAACTTTCAAAAATATGTAAATTTGGTAAAATTCATTCTCATTCAAGAATGCATTCATAAATTGGTCTATACTATTATTTTGACCAAAAGTCCCTCTCACAGTTAAGATTGATCAGCTCTTGGGAAATTACAGATTTTCAGAGTTCATGTAGTTTAAGGCCAAGAGGACTTTCTTTTTAGCATTGTTCTACTAATTTATTTTACTCTAACATTTGAATTTGACATGTTTTTTGCCTCAAAAAAGAGTTACCTAGAGTTCTGAAACCAAGAACAGATTGATGAAAATTCTGTTGTGATAACTGAGTGATTTATTACCTTTTGCTTTTGTTAGCCACGGATTTCATGTTGAAGGCTTTTGATTGTCCAGAGACAGAATACCCTGTTAAAATTGTGAATACTCCACAAGGTTGCCTGTGGTATAAGAAAGACAACAAATTCAAAATCCCCAAAGGTAAAATGTTTCCCTCCTTAAAAATAGTGAAATAAGTATAACCAATCTTTCTCCACTTTCTCACAACCTTTTACCTCTTGTCTGTCACATCTTCCTTTTCTCTTCCCCTTCTACTTGAAGACCTATCGGATCCATACTGTGCTTCTGTGCTGTCACAGAAATTCTTAAGTACACTACAGATCCCAGGGAATAAATAAGGATTCAAGCATAAAATGAGATTATTTTTTGATTTTTTTCTCAGTTAAATGAATTTTGCATTTAATTCTATATGCATTTTTCCTGACCAAGACTATTGAAAAGAAGAGTATTCATAGGCCTCTCTGCATATCTGTCTATATATGTGATTTTCCTATAGATTAAAGTGTGCCTTCTGGACACTATTTGGAATGGTAAATATACTTTATCAGGACGCTTAAGGATAAAAATATAATGAGGATTTAAGGATTAGTGGTTTATTTCAGAATTTTTAAAACATCATCATATTGGGGGAAAATAACAGATGTACTAAATATTAAAGCATCTGTCTACAATGTGGGAGACCCGGGTTTGATCCCTGGGTCAGGAAGATCCCCTGGGGAAGGAAATGGCAATCCACTCCAGTCCTATTGCCTGGAAAATCCCATGAACAGAGGAGCCTGGTAGGCTACAGTCCATGGGCTCACAAAGAGTTGGACACGACTGAGCGACTTCACTTTCACTTTCACTAAATATTTGAGGCCTCTGGCCATTAGTTTCTTATGTAGGGTCTTTTTTTCTTTCAGCATATATACGTTTCCATCTGATCTCACCTTTGATACAGAAGTCTGCAGCAAAGTAAGAAATTGTCCTCTTTCCTGAAAGATACATATATATAGATATATATATATATATATATATATGTATAAATTATTGAAAGACTTTTATTTCTGAATCATTGTATCATGCTCTTTGTCAGTACTTGAGCTGTGCTCCTCATTTATGTGGTTTTTATGTGCCCAAAACAAATTATCTGTGTGAATCACTAAGATGGAATTGTGGCTGCTCCGTCTCCAGCACTTATTTGTACTGGATTGAGAAAGTTCCTTAAAGATGAGCTTGGGTTAGCTTCCAGTATATAATGAGGACTAGTGTGGATCTGTTGACCTGTATTTTGAGACTGCCAAGGAGTCTGATTTTACTTCATTCTTAGCAAATTATTTACACATTTATATAGATAGCTGTATTGTGGGAGGTCAGAGAGCCTAAAATGTACCTGAATCATAGGAGGTGCTCAGGAAATGTTACTACATTTCTTCCTTTATTTTGCCCCTTAACCTGTAAAATCCAGCCTTAAACTGACAAACAGCACTAACATTATTAATATCCAGTTTAAAAAGTGCATTACGGGACTTCCCGGCCATCCAGTGGTTAAGACTATGCATTTCCAATGCATCAGTCTCTGGTTCAATTCCTAGTTGGGAAACTAAGATTCCATGTGCCACATGGCCAAAAAAAAGAACATGACCCTCCTCTCTTCTCTCAGATTTTTAATTTGGTCAGAAAACCTAGGCCACAGGGATAGCCAGAGCATTTGGGCCAGTTGTTTTTCATGTATTTTACACTTACCCATTGTGCAATATAAATATTATCATATTCTATTTGTGCATGACATGAAAAAGATAGGGGAGCACCGCTGAAGGTGGGAGTTCTGTAATGCCCCTGTGAAACTGAGCCCTAGTAAGCTGTATTTACCTTTGAGCTCAATTAGTATATAGAGTTTACATTCTGGAGTAGTGAATTAACATCTTTATAAAAGTGAAGTTTCTTACTCTAAGTTGAAGGAAATTTGTCTATTTCTTGTCAGTTAATGATGCTGTTTGCATTTTTATACTCTTAGTGTGGTCCTCTTTGATATCTTTGTCAATATCCTTACCCATAACCTTGCGGAACCAGCTTATGAAGCAGATGTTGCACAGCTGGAGTATAAGCTGGTCGCTGGAGAACATGGTTTAATTATTCGAGTGAAAGGATTCAACCACAAACTACCTGTAAGTACAGCTCTGATTTCTTTGCAAACAACTTTAAAATTTCATATTTGTTTGTTGAGCCTATAGCACCAAGCATAGAGGTTTGTGCATGAGGTGCTGTATATGAAAAGAAATATGTATTTATGTAGATCATTAGGTTTTTTTGACTGATGGCAGGTATTCCAACTTTGGCCACATATAAGAGCAACATATATTCTTTAATTAATTGCATTTATTGGGCTTCCCTGGTAGCTCAGCTGGTAAAGAATCTGCCTGCAATGCAAGAGACCCTGGTTCAATTCCTGGGTGGGACAGATTCCCTAGAGAAGGGAACAGCTACCCACTCCAGTATTCTGGCCTGGAGATGATTATGGTTTTTTTGGCTGATGGCAGGTATTCTGACTTTGGCCACATATAAGAACAACATATATTCTTCAACTAATTACATTTATTAGTGTTGTATACATTAGTAATAGATACAGCACAGCCTGTGCTTTCAGACTTGATTACACTTCTCTTTGCTGTCAATTTCTGTGCAGCCAACACTGGTATTTAGGACTTATTTGAGTGTAATTGGGCTGCCCTTGTGGCCCAGAGAGTAGAGTCTGCCTGCAATGTGGGAGACCTAGATTCTGTCCCTGGGTTGGGGAGATGCCCTGGAGGAGGAAAATGCTACCCATTCCAGTATTCTGGCCTGGAGAATTCCACGGACAGAGGAGCCTGGCGGACTACAGTCCATGGGGTCACAAAGAGCTGGACACGACTGAGTGACTAGCTCTTTCTTTGTTTTCTTTTTTGAGTGTAATTTCATGCCATAGTGCAAGGACAGATTTAAAACACCTGACATGTTCCCTGATGCCCTGACAAAGAGTAGAACTTAGATGTCTATGTTCTTTCTTCATCTTCTTACAGTCTTTTCCATTGTTTCAAGTGTGTGTGTGTCTTGTTCCCTTCTAAGTTTATGACTCTTTAGAAAGAGTTTATATCTTGTTAGTGATTTATCTTTTGGTAAAGAATATGTTTCAGTGTCATCTGTCAGTACTTCATAAGTAAAGGAAGAAATACCAAGTACCAGGTAAAATAATGTACCCAACAACAAATTTTATATGTTGGTTTTTTGGGTAGAACATATATTAACATTTGGGGAATTGGGTTCATCTAAGAAAAAATCTGGAGGAGAGGACCTGGAAGTAATTAGACCTGTTCTAGGAGGTGATAGCCTCCGTATCTTACCAAAAACCCTAGAGAAGAGTATAGTTTTCTCCTTTATACCCTCTTACCTGTCAGTCTCCCCTGGGAACAAAAATTTTTCTTAGGAGACCCATGGAATATTTTAGTAACCTTCAAAAGCGTAAATATAATGTAGCTTAAAATCCAAACATATTAAAGCCAAATACAGTAGTTGTCATTTGGTAGGTATGTTTTGGAATTACCTGGAGAGCATTTTAGAAATACAAACCATAGTATTTGAGGTTCTTCATTTATGAAGCTTCCCTAATGTAACATTAAAACTTGATATAAATACTAAAAATACATATGTAAAACTAGAGATCATTTACACCTATGAAATACAGAGTCAAGCATTCTAAAAACTTGAAAGTTAAGTTCAAATATAACAAAAAGAATAATTCACCATGACCAGTGCCAGCAAAGCAAAGAGTTGGTTGTTCAGTTTTACGAAGCTGTTATAAATCATAAACCAAGTCAGTTGAGAAACACTGTGTTAGTATAGTGATAATGAACATAGGTCATTATATCAAAAGTCAGCTGAGAAACACTGTGTGAATGTAGTGATAAATGCCCCCAAAATTATTTGATAAATTTGAGTTGTCATTCCTAATAAGTAGGAATGGAGGGAGGTCACTTAACCACAATAAAAATCTTAATTAAAAGTACAATAGCAGATGTTATACTAACTGATGAAATCCTGAACATTAAAATTAGGAACAAGCCAAGGATACCCACAATCACTTCTATTACTCGACATTATTTTTAGAGTTTCTGGCTACTATATTAAAGTGAAAAAATAACACCTGGAAGAGAAAAATCATTTTTCTTTGCAAGATACTACTAGAATTTAAAAAATAATTTGTGATGTGACTCATCATAAGACCAGTATATCAATGGCTCATTTTCCTATAGTGCAATAACCACTTAGAAATGGATGGGAAAAAATACGCCACTATAATATTGAGAACAATAATCAAATATGTAAGAATAAAGAAAAGTGTGTAGAACCTATCTAAAGAAAGCTATAAATCTTTTTGAAGCATATAAAAGACTTTAAGGGAGAAGACACCACATGTTTCTGCATAGCACAGGTTGATACAAAGTCTTTATTTCCTAAATTATCTTCTCCCAGTTAAAATCAAATTTAGGGGCAGTGGAGATGCTCGATAAAATTATTTTTAAGTTTAATTGGAAGGAAAAAATGTTTTAAAATACCCCTGAAAATTATAAAAAAGAAAATTTATTCCTTAGATTTTATAATTATTGAGAATTTTAGCTCCTAAAAATTCTTTGAGGGAGGGGGCTTCTCTGGTGGCTCAGTGGGAAAGAATCTACCTGCCAGTGCAGGAAACACCGATTCAGTCCTTGATCTGGGAAGATGCCACGTGTCCCGGAGCTTGTGTGCTGCAACTGTTGAGCCTGTGCTTAGAGCCCAGGAGACGCACCTGCTGAGCCCACATGCTGCAACTACTGAAGCCCATGCATCCTCGGCTCTGTGCTCCACAGCAAGAGAAACCACCGCACTGAGAAGCTGACTCACGATAGCAAGAGAGTAGTCCCCACTCGTTGCAACTGGAGAAAAGCCTGCATAGCAGCGAAGACCCAGCACAGCCAAAAATAAAGAAATGAATCACGTAGCTAGGTGGTGTAGCCATGAGTTAGGGAAAAAAAGATTCTTTGAGTCATTAGTACTTATGTCCCACACAGTGCCTATTTTATCATACTGAACCCCTGGTAGAAAGCAATGGGAAACATTTTCCCCCTAAAAATCAGTGGATTTACATGTTTCTCCACCTAAGGTGTTTCTTTTCTTCTTAGCTGCTGTTTCAGCTTATTATTGACTACTTAGCGGAGTTCAGTTCCACACCAGCTGTGTTTACAATGATAACTGAGCAATTGAAGAAGACCTACTTTAACATCCTCATCAAGCCTGAAACTCTGGCCAAGTGGGTATACATGGGATCAGCTTATATTTTGAAGGCCTAAAACTATTTGCCTTCCTTGGAATTAAGTGTGGGGAATGAGGCTGTTGTTTCAGTGCTAATTCAGATGTGATAGAATTGTGCTGTGTTTTAGGAAACTAGCCCATAGAGAGTTTCTAAACTAAGTGTAAGTAGTTATCGGTGAGGAGGACTGCAAGCAGTCTAGTATACTTAATTAGAGGCTAAAGGTTAAAAGAGTGTTTTTTCCTAGTTTCTAAGTAAAACACAGTTCAAAAACTGCTGACTTTGTTGTAGCTCAAAATTGCTTAGTGTATTGGATGTTGTAATAAGTAGCTGAATTAAATTGCCTAATAGGTCATTTATCTGACAACTGTAACTATCCAGAATTCAGTCAGGTTGCAGAAGAGAGCAGAAACGCTTCTGGACAGTCTGTGTGCTGATGCTTAAGCCCTCCGCTAATAGGCTTTCACCAGAGCCTGTTCTTTAATCCAGGGCCAGCGGTAGCTTATAGGGTACCTTTTGTGTGAATCAGAAAAAAGTACACTCTTGGGGTAAAAAGGCTCTGTCAGCAGGTAGAGCCTTTGTGGGAGTGGGAAAAAGTACCCTCTGAGCAGATATAGCCCTTTATGCATATGGCTTGCAAACCCCTACTTGACCTGTTTGCTGGGCATCTATAAATACCCTGCATTAGACATAGTATATAATGAGACCATAAATGGCCAAAATTCGAAAGCAGGGGAGGGAGTAGTTAAGAATCAGACATGTAATGACTGATAATCTGATCACAAAAAGTTATAAAAACTAATAACCAAATATAAATGGGAAAGGAGAGTTGTCTGGAACTATTGATATGATGAAAAACAACCCCATATATGCTATAACTCCTGAATACTACTTTGTTAAAATGTGGTAGAGTAATACTTGTTTATTGAAGATTTGGTTTGTGTTAGGTCTAAGAACTTTAAGTGTATTTAATTCTCACCAAAACTGATAATAGTATGGCATTTTTATTTCCTTTGTTTTACAAATGAAATGGAGTTCACAAATGTTAGGTAACTTGGCCATATTTAATCAGCTTACTAAAAAAATAATAAATAGCTTACTGTGTTGGAGGGAGTTAGTCTGATTCTTGCCTAGAGCCAGTTATGCTGTATTGTCATTGTAGATATGCATGATGGTCACTTCCAGTAATGAATAAATGCTAGTGAGATTTGAAATCAAAATAGTAACATTAAATTGGTTTGTGACTCATTTGGCAGCTTGTGTGAGATGTTTTATTTTGCAATTGAAACAGATAAGTTTTACCAGTGAGCTAATAATCTATGTAATAGTCTTATATGCAGTTTTAAATGCTTTTTGGTGGTTAATGACATTGTTTCCCTATCTTAAGTAGTGATAGAAATTGTCACTTTAAAGAAACACATCATCTATAGAAACTTAACCCAATCCTATACCTTTAAGATTCATTTCTTACAATAAGACTTTTTTTTTTCCTGCTCTCTGTAGAGACGTTCGGCTTTTAATCCTGGAGTATTCCCGTTGGTCTATGATTGATAAGTATCGTGCTTTGATGGATGGCCTTTCCCTTGAGTCTCTGCTGAGCTTCGTCAGAGAATTCAAAGCCCAGCTCTTTGTTGAGGGCCTGGTACAAGGAAATGTCACAAGCACAGTGAGTGTCAGGGTTCTGTTGGTACAGGCCAGGTATGAATGCTGTTCTGTGCTCTGGAATTCTGTTAGTTCTTCCCTAAAGGGGAAGCTCTGTAGTTTTGGCAGGCCAGCATCGTCACAGTCTGTTTAGGAGGGAACTTGGCCCTTTCAGTGCTGAACAAGACTTTCTTGTGAAAGAGACTACTGGTATTGGACCTAATTTTGAGTTAATGGGTTTGGTAAATACATGGTATTGGTTACATTTGTTGACGATTGTGGAAACTACAAACAGTTTAATTTAGAGATTAAAGTGGGAGCTGGGGAGGGCTGAGGGATGTACGTATATATACATCATTCACTTAGTATCAAGTATATTATGTTGCTCACTCTATGTCAGGCTCTGTATTAATATTAATAGATCCAGGTTTCTAAAACACAGCCTAATGGGGTAAACCAGACAACTGAGTTTGATCCCCCAGTGGAGAAAGTTTCACAGTGGACAGTAAACAGAGCACTAAGGGAGAACAGAAAAGGAGCCCCTTCAGTTGAGAGCCACTTAGTATTCAACAAACCGAATCAGTATTGAATCAGTGAATGATAATCCCAGTGAATGAATGATAAACCCAGTGAATGAATGATCAGCATTTTGGGTGACAGACTGTATCTGCTTTCCTAATGCTTTCCAAGGCTCCCCATGCACTTAGAACATTGGTATTAGTTGGTTTGGGGTGAAATTAATGTCAGTAGAGCCTGATATAGCTATTTTCTTCTCTTTCACCTCCTAGGAATCTACAGATTTCCTGAAATATGTTGTTGAGTGAGTATTGGTCGAGTTTTCTCTTTAGGAGTTGTGTGTTCTTAATAGCAAGAGGACCTTGAGACCAAAATTCAGTTGTTACTAAATCCGTAATGGAGATGCTTCTTGTAGGTTTATTTGAGGTTAGTTATATAAACAAAGCAATTGAGAAGGCAATGTAGAAGGCCTGACTTTCAATTTTGGGAGCAGGAGTAGGAGGATAAAGGCACAGCCTCAGTGACCCATACTGATTGTTTTGCAGCAAGTTGAACTTCATGCCTCTGGAGCAGGAGATGCCTGTGCAGTTCCAGGTGGTGGAGCTACCCAGTGGCCACCACCTGTGCAAAGTGAGAGCTCTGAACAGGGGTGATGCCAACTCTGAAGTCACTGTATATTACCAGGTCAGTGGCCCCTTTGCACACGGCTGTCCTCATGGCTGTGTCTTTTAGACACTAAAGACTGGTGGAAGGACCACAGTGTCTGGGAGAAGTGATCCTATGCTCATCAAGGCCTGTTTGCGGTTACTCTGTGGTTTTATGCTTGGGGTCATGTGTCCTCTTGAAGCAATTACATTTAAAAACTGCTCCTGTCAGTAAAGTGGATCCTTTTTCAATCACAGTGCTTTATTAATCACCCAGCCACTAGTCCAGAGGGATAGAACTGAAGTATGGCTGGAAATTCCTACATATTCACCAGTCAGAACTCCAGGGAGCAAGAGGACATTTGTTAAAAGGACAGTTTTGAAATATGACAAAAGTAAACATAGTCAGCCAACATACAGTAAATAGAATGGCTTCCAGAGTCATAGTGAATATTTTCAAAGCTCCTGAGAGAGAGGATTTATTACCTCTATTTTATGTATGATAAATCTGAGGTCCTTCACTTACCTGAGGTCATACCAGCCGGAATTAAAATTTATACCTTCTATCTTCAAATCCTGTGTGTTTTCCACAGCATTCTGGAGAGATGAGATGGTGCTTAAAATAAGAAAGAGCTTTGCACTGATCTCGATTGGTCCATAGACTACTTTAGCCTGTGGTTGGTCCCACTCACTTTTAGGACGATGGGAACCTGTGTCTGTTTAGACTGATCTCAGACTAACTAACAGACTCCGGGGTTCTTTAACTGCTGCTTTGGTCCTGGGTTTTCTACATGAGGAAGTCACTTCTCTGCCTGACCTCGTGAAGATCCCTGGCCTGGACTTTGGACAGGGCACCGTGGCCTCACTTGCACCTTGTCCTTTTCGTGTATTTCTGGCCCTGAATCTTTGCCTTGACTGTAGAGCCTGTCTTCCTCTGCAAGTCCTTGACTTTAGGTTGTGTCCTGGGTGTGTTTTGGGCAGGAGCTGGCAGGTCAGGGATTACTGGACTCAATTCCATGTCCACCTGCAGTTCTGAACTAGGGCTGGGAATACAGATCATCACGCATGATTCCAGTCTGCGCACACCTTGTTTTGTGGGAAGGCAGGAAGTATAACAGTAGAGGGTATGAGGGTCGGGGGAAGAGAAGAGTAGGGTAGTAACCTGAATAAATGGTTGTCAAGAAGAGCTATATTTTTAAAAAGCCCTGTAAGCCATTGGATTTTCGGTTGGTCTGATCAGCTTCTCCTCTCAGTCAGGTGCCAGGAGTCTGAAAGAATACACTCTTATGGAGCTGCTTGTGGTAAGTTGTATAAAGGAGAGTCCCCAGTACTCGGGAGCCCCTGGCCCACTGTGAGGACTGGCCTATCTACCTGGGGGCTGGGGACCTGGGAGTGGTCAGAGATCTGTGGTTTGTAAGTAAGCTGGTGGTTGAGCATTTCTCACCTAGTATGAGCCAGGATAATGGGCCTGAGCTATTTAAGAAGGCAGTAAGGGAGGCTGGACTCGGGGGTCACATGTAACACTTTTGGGGGAAGAAATGGAGATTTCTCTGCTGGGAAGAGTTGAGCTGATGGGTAGTATGTTAAATTACAGATGCATATGGAAGAGCCTTGTTTTGACTTCCTTCGAACCAAGCAGACCCTTGGGTAAGTCTGCTGGCAAGAGCACTGACTCAAGATCTGGGGCTTACTTTGCAGGCTTAAGTCAAGCAGCTGTACTCTGAACAGTCTCTCAGCGCTCTTTGGCCCTTCCAGGCCTTTAAGAGTCGTACCTACCAAGTCATACTCGGTAGAGTCATACTGTCGAAACGTTTGCAATTTCCATCTTGGACCATGATCAGTCTGTCAGTTTGGTCAGGTTTCAAGATTAGCAAGAGAAGAGGCTGGCCTTGTGGTCCTCAGTTCAGGAGAGGGGTGGATACCCTAACCCAAGAGTAAACATCTATGACCCCTCTAGGGTCCAGTAAGGATGGGCAGAAACCCTTCCCACTGCTCTCTAGTACTTCCAAGGACAGGGTGCAGGTGAGCACCTGAGCTCATAGAACTTTTCACTCTGGCCGTAGGTACCATGTCTACCCTACCTGTAGGAACACATCTGGGATTCTAGGCTTCTCTGTCACCGTGGGGACTCAGGCAACCAAATACAAGTGAGTAAACAAGTGAGATGATGGGCCCAGCTATCATTTTTCTTGGCGTAGAGAATAAGGGCTGCGTCCTTGCCCTGACCATTTGCTTCCCATTTAGTCACAGCTGCAGCAGGTGGCTCATACATGGCCTGATCCAGGACTTACCAGTGGGTTTGTAAGGTTTGACTCAAGTCCTGTGCAGGGCTTGCCACTTCCTCTCTTCAGGCATATCTGAGGACAAGAAAGGCAGATGCCTGACCTAGCATTCAGGCCGCAAGGTACAAGGGCTTGTTGGTCCTCAGCTTTGAAATGGTCAGCATGGCTGTCTACTGCTTCCTACGAGGATACCAGGGAATTGGGCTAAAAGTGGAGGAGGGGCAGGGGTTCTTCACTGTTCACTTCCCTCCTGCAGCTTAGAGGAGATCACTTCAGCCTCTTTCCTGGAAGTATGCCTTAGACCCAGTTCTCTCCTTTGCCTTCTGCTTGAGACATGGTCAGTGATGACTTAATGGAAGATGTTTTATTTTAGCTCTGAAGTTGTTGATAAGAAGATAGAAGAGTTTCTTTCAAGCTTTGAG
Source organism: Capricornis sumatraensis (assembly GCF_032405125.1). Taxonomy (NCBI): domain Eukaryota; kingdom Metazoa; phylum Chordata; class Mammalia; order Artiodactyla; family Bovidae; genus Capricornis; species Capricornis sumatraensis. The sequence goes on from NC_091070.1 coordinate 195,193,941, forward strand.
GAGAAGATCGAGAACCTCACTGAGGATGCATTCAACACCCAGGTGATTGTGCTGGCTCGGTCTTCTGTTGGCTCACCCAAGCCCTCGACACTAGTCTTAACAGTACTGTGTGCTGGGTTCTTGAGCTCTGTAGCCCACCTTAATCTGACCATGTCTTCCTAGCTCCATCCCTCGTCATCATGCTGGCAGGTCCATCACAAATCAGACCAGACAGGGTTCAGAGTGCTGAGGATACTTGGGTGATGCCATGCCTGACAGTGTTTCTTTGACGGTAACAGGTCACAGCTCTGATCAAGCTGAAGGAGTGCGAGGACACCCACCTTGGGGAGGAGGTGGACAGGAACTGGAATGAAGTGGTGACCCGGCAGTATCTCTTTGACCGCCTTGCCCATGAGGTAGTAACGTGGTTTTCAGAGTTAAGACAGCCCTGACAAGGACTCTTGATTTAACAAGAGACACAGTTCTAAGCAAATTGGTATTGTGTGAAGGAGAGACCGGGGGCAGTCATCTTGGGTTGGTTATTTACCTGCCCATTTCTTGATGTGATTAAATTACATCTTGTTTCCAGACTGGCTACTGTAGTGTCTCAGGTGGCCAAGTGAGCAGGATGCTGGGTATTCTTACTCTTGCTCCCCCAGTTTCAGTCAGATCCACTTTTTAAAAAATTGAAGTACGGTTGATTTACAGTGTTAATTTCTGTTGCAAAGTGATTCAGTTACATATATATATATGTAACTTTTTTCCCTTTCATTTTTGTATTATATATTCAGATTCACTACAAGGTTTGGGAGAAAAACAGGTTCTGCTACTTAAATTGTGAACTTCTGGTGTTTATGAAGTTCCTTCTCCAGGTTTAAGAATTTTATGTGTAGGTCTTTGTGACAACTTCTAGCCCCAAGTAATAAATCCCATTTAAAGGAGCTGTGTCCTACAGTCCAGTGCTCTGATACTATAACCCTATATGGTGAATTACCAAAGGACAATGAAGCAGAGGGGGTATTTATCAAAGAGGCTTCATTCAGCCCAACTCTTGAGGTTCTGCAGTTTTCCTATTAGAAGCCAGAGGGTAAATACTTACCATGTATCTGAGAGGTGACACTTAAGGTGTGATGGGTTTGACTCCATGTATGGTATTCAGCTGTAGTTACAGCATCTGCTACCCTCTCCTGCTTATTATCTGCCAGTCAGTCAGTGCTAAGAAACATGAAGGTAAGTCAGGCTCATTTGTATCCTTATCTGGAAGGTTGGGAGCCAGCTGACACATGTTAAAATAAAACAATGTGCTTATAATAAGCAGGACCAAGGAGGTCTGGCTAGGGTGTTGTGTTTAAGAACTATCTTTGCAGAAATATATTGCTAGTTTTTTATAGCTTTCTTTCATATCTTCCCTTCTCCCATTAAGATTGAAGCACTGAAGTCATTCTCAAAATCAGACCTAGTCAACTGGTTCAAGGCCCATAGAGGACCAGGAAGTAAAATGCTCAGTGTTCATGTGAGTATCGTTACCTAAGCTGTAGCTCTGTCCTTTCCAGGCTTATCATCTCGCCCATTTACTGAGATTGGGTTGGTGTCCCAGATCCTACTGGGTCTTTGCCCAAACGTGGTCAGCATTCTCTCTCACCTCAAGTCTTTGGCCTTTTTCAGGTTGTTGGATTTGGGAAGTACGAGCTAGAAGAGGATGGTACCCCTTCCGGTGAGGATTCAAACTCTTTTTGTGACGTGATGCAGCTAACCTACCTGCCAGCTTCTCCTCTACTGGTAGACTGTACCGTCCCCATTGTTGATATCAGGGGTTTCACATCAAGACTTAACCTTCTCCCCTACCATAAAATAGTCAAATAAACTGCAGTCTCGTTGGCCTGAAGCACTGTGCATTTAAGTGTTTGAATTTTATGAAGAAGTTACACTACTACTGCCTTAGGGCTTCCACTGAATTTTTGCACTGGCATCATAGAATTTTTGATTTACTATCCTTCCCGTTCCATTGTGACTAACAGACTGAGGGTTACTATAGCAGCTGCAGAGAGAAATGAGCAGGGTGGGCCCAATGTAACCAAAAAGCTGGCAGGAGCAGTCTTGAGATGCCCTGGTCTTCTCAAATTGAGAATCCAGTTCCGTATGACTGCCTTGAGAGGCCCTATGTAACTAGTGTCTTCTTAGTACCTAAATGCCAGGTGCTAATACCTGTGTTGTTGTTTTTAATGTATTTAAAAATAAAGATAATTCTGTATTGCCCTTCAGAATGACCCATTTACTGCTGTGACATTCCTTTTATTATATTTTGTTTCAATGTGGGGTGGGGAATCTAAAAATAAACATTCTTCCCAAATTCTCTAAGGCAATAAAATATTTTTGGATAAAAGGTTGGTAGCCCTATGTGTACTATTTGAGAGTTCAATCAAAATAAGAATAGCATGGTGGGGGCTATAGACAGAGGAGTATAAGGAAGGGACAGGATGGATGGACCCCCTTCATTATTTGAAGAGTCCCTGTAAAAAGCCAGCCCCTGTATTCAAGGTTTCCAAGTAACTGGGTCCAAGTCTAATCATAAAAATAATAAGCACATTAAAAAAAAGGTTGGAAAAATTACTTTATGAAGCCTTAAGAAGCATTGAGTATAATTAAACCATAGTCCAGAGTTAGATACAATTTAATAATAGTTCAATTCCAAAGTAAAAGTTATTGTAGGTGAGGCCACGAAATTTCCTAACACGTGATTTTAATACATTACACTAAATTTTCTAAAATAACTCAGAGGACCTGATATTTACAGTAAATGGAGTATTTATGAAAAATCTGGCATCAGCTATATTATATATATGTATATATGTATATATAGAACCCAAGATTATATGAACTAGGAAACATGTTGTATATCTCAACAGCAGTACTAGAATGCAGAGTTTAAGACTGGGATTTATACCGTGGGATTTGGAAAAGGAACAGACATCTTGTTTTCAAAACCTGAAGTTTTTCTCAAGACCAAAATCAACGTTGTAACTGCCACAGACAGGAAAAAGGGAAGCTTTGCTCGCTTTAATTGTTCATCTGCATCAGAAAGTCCAGTATCCCTGAGATAGGAACCACTGCAATAAGAAGGGAGTGAGTAGGTTCTCCCAAAGGAAGATTGTTGCTTAATTATGCCTCCTGCCCTGGAACCAGGAGCAAACTTTGTGTTTCCCAACCTAATGCTTGGCAGCACCGAGACGCTTCAGTAATGGTTCATCATAAACCCAGCATTCTCCATCTTCATGAAACAGCTGTTAGAGAAAGGGGGAAAGTTCAGTTACATACTTGTTTTGTACTTCTGTATCATACTTTTAATTATTTGATGTGCTCCCCCCTCAACAGTGAAATGAACGTTCATCTCATTTATCACCATGCTTATTTGGTACTTCAGTATTGACTGAAATGAATGAATGACAGCTCAGGGAACAGCAGCTAGCAGACCGAGGCAGGCTCCCCAAAACAAACTTACCCTTGTCTCCCATTGAATTTCCTTTTCCTTCCTTTCTCGGGCTTCTGCTCTTTGTCTTTCTTCAAGTCTGTGCTTGGCTTCAGTTGCTGCATCAATGTCTCTGATTTTTAAGTTGAAAGTGACATCCTTCCAAAGGCTAAAGAAAAAAAGCGAAAGTGCTGAGTACTTGGTGGAGAGAGAAATTAGCAATCTGAAAATGAAAGGCTAGAGCCATCTAAAACATAACATAACTACAGTACAAGTCAAATGGCTTTAAATGTAGTTCACAGACTAAATCTCCTTAGGCTGGCACAGGAGTGAAAAACAGAAACAAACTCAGAAGATTCCATTGCTAGTTGTCAAAGGAGGAAATAAAGCATGTACAGAAAGCTGTATATACGGCTGGGACAACAGGAGAAAGATCAACTGAGACAGACTACTTTTAGCTGTACCTCTAACTAGTGATGTAACCTTGGGGCTGTCAGTTCATCTCTCTAGGGCGTCAGTGTCCCTTATATTCAGCTCAGGGAACAGCGGTTTATATTAACTAAATGGGAGATGAGAGGAGCTGAGACATTCTATTTCATAAAGACTCTTCTGGAATTAATGAATCTGGGAGAAGTAGTCTGAATATAGAGAATAAGGGTCAAGAGAAGCATTGCAGGAGCTTAAGGTTGGGGGCAGGGGAAGAGGTCTGGCTTCTTCTCAAGGCCTGGAAGATGGTAATTAGATAAGTCTGGTCCAAACAATGCTTTATAAGTGAGGACGCATAGGAATTAGAAAAGTAGCCATCCTAAGATCCCGTCGTGTGAGCAGCAGAGCATAAAGGTCTATAAATTTCCACTTACAACAATGAACAGGCAGTCCAGGCAAATAAGACTGTTTATTCTTTCAAGTTTTTAAGTTTTTTAAGACCTAAAGATGTTTTGAGATGTATCTATATCCATATATACAGACAGTCTACAAAGAGGGTGATAAGCCAACATCGTTGGAGAAGGGAATGGCAATCCACTCCAGCACTCTTGCCAGGAAAATCCCATGGACGGAGGAGCTTGATAGGTTCCATGGGGTCCGTGGGGTCACAAAGAGTCGGACACGACTGAGTGACTTCACTTTCACTTCACTTGATATTTATCATATGTCAAGCATCATACACAGGCTCCATGTATATCTCATTTAGTTCTCAGAGCAATGCTGAGGTGGTTCCCGTTTCAGGAAAGAATGCAAAGACAGGCTAGCTTACAGTCAGGGTTACAGTGCAGGAGGTGGAGCACTGTATGAACCCAGGCATTCAGACCACCTGTGCTCCGTCACACCCTGCTGTGCAGTCCACAACCTGGCCTTGCGCCTACGCCTGGCCAATAGCAAGAGCACTGCTGCCACGACTCTATATAGTTCGTTGTCTCCTTACCAGCGGGATTCGTACTCATTCTGATCTTCCAGCTTCCTTACTTTCTTCTTAATTATAGGCAATTTCTTGGTATCTATAAAAACTACATTTTCCTAGAAAACAGAAAAGGTAGGTAGATGTTTTATTGTTCACACTGTTCTAAGAGAAAAAGTCAACTCTTCCCATTAACAGATTTAATACTGAAATCCCACAATATGTTAGTGATATAGACAATGAGTTCCATATGCAATCTAAAGCCTAAATTGTTTTAAGTCTTGGTAAAGGCTCTTGGTAAAAATAGATATTTTCAATGTGGCTATGTGTTGGGATGTAATATGATTGGGATGTAATCTCTTGGACTAGCTAAACAACTAATCCTAATGTTAAGTACTCTGAGCACTTTTCTCCATATATTATTCTTGAGTATTTTAAGGGGAGAGGAAAGTAAAAATCATTCTACTACCTGTACTGCTGGGGAAAGGTGGAAGAAGGAAAAGGCTTGGCTTGAAGAGATGGCATTAGAGCTCATCTTGGTGGTTAAAATTTCCAGATGAAGGAAGCCAGAGTAAGGGACAGGCTACGATTCAATGAAGCCTGAAACAAGTGGCAAAACACATGATGTTCTTACCCCTGTTGAGTATTTTGCATACATTACACCATTCCATTCCCCTTCAATTGAGCAGAAAGACTTCTTGTCATTTGGAGAACTACATTAAAAACAAAAAACAAACATTAAAACACATTTGTGTCAGTCTCAAATTGAAATTTCTCTACCAAAGAATCCTGTCAGTTGTGGCCTACCTACCCAGAGCAAAACACAGAAGAGCAACTGTAAAGGTAGATTAATAAAACTGGTTTTCTCAGAGCCAACTACAAGAATTAATGCCATAAAGATGCTGCTAATGGATTCAAGATCCCAGAAACTGTGGGTATGAGGAGATATGTTAGGTGCTGGAACCACGGCAGACTACAAACTCGAGGTCTTCACAGTCTAGTGGGGAGACACTGCCACTGAAATTCTGGGTGGAAAGTGCTGTTATGTCCAGGCAACCATGCGAGATCAAGGGCAACACTGCTACGATGAGGGTCAGGGAGGGCTTTGCTTAAGGATACAATGATGGAGACAAGACTTTCATCTTCAGGCTGGGCCATAATATTAAGATGTTATCTGAGAAGCCCACCAAGCACTCTTTCAGAAGGCAGTCTATTATAAATTACTGTGATTGGCCAAAAAATCTGCTAGCAGTTCCTATTGGTGCTGGCTGCTTTAAGGAACTCTGAGAAGCAGGCCCACCCATGTCTTTGTTCTGGACATCCTTTTCCCCTGTCTGAGGGGGGCAGCCACATTATAGTGGTGACTTGTGCTGCTCCCTAAGCTCTGCCCCTATTTTCTCACTGCAGTAATAATTTTGGATTTCACAGTGTTCCTTAGTAAACTTCATCTTTTGTTCATGGTCCCTTCCTCCTTCCTTCCAAGAATTTTCTGGATGTTGATTCCATCATCAAAATTAAATTATCTCCCTAAAAAACTGGTTAACCAATCCTGTGTCTGCCATCTGCAACACTGTTCCCAGTGAGGCCTCCGAGGACAGAGAAATCCTTGCAGGGTCTCCTTGTCTAGGCAGGCTCTGAACCCAACTGACTGCTGACTTGGACAACACAGACGTCTTCATCTAATCCTGGAGCATCAAACAGAACCAAACAAAGATACAATGGTTACTGTTTTTCCCCAGCAAAGGCACACAAAAAAACAAGGACCATAAGGGCTTTGAGACACTATAGTGGGTGTCACAGGGTCTACTGTATGGACAAACTCATGGTCCAATCCAGCAATAATGAGTTAAGCACACATAATCTGGGTTGGCTACGAGATCCAGGAAGACTCCTTAAATTCCTATTTGCAAGTCAGGTTCCTAGGAAGGAAATCCCACCAGTGACCTCAGATTGTTCTTAGGTCTCCTTCTGAGATGGGATTTTAGGAAGAGACATGAAACACAGCATGTAAAATAAGTTTACAAAGACAGGACCATTAAAATGGTCATTCTTGATGGAAGTTATAGTTCAAGACAAAAGGAAAACTATTTTAGAGATACAGAAGGAGCATCGCAGCAGAAAAACAAAATACCTACAAAATCTCAGCAGTAATTCTGTGCTTCTTGCCCCCATAAAAAGGTTTAGTGTGGAAGACGATATTTGCACTATAGCCAGTTTTGGAACAATTAATATTGCATTCTCCGCCTAGTTCCACCCAGGGCACTGTGAGGATAGACCTGCAAAATCAAAAGTTTCAGTAAGGCTGACAGTTCAGAGGAAAGAAAGGAGGGGCACAACTTAAAAGAATAGCAGGGCCTACTGCTCGCGCATCAGAGGAACGGAGCTGCTCTACTTGCCTGCCATAACCATTGGGGAATGTGAGAATGTAATGTTCGTCATGCTCTAGACACGAGACACAGCCTGTGGAGAGAAGGGATGGAATCTCAGGTAAGCAGCTGATGGAATCTCCATTCAGTTTAGGGATAATCACTCTTGCATCTCAACCTGGCTCTCACCCCCAACACACTTGCTTCCCTGCACACAAAGACTTCCAGTCTGACTTTCTGGGGTCATTTCCTCTTACTAGACAGATGGCCAGCACATATAAGAATGACAAAGAGTTCTCCCATTAACACTGTAGTCCACCCAAAGCCCACAGACTTACCCTGCCCTATGTTGTGCACCCCAATTGACATCCCAAGGAATTTTGACTTGGTCCAGATATGAGCATTGAATTGTATCTTCTTATTAAAACACTCAGCATAAAAGGCTGAAACTGAAGAGAAATTATTTCATTTAGTGCACTATATAGCCTCATTTTATTTATAAACATACACACCATAAACATACATGCCCCCCACCCCCAACTTCCTTAACCCAGAGAAACAACTGGCTGCATAGGGAAAATCCTTTACCTTTCAAAAAACATCCTTGAATGTGGTCAGGAATTACCCATCTGCCCTTTACACCCTGTTTCCCCCAGTGCAAGCCACTGTTCAGGACCACATGGGGAGGAACTTCCTGAACCGTGAGGCCAATCCCAGGGCTTAAAAACAAGAGTCGGTCTGTTCTGATCAGCAAGCATGTTGCTGCCCCAGCCTAAACCTGGACCCATACAGTATAATCAGTCTTAATATGGCATCCAGCAAGTAACACGGGAAGACATGCATTCTTTCCACTGGGCCAGGAACATACCATAATGAAACTACGTCTGTTTTCTATGAACTGTCTTCAGAGTTGCTGAGATCGCTACAGCACAGCTCATGATGTGAAAGATGACTTTAGAAGCATTAAAAGTTGGCTTCCCAAATCCCTTCTTTTTATATTAATTAATCAGTGAAGCTAATAAGAGTATTTGGAACTCATACCAGGAACAGATATGAGGAACCAATCTTCATAGGACTGGGAAGACACAGATAGCCATTAAACACAAGGACCAGAGACCTCAGTTATGGAGCTTTCTATGACCCTCTTTAGACAACAGTTTGAAAGTGGATGTAGCTGAGGAGCTCTGTCACTTACTGGGTGGATGGTGAGAAACCTGCTCAGCCACAAATGTTACACTATTCTTGGAAACCCAGGGAACTGGTCCTTCTGAAACTAGCTCCTGCAAGCAAACAGAATATCATTTTCTTTTGATGTGGAAACAAACAAGATGCAGACAATCTAATAACTGGAGTCTCTGCCTCATAAGCTGGTTAAATGCTCTCTCCTCTACATTCACAAAGCATCTCCTATATACTTTTCTCGCAGCACTTAATTACACTATTGGAATGACTGCTTTGTGTAAGTCTCTCTAAGACATGCATGAAGGCAAGGATCATGTGCCGAACTTAGGGTCAAAACTGGCACAGAACAAGTACTTATCCAAGTCTGTAATATGATTAAGAACAGACACATATTGCTTGTGTCTTTAGTGTGTGTGTGCTCAGTTGCTCAGCTCTGTGTGACTTTTTGCAGCCCCATGGATTGTAACCTGTCAGGCTCCTCTGTCCATGGGATTTCCCAGGGAAGAATACTGGAGTGGGGTGCCATTTCCTTCTCCAGAGGCCACCTGGGAAGCAGGACTACATGTAATGCATCATTCAGAAAAGGAAAAATATGGAGAGTTACATTTACTGAGAGATTATTATGTGCCAACCACTGTAGGCTATGGGCTTATTTTTTCCTCCCCTGAACTCCAGACTCTTAAAACTCTAACTCCCTATTTGACAGTCCACTTACATGTCTAAGAGACTCCCCATACGTTATATTTCAAATTGGAGTTCTAGACTTTTTCCTCCCCAAATCCAATCTTTCCCTTTGCAGTAAATAGCACCAGCCCACCACGCAAGGATTCATCTCTAACTTACCTCCCCAAATCTAAGAGCTCTGGCTCCAAAATATAACCTGAATCAACTATTCTCCTGTAATAATGCCAAAGTCTCCTCAATGGTTTCCTTGCTTCTATTTTTGCACCTTTCCAATTCATTTGCCACAAAATAATCATAATGACCTTTTCATTACAAAAATGAGTTCTTGATAAGCCATAAAATTATCCTTATGGTCCATGAGGGCTTGCATGATCTTGTTTCTCAATTTCTAATCCTCATCGTGCATCACTCTCTTCCCTTGCTCACTATATTCAAAATATGCTGGTCCAACAACATTGTTCTTCTATGGGTGGTAAACATCTTTTAATCAGTGCCTTTACCACTATCATCTGCCCTCAAATACAATGAAATCTTGAATCAGTAAATTAAGAACTAAGTACTAAGATATTAAAAACATCAGTGGAGAACTCACCGCATTCTCTTCAGTATCATTTGGTAATGTCCAGTGACACTGAAAGATTTCGCCCAAAATGGGGTTGTATGGCTTTTTGGCAACCGACCCTTTCCTTCCTGCGTGAAAGGCTGAGAGATACCATTTCACAACCTGAACCATTCGGTCTCTGGCATCCTTCTGGTCACTAATACTGCAAGGAAGAAAGACAAAATTTAACATCCTCTTTTTTGACAGTACCCCTCAGCATGGTCCACCCCCTAAGACAGGCTGAAGGACCAGTAACTACCTCAGCTATTTTTTAAATCTGAAGTATAATACACATAATCAAACATACCAGTCTTAATTGTTTGGTTTTATGAATTGGAAAAATGCATATATCCATTTAATTAAGCTTGAGTGTAATGGAAATGTTCTATATCTTGATTGTACTTAAATAATGACATACATCAAGATACAGAACATTTCCATTACCCCCAGGTTTCCCCATCCTTTCAAGCAATCCCCACCCCTTAACCTCGAGGCAAACACTGTTTCTGGTCTCCAGTACCATTAGTTTTGCTTTTCCCATAATTTCATACTTGTTAGTGCACTGTTTAATTGCAAAACAGTTGGAGATTTTCTCGATGTATCTGTTACTGGTATCTAATTTAATTCGTCGAAGATCAGTGGATATATTCCATATGGTTTCAATTATTTTAAATTTATTAAGTCTTCCTAGTATATGGTGCATCTTGATGAATGTTCCACAGCACTCAGAAAGACTGTTATAGTGTTTGGTAATGTTTTAGAAAGGTTAACTACATCTTCCATAGTCACACTGTTTCTAAGAGGGGTGGGGAGAGGTGCCTGCTGTTCAATCAATTCCTGAGGGAGGAATTTCCAACCATGATTGTCTATTTGTCTATTTCTTCCTTCAGTCAATTTTTGCTGCATATAGTTTGAAGCTGTTTTACATATTTACGATTATTTATTCTTGATAAATTGACTCCTATCATATGAGATATCCCTACTTGTCTCTGGTAATATTTCTTACCTTAAAAAGTATTTTTTGTCTGATACGAACACAGCAACACCAGCTTTGTTATGCTTAGTGTTTTGCATGGTATGTCTTTGTCCATCCTTTTACTTTTAACCAATCAATGTCTTTACATATTTAAAGTCTCTCTCTTGCAAACACAGTACAGATGAATCTTGCTTTTTTTTTTAATCCAGTCTTAAAATCACTGTTATCTTAAATGGAGTATATATGATATTCACATTTAATGTACTATGAATATAGCTGAGTTTAACTATCATCATGGCATTTGTTTTCTACTTGGCCCCCTTTATTCTTTGTTCTATTATATTTCCTTTCCTCCGTTACGGGAGAGTTAGAGTTTTTAGAATTACACTTAATCATATCTATTGGTGTTTTAGCTGTATTTCTGTAGTTTTTAAATGGTTCCTTCTAGGGGCCTAAATTCTCACACATAAAAATTATCCTTAAACCTCAAATCTATATATAATGAATAATTGCTACTTTCTATGTATGTTATCAATAAATGCTTACATTTTATTTGTTCAACTTTCTATGAATTTAAACAATGCCATATTTAATTTCTGCCCTTTGGGAACTGGTTAAATGAGTCTCTTAAAATCCTCACTAAGAAGTTACTTATCAGTGTTACCCAACGTGCCCACCCACTGTGAAACTCGTGATTTCTATCTGGCTCTAGTAAAGCACAGTCCGAGGCCAAGGAATGCAATCAGAGAAGATGGATTAGAACATCCTGTTACAAAGAAAATGCTCCTGCTACCAGTGAAAAGCAATGTGAACTCACTCACCTCCTCATAAATCAATCTCACCTTTAGATTACTCCTGTCCTTTATACATATATCTAATACTGCAATCTTTGTATTTAAAATTTATGAATCAGTCTGTAATCTGGACACTGGACTATAAACCCCTCAAATGCAGACACTGCAACTCTTTTCCTTTCCAGCTTATAATAAAGTGTTGACAAAAAACAAGTGCTTTAGAAAAGTTTGTTAAACTCAAATAACTGAACTTCATCAGGATGTAGTGTCAATAATTTGACAGTGATTACCAATTCCTAGATCAAAAAAAGCTCTGTAAATACTGGCTACCATATTAATAGGTGTTCAAGATTTTTTAAGGTGTTCAACTTGGTTGCCTAACAATATTAGCAAAAGATAACCTAAGCAAAGAGGCATCTAATACAAACAAAATATTCAACACCTTATTTCCTCAGAAACATTTGAAAGGCAAAGGAATCTATCCTGCAAAGGCAGAAAGGTAATGAGTAATATCTTTAAAATAGTGGAAGCTACTATATCAAGTCAAATACCTCACAAACAGGTCCGGATGAGCAAAAAAGTCTGCATACATTTCTAAAAGAGATCTTCTTTCAAGAATAAATGTTGGAAGAACTACCTGAAAAATATACATATTTGACCCTTGAGAATCAAATTCCACTACAGATATATAAGACTGCTGAGCTGCATTTAAAAAGAAAAACACGTAAATGAAAACAAAAAAACTGATTCCAATCACAGTAACATCCACCAAGTACTGCCCAGGCATGCTTTTGATACCTACTTCTCAAACTGTTCTAATTCAGAAATGCCCGTTAACCTGCCTAAGAGACGAAAAACAGAGATTCTGAATGTTCAAATGTCACTTTCTCTGAGCAACCACTCTTTGGCTCCCTGAGTCAATAATCAAAGTTTTAGCAATAACAACTATGCAGTAGCAACCCTTTGAGATCTTTGACGTTCTGGAGCATCACACACATACATTATCTTATTAAACTGTACAACCATCTCATTAAGAAGAAATTATCATTTGACAGTGGAGAAAGTTCAGTTCAGTTCACTCGCTCAGTCGTGTCTGACTCTGCAACCCCCTGAACTGCAGCACACCAGGCCTCCCTGTCCATCACCGGAGTTTACCCAAACTCATGTCTCATCCTCTGTTGTCCCCTTCTCTTCCTGCCTCAATCTTTCCCAGCATCAGGGTCTTTTCAATTGAGTCAGCTCTTTGCATCAGGTGGCCAAAGTACTGGAGTTTCAGCTTCAACATCAGTCCTTCCAGTGAGTATTTAGGCCTGATTTCCTTTAGGATGGACTGGCTGGATCTCCTTGCAGTCCAAGGGACTCTCAAGAGTCTTCTCCAACACCACAGCTCAAAAGCATCAATTCTTCGGCACTCAGCCTTCTTCACAGTCCAACTCTCACATCCATACATGACCACTGGAAGAACCACAGCCTTGACTAGACAGACCACTGTTAACAAAATAATGTCTCTGCTTTTTAATACGCTGTCTAGGTTGGTCATAACTTTCCTTCCAAGGAGTAAGCGTCTTTTAATTTTATGGCTGCAATCACCATCTGCAGTGATTTTGGAGCCCAGAAAAATAAAGTCTGACACTGTTTCCCCATCTATTTGCCATGAAGTGATGGGACAAGATGCCATGATCTTAGTTTTCTGAATGTTGAGTTTGAAGCCAACTTTTTCACTTTTCTCTTTCACTTTCATCAAGAGGCTCTTTAGTTCCTCTTCACTTTCTGCCATAAGGGTGGTGTCACCTGCATACCTAAGTTATTGATATTTCTTCCAGCAATCTTGATTCCAGCTTGTGCTTCTTCCATCCCAGCATTTCTCATGATGTACTCTGCATATAAGTTAAATAAGCAGGGTGACAATATACTGCCTTGACGTACTCCTTTTCCTATTCAGAACCAGTGGAGAAAAATGAACCTCAAATGGGTGAGAAATTTTCTCACTGCTCTGTTGTTAAGTGGAATCCAAAATCGGCTCTGTTTGACTTTGAGGGGTGGGGTCTACACACATTCCTCTCTACTGTTGCTTCTCTATCATCGTAAGTGCCTAAGGAAATTTATCTACTGGATCTGTGTACTTATGGATCTGTGTCCTCAAGTAAACAATGAGCTTCAGGAATGCAAGAACCATACTTACTTGTACTTGCATTTCAGCTACTATTACAGACTAAGAAATTTTTAGTAAGTAACTGAGGGAGTAAACAAAATGAAAAAGAATAACGATGAGATTCTACCAACTCTTTCTTCAGGAGGCTGGGCCCATGAAGAAAAATGCTGAGGGCCTGGGAAAGTGGCAGAGGGGAAAGTAAAGAAAAGAAGAACCCTGGCGGTCCAGTGGCTAAGAATCCATTTGCCAATGCAGAAGACAAGGGTTCCATCCCTGGTCCAAGAAGATAAGATTCCACAATGCTGCGGGGCAACTAAGCCTGTGTGCCACAACTATTGAAGCCAGCGTGCCCAAGGGCCTGTGTTCCTCAACAAGAGAAGCTGCTGCGATGAGAAGCCCGTGCACCACAACTGAAGAGTAGGCCCCACTCACTGCAACCAGAGAAGAGTCCATGCACAGCATCAGTGATCCAGTGCAGCCAAAAATAAATACAAGATAAAAACTTAAAAAAAGAGAAGAAATGGAAATATGGGGGAAAAGAGTAAGAAAGGTTAAGATTAATCAATTAAGAAAAGAAGAATTTCATTACAAATAGAGGAAGAGTTTTTGAAGTCTGTATCCGAATAGACATTATTCATTATGGCAGTTGAGCATCATAGTAACCAAATATTTCTTTAAATGTAGTATTTACGGCAATATTCAAGAACCTGTGGTAAATGCTATGAAAGCAGCAAAGGTTAATTGAGAGAATAATATCAGCATTTAACTTTTAGGTAGAATGTGATAAATATTGGGCTTCCCTGGTAGCTCAGATGGTAAAGAATCTGCCTGCAATGAGGGAGGCCTGGGTTTGATCCCTGGGTTGGGAAGATCCCCTGGAGAAGGGAATGGCTATCCACTCCAGAATTCTTGCCTGGAGAATTCCAAGAACAGAGGAGCATCCAGGAGATGCGCAATGTACTCTGGAAAGTCAGGAGAGGCAAAAGATCATGCTCTGTTTGGGAAACCAGAATGAGGGCAAAGCTGAGAAACACACTGAGGTGGCGCTAGAGAAAAGCCTGAGAGAGTAGGCTACCACAGAGGGAAAGCACGGAGCCATGGAGACGGTGGTGGGGGACAAGGGGAGGGCGGGCGGCAGAAAATGAGTGTGACAGGGACTCACCAGTGGACCCGTAAGGCTGCTGTATATAAGAGGAATGACAGAACACAAGAGCCTGCAAAGAACCCCTATGGGTCTAATATTTAGAATGTTTATTATTAGACTCCTGAGTTTAAATGTTCCTCAGAACACCTATATTTACAGTGTAAATATGCTTAAACTGGCGAGTAAGCTTGGTGTAATTTTCTACCACTCTTGGAGAACACAGAGATTATACATTACCAAGTAATACTACAAAAGAACAAGACAGGGCTAAATATCTCAATATATAAACAGCTCTTGCAAATCAACAAGAAAAAGATTACTACTGCCAGCAGAAAAATGAACAAAAGAACAGAAAATGCAATTTTAAAAAGAAGACATTGCCAAAGACCATAAGTTTGACAATAACTTTTTCCCTCCCTACTTAAAATTTTTCTTAAGAACTCTCATTGAACAGATCTTCATTGTTTTTAGCACTATCTGGATACATGCCATTATGTCAAGT
This sequence comes from Capricornis sumatraensis, assembly GCF_032405125.1. Classification (NCBI taxonomy): domain Eukaryota; kingdom Metazoa; phylum Chordata; class Mammalia; order Artiodactyla; family Bovidae; genus Capricornis; species Capricornis sumatraensis. Next base: position 195,209,183 of record NC_091070.1, read on the forward strand.
TGCTGAAACACTGATATAAGTGAGCTGGGCTAGGCTGTCTTTAACCTGGGTTCAAATACTTATTTTGGTGTGAGGAGGCCATAGAAAATTTATTCAACATCTGAAAGTTTCTATAAAAGGAGGATAATTATATGCCTTGCTTAAGTCTTAAGACTGTTTTGAAGACCAAGTGAGGTAAACCAGATGTGACTATAGTAATGTTTCCAAACACTATGATGTATTTGGAAAATAACTCTTTTTATAAAATATTTAAAGTGAGAAGATATTATTATAAATAGGAAAATGAGATACAAATTTAAGGCATTACTGTAATAATACTTTGAAATGCACAAGGGAATCAAGATTTCACAATCTGCTGACAACCACAACCGTGTATGCCAATGAAGATTTTGAAAATATCTAGTAAGCTAGCAAAAATTAACAAACTTTTAGTGGCTAAAAAACCCAAACATGGAGCATATGGCAGAGGAAGCTGAGAGGCAAGAATTACACATCTGACTGCAGCACATCCTCTGGTTGCCTGTGCATCTCCCTACTGGATGAAGTTTGATTCAGTTCAGGTACAGGCTATAGGTTGCTATGAGTCACAGGGCCTTCCCACACCCCAAGGGGTGAATGTAGATTAATCTAAACCAATCTATTAACCTCCTTTGCCAGTGACTGGCTTATGCATGCACTGGCTGAGCTTGGGTCAATGGGATTCAACTGGAAGTCAGACGGGTCACTGTGGAAAATGATGTTCTCCCTATATCAACAATAAAATTCATGAAGAGAATTATTTTTCCTGCCTCTTTTTTTTTTCTCTTTTTTCCTGCCTCTTGACATACCTGCATAAGGATGTGATTAACTGGAAGTGTGGCAGTCATTTTGCAATGATGGGAAGACGGGTCTGAGTGTGAATGTCAGCATGCAAAGGATGGCAGAGCAGAGAGATGAAGGGACCTAGATCGTTTCTCACATTGTTGACCCACTATGAATTCATCAATCCTGGAACTACTCTATTTCTGGACTTCTCATTTCTTGAGATAGCAAACCTAGTATTGTTCAAGATACAATTAGGTGGCTCTTCCATTATTGGAGACCAAACCCAACCAAGGTAGAAGGTGTAGAAAAGAAATATAAACATCAATATCTAAAATGAAGCCTTATTTCTCAAATTTGAAGCAACAATTCTGCTCCAGCAATTATGCAATCAATCTAACGCTCAATGAAAAAATTCTGGAGGCAAGCTCCTGCAAATATTCTCTTACCTAGAACTTCCCCAGAAAGTATGTTTGTTGCACAAATTAATGCTATCCTTGTGCTTCTGTTCTTAAAATTGGGGTAAAAATTTTTATTATACACACTTACTAGAAAGTATTATGGTTTAGTTTATAGATTTTGAAATCTACAACCAGATTAGAATCTCAGTTCTGCCACTTAATAGGAAGGACTTAGCCAAATTACTTAATCTCTGTGAGCTTTAATTTCTCATCTATAAAATGAAGTTAACAACCACCACCAATTCTGCAGTGCTATGGTGAGAATTAGGTGAAAGGAGAAGGCTTTTAGCAGAGTGGCAGGGATATACACAGGCACCTATATACCAGTCTCTTGTATCAAGCAGGCATTCTGTTTAGAGCACCAAGTTTAAATTCAAATTCAAATCCAGAACCATAATAATTTTATGGCTCAATGTATATCATACAATTTCCCATTCATTACCTGTTCCAATATCCATTTTGCATATGCAAAACCCAAAGGCTATAGAGGAAGGAACCTGCTCAAGGTCACAGAGTTTGGTAATAGCAAAAGTCGGATGTAAGCACAGATCCTCTAACCCCGAGATCAGAACTCTGCTCATTTTGATTCTATGCATACTACACTGCTTTGGGTTTTGTCCAACTACTAACCAAGCCCAATACTACTCCACACTTTCTCTCAATAAAATCCAAACCATAATCTATACATACTATCCCTAGGAAATTACCCTAGTTTTACTTATGTTATCTATTTATAAAATTTTCAGTTTACTCAGGTAAATATATAAAAAGACAAAAGTATAAATAGAAATTACATCATCATACTACATGTGCAGATACACTCACCATACAATCACTGAGAATCTACATATATACATTAACAGCAAAACCAAGTTTCATTCTTACCTTCGTAAGATCCATTCCAAGTCTAACCTGTGACAACAGATGCATGATAACACTCTTGTGCTCTTCCACCGACCCTGCCTCCCCTTCGTCATCTCTATCATCATGTGAATCGAAAAGGTCTAAAATAAAACAAATCTTCTTAGACTGGTGTTACACTGGGCCAATCTGTGCTGTTACCAGTATCATAAATAATTTCTTTCAAACAAATATTTTTAAGGAAATCAAGTAAAAATTCTGAAAGGCTGCTTACCAGCATCGCTTGTTCCATTGGACATGGAAGAATTAAGTGATTCCGTGGTATCTGGACGCTTTAGACTATTTCCCGAGCTGCTGTGTGTCAAGACTGAGGCAGATCCAGAGGAACTAAAAAATATTAATCACCGTCTTAAGCTTTTTAAGGAAGCAATTTAAAATCACAGTAAGACGTTAACCTATAAAGCTACTTAAAACCAGTATATGCAGATAACTGACAGAAACAAACTAGACCTTTAAAGTTAGCTGGTTATATACATATATATGCTTGATTCTCTCCCCATCAGCTTCATGTTTTTTGCATGGTGTATGCTCACATGTTGAAAGGCCATGAAAAATTAGTAAGATTTTGCCTCTTCATATAAATTTAAAACTTGAATTCATTTTCCAAATTTGTTTCCTTGCATAAATGTAAGTATGTCGTAATTCTTGGCAACAATTTCCAGAACCTCAAAAATGATAAATCTATTAATTAGTCTCAGAAAGATGTTATTTTTGAGATCCTTTGAAAAAGCTTACACAGGTTTTTCCTAGTCAATAAAAACCATATTTGAAATTAAAAAAATAAAAAAGTACATTAACTTTTACAAGTAAATTTATGGTAAGTGGTATTATGAACTGATTAACAGGGTCTAAAGAAAGCTCCCTCTATTATATAGCTCTGATCATAACCTACCCAGGACTAGTATTTGTACATTAATAAAAGAATGATCTAAGTTTACTTATTAAGGGTAAAAATAGAAACCAAATTTCTCATACTGCAGATATTAAATCTGTGCTCTGCCTATATCAGAACATTAGTTCACAGAGAAGTTATCATTATGACAGGTCTTTAGAAACTGAACGGCGGAAGGACTTAAGCTTTCAAATTCTCTTCCTTCAGGGAGAGAAACTGTAGACAGAGACTCGAGAGCTAGAAAACTAGTGGTAGCGGCTGATGACCAGCAGGTGGCACACAAGCTCAATGCCTGCAGACACCAGACAGACAGCATCAGTATGAGAATGGTGGTGATGGTGTAATTGCCAAGTTGAGTCGGACTCTTGCGACCGCATGGACTGTAGCCTGCCAGGCTCCTCTGTCCATGGGATTTCCCAGGTAAGAATACTGGAGTGGGCTGCCATTTCCTTCCCAAGGGTATCTTTCTGACCTAGGGATCGAACCAGTGTCTCCTACATTGAAGGTGGTCTCCTGAATTGCAGGCAGCTTCTTTATTGCTGACCAACCAGGGAAGCCTAAACATGTGAACAGAGTCAGGGGGGCTTCCCAGCAGTAAAAGAATCTGCCTGCAATGCAGGAGACCAGGTTCGATCCTTGGGTTGGGAAGATCCCCTGAAGGAGGAAATGACAACCCACTCCGGTATGTATTCTTGCCTGGAAATTAGACAGAGCCTGGCGGGGTACAGTCCATGGGGTCTCAAAGAGTCAGACACGACTGAGCACTCCCCATTCCATAAGAAAATGGAGACCTGGAGCCAGCATAGTCAATTTGAAGGGATTTAAACGCCATTAAAAAAAAAAAGTCAACAAACACTGTGCTGGCCAAATTAAATAACTATAGTCCCTACTAGTTCTGGAATCTAGATTAAGGCATATAAATAAGGAAGCATGAAGGTTCATAGATCATATGTTTGTTATGAGGTGGGTACTGGGAGAGCACAGAGAAGGAAGTTTCTAAGGAGAAAAAAGAAATGCCTATGAGCCTGCAGGTAACTTTGTAAACATGCCTATTACAGGTACAACAGGTAAGCAAACATTTAAAATTTAAGGAGTACCCCTAAAACGGGCCAGAGGCTATCAGTGATGTAGTAAGGAGGCTAACCATATCATCATCAAGCTTTTAATAAATATAGTTAGGTTTCTAGAGGATACTCAATTCATTTTGATACTCAATTTGTACTATGTTTCAAGTAATGACTAACGTCTCATGAAGGAGACTTTCTTTAATTCTTTTTAAGGAAACAATGATTTAACACTTCAGAAATCAATAATAATCTTTATTTTGGAATTTTCTCCCAAATGCCTGTTTTCTTTTAACCTATTATAAAAATTCTTTTTCAAAATTAAAGTGAAAATTTTACTGGCAAACTGTTAATAATGCTCTTGCAATAGTTTACTGCCCACATATAAACATTAAGAAACCAACATGCTAAACCTAACTCTTTCTGCTAAACTAGTCTTCTTGAATTGTGGGCTCAAATCTCTCTTCCTCTTATGTTTGTAACAGTATGTATTCACCTAATGGCATATATTTTACGTTTCTCACATTCAAATGTTGAATTTGATCTACTATGTAACAAAACTTCCCGAATTAATATAGTCATTTTCCTTATAAATTTTGAGATTCTGAATAGTTATGGTACAACTACATATGATACTGTATTTCTCAGTTCATGTGCAAACTTAAGAGAACTGAAGTGCTACACAAGATTTCTTATTAAAAGAAACTAAGGATCAAGGTCTAAGTTTGGCTGATGGTACTCAGCTTGGAAATTCACATATAATCTGTGACCAAGTCCCAAATTCCAAATCTGTACTGTATTTCAAAGCAAACCCCAAACTGCAACGATAGTACTTACTCTTAAAAAATACCCAACAAAAAGCAAGCCAGTTACATCTACAACAGATATGGGAACATTAAAGCAAATAAATGTTAATTTGCTTTCTGTAACAGCTATGGCTTACTGCATACTTACTATACATGCCAGACATTACGGTAAGCACTTGACTGACATTATTGTCATCTACATGTTCACAACAACTCCTTGAATTTGAAACTATTATCATCCTCAGTTTACCAACAAGGAAACTGAGGATTACACAGGTTAAATAACTTGACCAAGATCACACACCTGTAAAGCAAAGCAGATTTAGAACCTATTATTTCTTTCTAAGATTCCAGAATCCAAAGTTGAATCACAGCAACCTATATACTACCAGGGATAAAAAGGACTTTGCTGACTGGCTGTCAAAGTGGGCTTCTCTGATAGCTCAATTGGTAAAGAATCCGCCTGGCACTGCAGGAGACCCCAGTTCAATTCCTGGGTCGGGAAGATCCGCTGGTGAAGGGATAGGCTACCCACTTCAATATTCTTGGGATTCCCTTGTGGCTCAGCTGGTAAAGAATCTGCCTGCAATGCAGGAAACTAGAGTTTGATCCCTGGGTTGGGAAGATCTCCTGGAGAAGGAAAGGGTTATCCACACCAGTATTCTGGCCTGAAGAATTCCACGGATTGTATAGTCCATGGGGTCGCAAAGAGTGGGACACAACTGAGTGACTTTCACTTTCTGTAACTATTATGTAAGTGACTTCATGTGTAAAGAAAGGCCTTTTCTGTACAATGGAACACACCTAGCTTTGATCTGACAGTGTAAAATAGGTCAAATATCTCCTAATAAAAGAAAATCTACCATCACTGCCAAAATCTGCCTACTTTGTATCTTTGGAGTCCACATGCTTCCCTCCATTCCTATGCTATGACCGTAGCTCAGGTTATCAACATTTCTCAATTTCCTACCCAGTTTTGGCTGGTCTTCCTACACATAATGCATTCCTACTGCACTCAATTCTGTTCAATTTAGGCATATTTTTCTTATCTATTTTTCTAAAAGGTAGACCTGACCAGCAGCTGCCATCACTTGCGAGAAAATGTTCAAAATTCATAAAAGGCTAAAAGGACTCCATCATGACCTGGCCCTTGTCAACTTCTCCTGTATCCTGTATCTTCTTAACCACTCCCCACAACTTATAACCACTCAGCCATGCTCACTAGCTTATAACTTCTCAAAGAAACCAAGCCCCTGCTCCCCCCAGGCCTTTCTTATTAGGGTTCCAGCTCCATGAGAACAACATTTTCCATTTCCCCCTCCTCTTCTCACCCCCATGACCCTTCTCTCTCATCCATGTCTCATCTTAGGATCACATTCCCTCCGTCCTCTGTGAATCCTTTCTTGACTTCTCAGAACTTCAAAACGCTCCCAATTCTTCCTGGGCTTAGTCTTACAAAGCATATTTCACACTAAATTATAAATGTCTGTTTTCCCCACAAAGACTATGTTCCTGAGGGGAAGGATTGGCCCTTGTTTCACTTCTGTATAAGGTGGCGCTAGTGATAAAGAATCCACCTGCCAATGAAGGAGACACAAGAGACATGGGTTCAATTCCTGGGTCTGAAAGAGTCCCTGGAGGAGGACATGGTAACCTGCTCCAGTATTCTTGCCTGGAAAAATCCATGGACAGAGGAGCCTGGCAGGCTTACAGTCTATGGGGTCCAAAGTCCTGAACACATCATTCCTCTACCTGGCTAGTACAGAGCCTTACTTATAGGTACCTGAATACCTTCACTCTAATACAAAACTAGTAGCAGTAACCTCCCTCTTATATGAATAATTCCTAGCATCCTCACTTTCAGTTGACCCTCTCCTAGTGTTGGTTCTACAGAAATAAGGCCCAAAGTTCAAAGAACAATACTGGCATGTTACCATAACTGATGCTAACTTATTCCATTTGAATTAAATCAGAAGTAAAATCAACATTCTCACAGAACTAGCCTTGCTCAGTAAGTCAACTGAAAATAAGCTGTCTTTTTCATTTTTTCCAAATAATTTTTAAAGGAGCTTGTCATTAATACCAGTTTCAAAATCAAATCACATTTTTAAAAATCAGGAGACTCATTTCAATACAGTTAGTTCACCTACTCACTCTATTAAGCGCTTTGGTGATGAGCTGCTCTGATGAAATTCATCTGCATCATAGAATTCATCTTCACTGCTAGAGTAAGAGAACTCTGGGACTGTGTTTGGAGACAAGTTGACATGACTTGGAGAAGTCAGACTGCTACTAGGGGGTGAGTGGCCACTGCCTAGAAAGTTAAAATAGTTTTAAATTAGACAATGTTGGTAATAGAAAGGAAGATATTAGGAAGATGGGGTCAAAGCAGACCTATTAAAATCAAGAAAAGATTTAAGTTGGCAGAAGTCCCTAGACTATTTGTAAAGAAAATCAACATTTAAACTAGACAAACAAAAAGGCAAATCACATTACAGAATGTAAAAATAAATGAAAAAATGCTTTGTCTCTTTGATAATCATCTGGGTTTGGGGTTCATTGTTTAGTAATAAAAAATAACAATGAAAGTATCAAACAGAACAGTGAAGTATTGAGAGCAATTTAAAAAGTATTTACTGAGCATCTAAGGACTCTCAGGCAATTTATGCCAAACTGCTACCAATGTCTGGTGGAGAGTAAAGTCACTGCTGACAATTTAAAAGCCAATGCCACACTTCTAGAAGAAACAAGAACAGCAGCAATAAAAATGAATCCAGAGCCACTCATGGATTTTTAGCCCATTCCACGGTCTACGCTTCAACAGTTATGAGAGCACATCCACCTGCCACTCTCAGTTACCATGTTCACAAAGATATTTTTAAAACATAAACACAGAAAGTTTGCTGCCTAAATAGGCAAAGCTTATTGTGTGAATGCCAGAGATAGTTCATCTTAGCAAATGACTTTACTCCCCACCCACCTGCCCTGCTCCATACCAGCAATAAGATGGGAAATAAATTTTCCCTAATTGAAATAAGGGGGAAAAAATGACAGAGAAAGGAAGAAAGAGACCAGGAAATACAAATGATTAAGTAATATGCAAACAGTCCTGGCAACCACACAAAACTGAAAATATATTCAAGAAGAAAATGAGTTAGAATGGGAACTGCAATCCAAAGAATTGAGTTTTCCTTATGAGAAAAAACATGTTTTATGTGTTAATGACAGAGATAAAGGAAAGAAAGATGAAGAATCTAGGTTGAAAAATCAAACGACATAAACCACAAAAGATTTCTTTAAATCCAGCTACTCTAAAATGCCTCCTGGAATAATTTATCCTAAATTATTTATCATTATTTATAACTAATTAATGACTCTAAACTTCAAGTACATAAAAAATGCGAACTTTTTCAAAGTTGTAACTGACTAGTATTTTATATTTCCAAATGGATATATTTTAGCTATTTCAAAATTCTAACATAATTCCTCCTTATTAAAAAAGAAACACAGATACCATTTTTAAAATGGCAAAGTGTAATGATATACAGAAAAAAGTCAGCCAAACATTTCAACCTTATTATTCAAATTGCTTATCATCACTTTAAAGTTTCAAATAAGAGCGCTCTTCTTGTTGCTTGCTTTTTTTGAAAATTAAGAAGACATATGGTTCAGGCTGCTAAATATTAAAAATCCAAAGTAACAGCATCAGCATCTTTACTAATTCAAATTTCATACTGGGCTAAAAATCACAAGGTAGCTTTTCATTATTACACAGGAAATTCCCACCCAGCAAAGAATCTGTGGAGCAATAGCAGGGGCTCATCTCCCATGTCCTTCACGTGGTTTTGATTTTGGCCTCCAGGTGTAATAGGGACAAAAACCAAGTGCTCCCTTGAGTTTGGTTCAACTGATAACTCAACATCAACCTGATTAGTTTTAAAATAAGGAATAAATCTATACTAAATTGATAGCATCCTTGTGAATCAGAGAAAAAAAATAAAGGCCAGGAATCTAAACAAATTAAGAAAATCCAAATTAAATCAAGTATCCTTTTATACTTATAAAATTGGTGAAAAATGTGACGGATAAATCTATCCATAAAAATATATTATGTGCCCGAGTTTCTGTTCAAGAGTATTCCCTGAAACACTGCTTATAATAGGAAAATACTGCAATCAACCTAAATGTCCATCACAAGGAAAATACCTTGAGCAGCTTTAAAAAGTATGTTGCAGACCTAAGTGTATAAACACAGAAAGCTCTCTAAATGGTTCTCGGTTAAATGAAAATTGAGAAAGTCACAGAGCCATATGATCTCATTTAAGTTAGAACAAAAACAGCAATAAAAGTATGCAATACAGGTAGACATGTACATACATGTATGCAAACAACAAACAGTAAAGAAGATTTACAGCTTTTGTTCTCATACTTCTGTATTATTTGATTCCTTTACAATAAGAGAGTATATAAATCTAACCTGAGCAATTTTTTTAAAAGCCAATACATATCTTCAAAATAAATCTCAACAAATACACAAAATTCTGCAATAATTTATTTCATATAAATTATCACTTCAGTTCAGTTCAGTCGCTCAGTCATGTCCGATTCTGCGACCCCATGAATTGCAGCATGCCAGGCCTCCCTGTCCATCACTAACTCCTGGAGTTCACTCAAACTCACGTCCATCAAGTTGGTGATGCCATCCAGTCATCTCATCCTCTGTCGTCCCCTTTTCCTCCTGCCCCCAATCCCTTCCAGCATCAGAGTCTTTATAATTATTATTAAATGTCTGGTTCAATCACAAAGCTAACCATACCTCATGGATGGAACTATAAAGGTAAAACTAAGGTATCTCCAACGCAAAATGTACCACCTTTCTTCAACGTTTTCCCATCAGTAATCAAACACAAATCTCAAATGTTAATGGGCAGTTATGAGAAGTAAAGGAATCACACAATCTGTACCTGTACTATTTGGTGTTGGAGTCTGATGATGTCCCAAGGTTGCTAATACAGGTCCAACTGGTAGAGAAGATGGACGCTGCTCTGACTTACACAACTGAGTAGGTTCTAGGAGATTTAAGATGTGAAATAAGTGAGAGAAAAAGCCAAACACAACTTTTAACTACAACTCTGTGGAATTCAAAATCTTAGAGACCAGTAACTTTTGAGACTGTACTCCAATAAGTCACTTTTCATGCTGCTACTCCTTTCTGATGCCCTATCCTCTTTAAACTCAATGATGGTAGGCTACTGAGTACTGAGACACTAGGTGGGATTTCAAAGACTAGTCAAGATAAGACAATATCTTAGTACAATTCCTCTGTACAACCAGCAAATGCTTCTGATGATAAACTGTTTCCTCCCCAAGGATGGGCTTCCCAAATGGCTCAGAGGTAAGGAATCTGTTTGCCAATGCATCAGACCTAAGAAATTTGGGTTTGATCCCCAGGTTGGGAAGATCCTCTGAAGGAGGGTATAGAAACCCACTCCAGTATTCCTGTCTGGAGAATCCCATAGACAGAGGAGCCTGGTCCATAGGTTGTAAAGAGTTGGACACGACTGAGCAACTTAACAGGCACACAGCAGGCACCCAAGGATTAAACCACATGTAAAATCTAAAATGTGGCACATTACTTCCTCTTTAGTCTCATGAGATATTATGCTCCTAATTTTCTCCTAAGGAAAAAATATTCCTAAAAAGACCTCACATACGTAAGTCATTTTAAAAAGATTTTTTTTCCCCCAGTAAAATTTCTGACTTCACTTCATCACCAATGAGAACATTTCACCCAACAACTGAAATTTTGGATACCACAAAAAAGTAAAAGGAATCAGTGGGTGTTGGACCTAAGCCCTCCTTTGCCAGTTAAAAAAATATATATTTATTACTCTATCCTTAAAAATACACATGTGTAACTAATCAATAGGCATCAAAAATTTCATTCCTCGCTTTCTCATTATCCTGAAGTCCACCATAAAGAAATCACTTGTATAATTCAGAGTTATAAAGAATACACAAAAATAGAACATTTCTGGGTTACCTTCAAGTAGATCAAGGTATATTACGTTTTCCTTGGTAGCCATGAATCCTAGGTCATAGGATTCAGTCCTATCAGCTAATTCAAGTAATCATGTTTGTCTTCCATCTCACTTTGAAAACCCAAACCTTTTGAATTGTGTTTTAAAAGCTCCAATCCCAAAAATAGTATCATTTTTTTCCAGTTCATTTTTGGCTGTATTTGTGTGTGAGATTCCTTTTACTTATTTTAAAAAAAAGAGAGAGAGAGAGAGAGAGCTCTTCAAGATTACTACAACTGCCATTAAAAAAATTTTTTTTGTCATTAATGAATCTGTGAAACATTTTTCCAAATACTATACTATACCTGGAGGTAAGACAGTCTGGGAAGGCATTGTGTTGACCACAGGTTCCAAGGGACTAGGTTGATATATTGCATCCACAGGATTAATAGTACTCTGAGGTAAAGAAGCACAGTATAGTTATTTTTATTGTAATTACCCTTCTGGTGTTGACCCTCTCAAATGTATGAAATGCCCACATTTCTGACAGCAAAGTCCTGGGAGCAGCAATACAGACATGTTGGTCAAATTTCAAGGAGGAAAAAAACAACTTTACTATACAGCAGGCTAAGAGTTTCTTATTAAAAAATTTCTCAAAAAGCATAGTAAGGAGGAAAAAATGAATGAATCTGTCACATAGAAAGGTGAAGCCAAACGAAAACACATGGAAAGAGTTGTAGAATGGTTTCAGGAAGCCAAAACAATAAATTCTCAATTCAACTCAGTGCTTCTCAAATTTTTTAATTCAACACAAATATCAAAGTGGGGAGAAATGCTCTTACTTTGGAATTAATGAGCATTATACCTATGACGAGCTAATATACTTGCACCACTATAATCTTATCTTTACACCCCATACTATTGCCACCTTCCATCAATGTGTATTGCACTGTATAGGCATCTAGTTTTACAGTCACTAAAGGCAAAGAAACGTATCTCCTAATCGGTTGTTGGGGGGAAGAAAGCTTTTTTTTCTGGAGGATTTAGGAGGAAAATACTCAAACATGTAGTTACATTTGAGAGAGAGAGAGAAAGCCTAGGTTTTCTGACTCCAAGCCAAGAAACTATTTTGCCAGCATAATGGTATTTTAAAAACAAGACTCCACAGCTTCCTGATTTTTTTTTTTTGGAGGGTGAGATTTTAAACCAAGGTCTTTGCCAAAGTAAAGTTTAAATCCACCATTTAGAAGACTACATTAGATAAAAACCAAGAAATAAAATCTTAAGTTCTTCAGCTTTCCTTGATCTGGAAAACTAAACTTCAAATATGTATTAGGTAGAGCTTATAACAGAAAATACTAAAACAGAAATAGAAAAGATGTATTTTACTGATGAGTTTCAAAAGCATTTGTGAAAATTTAAAAGCACCTAACAATGGAAATTGAGATAATGGGAAAGTTTCTTATAGCATTCTTATTTAATACCTAAGTTAACTTTTTTCTTAATTCCCCTCTCTGTATATAGAAAAATCACTAAATCAGATCTCCTAAATTAAGTAATTTAAACATAAGAATTCTTTCACAACAGTCTATCTACCATAAATATTCTAGGCCTAGGAAATAAAGGACACAGAGAAGAAACTCTGAAAACAATAATTAATAATTTATAAAGTGGGGAAGGTTCCAAACCATTAGGAAAAGCACAGAAACAGCGACTTAGAACTTGAATTTCTAGAATCCTTGCTCTACCAGTGACCTGGCAAGTCTAATCTGCTATGGGCCTCACTTTCCCAGTGTATAAAATGAAGAAATATCTGGATGCTATGGTCTCTAAGGGCTTTCTGGTTATTACTTTAGAAATCTATTTTCAGATACCAGGCTGGGCCATAATAACTAAACAAGTGTCTCAACAATCCTGGAGCTGTTCTTAGAATATATTTCTTACTTTTACATAGTAATTTTTCTCTAAAGGGACCCAGGTGCTTTAACAAAGGCAAAATCCCACTTCTAATACTTTGAGCCACAGGAACAAGAACATGCTGCCTCCTTATTCCCACCTATTACATTAATGTCAGTAAAATTTATAAAGACACTAAGAAAATAACTTTGGAAAAATGGACCAGAATTCTATCTTTTGAATGCAATGTTCCGTTTTTCAAAAGCCCAAGATTAGGCTTGTCAATCCCACAGAACACTTTTAGACTTTTTAAGATGTATGTTAAAGGTACCAAATATTTCTTGCTGCTGTTGTTAACAGAAAATACAACTATTCTACACATATCTAACAATCTGTGATCAATCAACTTCAGGCTAAAATATGTTAAATAACATTCTACGCTTTGCTTTAAAAGAGAACATGAAGAGCTTGAGAAGTGCAAACAAATGACAATCCCAAGCCCTAAACTGTTAACATTAATAAAGTTCATGCAATACAACACAAAATATATTAATTATATATACATAATGTATGTATAGCTAACATTTATTGAGTACTATGTGCCTACTATCTTACAACAACCCTCTTGAGGTAGAAGTCACTTTTCTTTACAGATGAGGAAAAGAAGACTCAAAGGTTAAGTAACTTGCCTGTAGTCACAGCTAGTAAGTGGCAGGGCTAGGTCCTAGCAGTCTGGGTTCAAGGCCTAAACCATAAACAACTCCTTTTAAAAAAAAAAATAAATAAAAACTCTTAAGAAAAAATGCTATGGTCCCTACTCAAATGATTCAAATATGTCTGTTTTCTATAAGTTTAGATTTTCTATGAGTATAAACTTTCTAGATGTTTTTAAACTGCAAATAATCAAACATTTTTGGTATGCTTTATAAAACTGTTGTTTAACATAATAAGTAATTGATGTGCTTTGAGGGAAAAGAGATAAAAATAACTGCCATAATTAATTTTCCTTAAGGTATTAGGGAACCATGAAATTCTAGATAACTTACATAGTCTTTTTCCATGAGGCTTATAATCTTAACTGCTATCTCAGGAAGAGGTATGTTATATTGTATTGTGTTTACATTACATAGTTCTATTAAATCACCAGGGCTCAAACCCTGAATTCATACTGTGAAGAGAAACAAAAATTTTAAAGTGTTTAAGAATTCAAAATTTTAAAATGTTTCTCTTATCTCTGTTTTCTCAAGAAATATGTAAACAACACAGACATCTAACTTGGTGTTCATTTTAAAGCAAATAAAAAGATAACATACTCATCCTTTCAAGTATAATCATAAGATGCTTTTGAATATTTACAAAATGAGTTTGCAGACCTCTGGCATTTGTAAAGCCTCAAGACTAAAAAAAGAGATTGCCTCATGCTTCAAAAATACAGTGTGAACACAAGTCACACATGTATCATAAAATTAGGGAAGCTTAAACTGCAAACCTTCAAACTCTAACTTTTATTTCCAATAAAATTTTCTTTATGGTGGGCAAGCTGAATATAAGGAAGAGTAAAAAACCAAGGGGAAGAAAGAAGAGAAAATGGCTATATGTGAAAAAATTCACATTGCAACCTGCTGCTACAAAAAAGCAGTATACACCACAGTGGCAGTGACAGCTAACACAATACACAAAATCTAAAAAGGAAAACATATAATTAGATTAAGATGTTTCAGTACTGTGCCCCCTACTTTCATTAGCAACAGTTTGCCAAGAAATGTAGCATTGTGAGTTATGCAGTATTTAGTCATAAAAGCCACATTTTTACACCATGATTTACCCGTCAAGTTAACACATGCAAGGTGATTCAATAAGAACCAACACTTAATTTTAAGATCTAAATTTCCCCTCCGAATGATTGCCGAAAGGCGGCCAACTGTAAGAGCTCAAGGAAAATTGCAAGAGTCAACAATAGAGAGCAGTGAGTGGGTAAAAAGAGGGATTTGTGTTGAAAAATAAGTGGAAATTCAGGCTTCTCCTGACATAACTGGTTATTAATGCTCTGCAGAAGTAAAGCGGAGTAAAGATTAGATTAAACTTACTATAATTCCATCTGCGTGATTCTCCGCAATATACTGGTCCTTAAGGAGAAATGTTAAAAATATTAACTTCATTCTTTAAGTTAACGCCTTGTGTACTCTCTTCCCTAGTAAGAAAGCTTATTTTACTGTGTAAGCAACAATGTTAGAAAACTACTTATCTGTTTCCACTAATATAATTTCACTTGTCCATTCCTAGCCAAACAGAATTCTAACCAAGAACATGGGAATTATTTTTCTATACAGGCATTTAATTATTTGTAGAAATATCCTATTGAACTGTGCAGTCACATTGGTACCAATGATTAAAGGAGACACATTAATTGAGGATTAAAGGTCCTAAATACTTCCGAGTTTAACTTTATAGCAAATTATTCTGACTCTCCACACCCCCAATCTCTTACTGTACTGTAAAGATATGACAATCATATATCTTTAAAAACTTAGGATAGACACAACTTCCCATATTCTGGCTACCAGCCCCCAAATTATATTCTTATAAATAGATGGTCTGATTTTTGTCTCAGAAATCATAATTAATATAACCACAGAATGATGATACAGGGGTTAACACATACTACCTGGCAGATATTTTGCATACAGCCATAGACCTCAGAGATATTCCAGTCCACCACAATAAAACAAATATCACAATAAAGCAACTCACACAAAGTTTTTGGTTTCCCAGTGCACATTAAAGTTTTATTTACACTATCCTGGTAGCTTGTCAAGTGTGCAGCAGCATTATGTCTTAAAAAAACAATGTCCATACCTTAATTTTAAATACTTTATTGCTAAAAAATGCTAACCATCATCTGAGCCTTCAGTGAGCTGCAGTAGTAATATCGAAGACCACTGATCACAGATCGCCATAACAAATATAGTAATAATGAAAAAGTCTGAAATACTGTGAGAATTACCAAAATGTGACAGACCACAAAGTGAGTAAATGCTGCTGCAAAAATGACGCCAATAGACTTGCTCGACACAAGGCTGCCACAAACCTTCAATTTGTAAAAGGTAGCATCTGCAAAATGCAACAAAGCAAGATATGTGTGTATATTAATTTACCTATTCCACCTACAACTCTATCAAGTAGGTACTATTATTATCCCCCCTGGATAGATGAGAAAACTGAGAAAGTGTGAGAAGCCAAGACTCCAAGACATATAGTTTAGTTCCAGAACTCATGCTCCTTAAGACTCGTCTCTCCTCTCCAAGGATGTACTTAAGAAGAAGTTGGTGGAAAGTTATTGAACATATTTGTTCCAGTAACTATAATCCATCTATTACTAATACACAGACAATATATTTAGCTTAAAACTGTTAATGTTTCAACTCCATACTATCAGGAAGCTTTCAAGTTTTAACAGAAATTGATATTTGGTTTTGGTTTTAAAGTTAACAGCCAAGTTATATCTCATTTATGTTTAACCCTTTAACTATGGAGTTTACTCAGAATCTACAACACTGAAGGGTTAATCAAGAACAATTTAAAGATTAGGGGATAATTTTTTTAAAAAAGCATTAACACAGCAGGCCTGAAATAGCTATCCTTAGAAAAGCCTGCCTACAAAGTTGGCCTTTGGCTGGTGTCTGGGAACTTGGATTTTAGGAGGGTACCTTACTGTGCCTGAACTGCTTAAGCAACCCAAATGGTTGATTTATACTGAACACCTGCTTTCCTTTTGGGACTCTGGAATTTTGCTAAGTGCAAGGTAGAGAGTGCTTACAGGACAAGACCCCAGTAAAAACTTCGGGCGCCGAGTCTCTAATAAGCTTCCCTGGCAGACATTTCACATGTGTTGTCACAATTTGTTGCTGGAGGAATTAAGCACACCTTGTAGGATCGCACTGGGAGAAGACTCTGGAAGTCTGGGCCTAGTTTCCTCTGAATTTGGCCCCATGTGCCTTCTTCCTTTGCTGATTTTGCTTTGGCTCCTCTGCTGTAATAAACCGTATCTGTGAGGACAGCTACATGCTGTGCCCTCCAAGCACATCGCCAAAGCCAGGGGTGACCGTAAAACCTGCCAACACAATGCATACCTTCTTTGCATATCCTTGAGAATAAAAGCATGTTGATAAGTGCATAATTCATGCTGGGATTTGCACAAGTAAATTAAATATATATTTACAATACCCAAAGTTTCAGTAATTCTTAATAGAGGCAGTTGAAAATAAAATCTTGAGAACTATAGAGAAAGGAAAATTTTAAAGTTTCTTGCTCAGACGATATTTTATTTTACTTTTAGTTTTCTACTAACTTCTAAACATTAAATTGATTTTTTCTAAAGAATTTTCTCCGAAATACATGTAAGCGGCAATAAAGTGGAAAGAAACACGGGGTAGATTAAAATGTCCAAAAATGGCCCCAACAAGAGGTAGAGTTTATGGCCCCATCCTCAAAACTTTGTGATTGTCTCTACCAATAAACATAAAAGAAGCGACTACGACTTCTGAGACCAGGTCACAGAAATGCCTTGTTTTCTTGAAACCCAATCACCACACCGTGAAAAAGGCCAAAAAAGAACTATGTGGAGGAGAACCTCGGCTGCAGCTCAATTTCCCAAGCACGTGAGTGAGTCATCTTGAAAGGGCATCCTTTGGTACCTCCCCCTATCCCTGCAATTAGGCCAACAACAGGCACTGTGTGAAACAGAAACAAGTCATGAGGCCTACCCAAATTATCCGAGATTTGTGAGCAAAATAAATGACTGTTATTTTAAGGCCGATTACACAGGTTTGTTATATAGCAACACGTTATTGATACAGTACATCATATTATCTAAGAAAACCACCACTTTTACTTCTGGTGTAACTTAAATAAACTGAAATATCCAGTTTTAAGATAAATAAGTACTAGGAATGTAATGTACAACATGCTACATATAACTAACACTGCTGTATGTTATATATGAAAGTGGCTAAGAAAGTAACCTTAAGAGTTCTTATCACACAAAATTTTTTTTCTATTTCTTTGATTTTGTATCTAAATGACATAATGGATGCTCACTAAACAGACTGTGATAAACTTTTATGATGTATTAATAGTAAAGTCAATCACACCCATAACTTAAACAGTACAGTCTCCTGTATCTCAATAAAACTAGAAGAAAAAAATAAACTTAAATATCTGACAATTTTTCCCTCAAAGTGTTCTCAATAATAAATGCTATCTACAGGGTATTTTAAGGCAGGGTTTACTATTTTTGTTACTGTTGTGCTTTATCTTTCAAGGCAGAGTCAAATCTAGAAGAACCTACAGACTATTAAACGCCTTACTGCCAATCCATTCCCATCATGAACTTAAGGAATTTTGTTCTATTATTTTAAAGGGTTTACAACACTCATTCCCACCCCCACCCTACCTTTCTTTTTAAAAATTTTATTGTTCTTGTTTTGTATGTAAACCACAAGTTGCCTTTTATCAGGGTCAGCTAAAGCTCAATTTCAAGTACTACTGAACCAAAGATTCAATTGAAATCAATGTGAATTATGTTAATTAAACAAAGAAAGGATCTAATGCTATTTCCCACTTAGATTATAAATATGTTTATCAGATTATACATCCCTCATTGCTTAGTACAATGGATAATCTCTTCTTTAAACAAACCAACATGACTGAGATCTGGAAATCTGGTCATAACAAAAACACCAGCACAACATAATCTGGGAAGACTTTTGACCATAATTATAGATTCCAGTATTTTAAAACCATGCCTACCAACAAAATCCATGAAATATATTCCCATCTTTCTGATAAGGAAATGGAGTCTAATGAAAGCTCTCTTAATTATGAGCCTATACATGTGCTTATTCCATAAAATAAAAAATAAATATGCTATGGAGATGAAAGAAAATTTTCAATTCAGTTTGATGACATTCAACAAATGGGACTAGGACAACTGGATATCCACATTCAAAAAAAAAAAAACTTGGATCCATACCTCGCACCACAAAGATTAACTCAAAGTAGATTATACATTGACTTAAATGTAAGAGCTAAAACTATAAGACTCAAAAGAAAACAGGAATAAATCTTTGTAACTGAGGCTTAGGCAATGATTTCTTAGAAAAATCACCAAAGCCAAAAGCAACAGAAGACTGATAAATTGGATTTCATCAAATTTAAAATTTGCATGCTTCTCAGGACACTATAAAGAAAGTAAAAGGACAACCCACAGACTTGAAGAAAAATTTCTAAGTCATATATCTGATAAGTTGTATCCAGAAGACATAAAATCACCCTTACAACTAAATAATAAGATTAAAATATCCATCTAAAAAAATGTGCAAAGAATGTGAACACTTTTCCAGAAGTGCAAATGAAAATCACTGTGAGACACCACTAGAATGGCTACAATCAAAAAGACAATCACAAATGGTGGTGAGGACGTGGGGCAAATAGAACCTTTATGCATTATGAATAGAATATAAAATGGTATGGCTGTTTTGAAAAGTAGTCTAGCATTTTCTCAAAAAGTTAGAGAGTTACCCTAAGCCAGTAACTCCACTCCTAGGTATGTACTTAATAGAAATGAAAATAAGCATCCACAAAAAAACATCATACACAAATGTTCAGAGAGGCATTATTGATAATGGTCAAAAACTGAAAACAAGCCAACTGTTGTATATCATAAACAAAATGCAGTATATCATTCAAAAGAATATTATTCAACAATAAAAAGGAATTCGGTCCTGATTCATGCTACAACATATATCAACCTTGAAAACATTATACTAAGTAAAAGAAGCCTGTCACAAAATACCAGATAGTATATGATCCTAAATATATAAAATGTCCAGAATAGGCAAGTCTGTGCTGTGGCATGTGTACTCAAGTCATGTTTGACTCTGTGACCCGATGGATGGTAGCCTGCCAGGCTCCTCTGTCCATGGAATTTTCTAGGCAAAAGTAATGGAATGGGTTGCTATATCCTACTGCAGGAGATGTTCCCAACCAGGAGGTCAAACCTACCTCTCCTGAATTGGCAGGTGCATTCTCTACCACTGTACCACCTGGGAAGCCCCATAGG
Source organism: Capricornis sumatraensis (assembly GCF_032405125.1). Classification (NCBI taxonomy): domain Eukaryota; kingdom Metazoa; phylum Chordata; class Mammalia; order Artiodactyla; family Bovidae; genus Capricornis; species Capricornis sumatraensis. Next base: position 195,229,164 of record NC_091070.1, read on the forward strand.
CAAGTTTAAGACAGAAAATAGATTAGTAGTTGCCAGGAATTAGAGGAGAGGCAGGAGCAAGGGTGAGTGAGGGAAAGAGGTATAGGGATTGAACTCTTCATAGGTCTGGTGTTTCTTTGTTGGGGGGTGGTGATAAAGATGGACTAAAATTAGATTATAGTGATGGCTGTAAAACTTTGTAAACATACCAAAAAACATTAAAGCATAAACTTTAAATGAGCGAATTTTATGATGCATGTGAGATCGGACCATAAAGAAGGCTGAGTGCTGAAGAATTCATGCTTTTGAACTGTGGTGTTGGAGAAGACTCGAGAGTCTCTTGCACTGCAAGGAGATCCAACCAGTCCATCCTAAAGGAGATCAGTCCTGGGTGTTCATTGGAAGGACTGATGCTGAAGCTGAAACTCCAATACTTTGGCCACCTGATGTGAAGAACTGACTCACTGGAAAAGACCCTGATGCTGGGAAAGACTGAGGGCAGGAGGAGAAGTGGACGACAGAAGATGGTTGGATGGCATCACCAACTCAATGGACATGGGTTGACCAAACTCAGGGAGATGCAGAAGGATAGGAAAGCCTGACATACTGCAGTCCATGGGGTCGCAAAGAGTCAGACACGACTGAGCGACTGAACAACAAGAAAATCTCATTAAAAAAAAGTCTGATAAATTAATGAATGCTGAGATCTAAAGAAAAAGTCTACACAGAAAAATATTCTACGGAAAGAATCTGGGATCCAAGGATAACTTAAAGATACATCTACTTTAAAAGTATCTAGGTGGCACAGTGGTAAAGAATGTCTGCCAATGCAGGAGATGCAAGAGACGTAGGTTTGATCCCTGGGTTGGGAAGATCCCCTAGAGTACGAAATGGCAACCCACTCCAGTATTCTTGTCTGGAAAATTCCATGGACAGAGGAGCCTGGCAGGCTACAGTCCACGAGGTTGCAGCGTCAGACATCACTGAGCACACAGCACACGACATGGTCAGACAACTCAGTTCTAAAATTATAATCTAGAGTTGTGAAGTCCAGTCTGGAAGCCACTAGTCACATGTAGCTATTCAGCAGCTGAATGTGGCTAGTTCAAAGTATAAAACATACCCAGGATAGTAATGACTTAGTGCCAAGGGAGGAGGAGAGGGAAAATGAAATATTTCATTAGTGAACGAATTTTTATATTGATTACATGTTGAAATGATATTATTTTGGATATAATGGGTTAAGTAAAATACATTATTAATTTCCCTTGCTTGTGTGAGTTGTGACTTCTGGTCATATCACCTAATCTTGATGAACTGGTCAAGCCCTCTGCTGTAGGGGTCTCCCAGATTATCTTCACGCTGCTCCCTTCCCTCACTCCTTACTTCCTCTGCAGTTCCCCATGAATGGAACACTGCTGTCTCTACCTACGGTTCAAAGGAAGAATGAAGTTATATAAGCTAACACAACTTACCTGAAAATCACAATAACCAAGGAATGCCCAAACTTTGCTACACATTAGAATCAAGCTGGGAGCTGCAAAATAAAGTGCCTAGATTGACACACCGCAGCAACTACAAGAATGTCTGGGAATGGGACATGCATCAGAAGTGTTAAAGGCCCCCCTGGTGGTTCTAACGTGCAGCAAAGTTTGGGAATCAATGCACTAATCATTCAGGCAGGTGGGAAGCTTTAGGGAATGAGAATTAAAAGGAAAGACTCAGAAAACTGGAAGAAGATTAAAACCCAACCTCTGCATTACTAAATCAACCCCAAACAAGGAAGGTATCAAATTATCTATATTCTTTTTTTGGCCATGTCTATTTGGAGTCTCAGATGAAAGTATCTTTTCCAGAGTAGCTGATTCCAAAATTTTATTAACCCACCAGGGCAGAATAATCCCCCAAAGTAACTATAACAATTTATATTCCCATCAGTTCTCAAAATTATACCAACATGCCATTTGGTGGCTTTAAAATTTATGCCCTCCTAGAGAGGTTTTTTTTTTTCAAACTTACCAATTATTTAGGACTAATTAATGCTCAGTACCGGAGAAGGCAATGGCACTAAGAGCACTACAAACACTAATTCATTTAAGTTTCACACTACCAGTAACAGTACAGATACTATTATTATCCCATTTTATATAGGAGAAAACCAAAGCAAAGAGGGTAAATATACTTGCTCAAATGGTGGAGCAAAGATGCAAACTCAGACAGTCTGGCTCTGAAGTCCATGCTCTTATATATAATGTAATGCTGCCTCTCATTATTAGTTAAAAACTAGTATCTTAATCATAGATTGACTGATTAGCCTAATTTACAAGGATGAGTCACATGGCTAACTAAAAAATCATACATATAGTGGAAATACTAAACCATGAACTATTACAAATTATGTATTTTAAAAAAATGCATTCAAAATTCTCAATTACCCTGCTACGTGGCAGGCAATGTTCTAGACACTGAGGATACATCGCTGTTATGGAGTAAATGCCTATGCATCATCCCCTAATTCAAACAATGAAGCCCTAACCCCAGTGGGGCTGTATTTGGAGTAAGGGAAGTAAATTAACGTTAAATAAGGTCTTAAGGATGGGGTCCCAATCCATTAAGTGTCCTCTTAAGAAGAGACATGAGCGTTCTCATTCATGCTCACTTTCAGTGTGCACACACCAAGGGAAGGTCATGTAAGGACATAGTGAGAAGGTGGCTGCCTACAAACCAGGAAGAGACCTCGCCAGAAACTATATCCATAGGAACCTTGATCTTGGACTTCTAGCCTTCAAAACTGAAGAAAATATATTTCTACTGTTGAAGTCACCCAGTCTGTGGCGTTTTTGTTATGGCAGTGCAAGCATTCTAATACAAGTAGTAGATAAGACAAAGTATTCAAGGAGATTATAGTCAGGTGCAGACGGACAATAAACAAGATACCATGTAAATCTGGCTAATGATGCAAGGCCAAGAAGAAAAAGGAAACTAATGGGAGGGTAAGATTATTTTAGATAGAGTGGTCAGTAAGGTCTCTCCAAAGAGAGTTCATGAGGGTGGAAATTTGAAAAAAAGTAAGGGAGTAAATCCCAAAGTCTGGAAGAAATGCCTTCTAGGCAGAGGGGAAAGCAAATACAAATCCCTGAAGCAGAAAATGCTTGGCCTGAGAAAAAGAAAACAGGCCAATGTTGTTAGAACAGTGTAATCAAGCAAGATGAAGTGAGGGAGTAGTGATGGCTCAAACGCCATTCAGTTCAATTCAGTCACTCAGTCATGTCCGACTCTTTGCGACCCCATGAATTGCAGCACGCCAGGCCTCCCTGTCCATCACCAACTTCTTGAGTTCACTCAGACTCACATCCATCGAGTCAGTGATGCCATCCAGCCATCTCATCCTCTGTTGTCCCCTTCTCTTCCTGCCCCCTATCCCTCCCAGCATCAGAGTCTTTTCCAATGAGTCAACTCTTCACATGAGGTGGCCAAAGTACTAGAGTTTCAGCTTTAGCATCATTCCCTCCAAAGAAATCCCAGGACTGATCTTCAGAATGGACTGGTACGCCATTAAGTTATGGTAAGTCATTTAGATTCCATTCCAGGGAAGTGGGAAACCATTAAGAGGATTTGAGCAGGCAAGTGACATGGCCTGATTTACACTTAAATTGTTTAAAAATACAGAGTTCACATAGAGTACATAAATAATTTGAGGGATATATCTGTACATAAAAAGCTTGAACAGTGAAATTCTTTCTGGGAAAAATTAAAAAGCCAAACTCCATTTACTTGATCCATGTTATCCATTCTAAACTGAAATACAGGTCCATTAAGCTGGGCTAAAACAAACAGGTAGCAAGTACTGACTTAATTGTACAAATTTCTAGACTAAAGTTTTTCTAATTTGAATTGTAACTTATTCAAAAGATAGAGCATCAAAAATGTTCTTGGGTAGCTAAATGGTGAAAGAGGCTAGGCTGCTCTGTTTTACAAAAAGTACTGAATGGGCTTCCCTGGTGCCTCAGACTGTAAAGAATCTGCCGGCAATGAAGAAGACCCAGGTTTGATCCCCGGGTCAGGAAGATACCCTGGAGAAGGGAAGGGCAACCTACTCCAGTATTCTCCCCTGGAGAATTCCATGATTTGCAGAGATGATCCAATAGTCTAAACACTATCAGTTCTCCCTCAATTTTCTAGAGAAGACATTCCCTAAAATACCTATCTACTCAAACTGAGCTTAACGTTTTTTACTGGTTATCTGTATATAAGCTTTTGGGTAATTGTAGGTGCCCTAACCCACGCATGTAATTTCACAATAAAGAAAACACAAAATAAAAACCTTACCCCCCTTATGCCTCCAACCCTATTTTCCCTTTAGAATACATTCTGATCAACAAAAACAGATGGGAAATTTAGAAACATATATAGAAAATCAGGCATAGTCATCAAAAATACCTAGAAAATGAACACGAGTCCTTAAGTTTCGACACTTTAATAGCCTCAAAAGAAAATACTTCCCCTCATCCCTACACTTACAAGCTTAATAGCCATACCATCTAAGCAGAAATGCATTTTCCTATACTATTGTGTCATTAACGATGCTAGGAAAATAGTGTTATTAGGCAAACAAGTATATACAACTGAATACGTAAAACAGACCAAATAATTAAACATTTCCAAACCTGGTTGCTGAATTTACTGCCCACCTGCTTTTAGCCACTGGCTAGAAATACAGAGGTGCAGTCAATGGTAAAAAAAAAGTGTATTTTTTAATACTTATTTTCAAATACTAAAATTTTTATTTCTCAAAATATGCAATCAAGTACATTTTTAGGTTGAATACACCAAATTTTTTTAGAAAAGCAGGCAATATCCACGAACTTGTTAATCAATCACAATAGCCAAAAATATTTACTCTATGAATAAAGAATAGCAGTTTATTAATGTAATTCAGTACTAGAAAAAATGTGTAAGAAAACAATTTTATCTCCATTATACTCTTCATTATGGATGAACAAAATAACTCTGCTAAAATTCAATTCCTTTTTTCCTAAGAAAATCTTTTTTGTGAAAGATTTTGCAAAATATGTCTGTGTTTCAAGCAGTGATAATGGAAAGGGTGAGTCATTCAAATGTGCTCCCTTCCTTCCCAGCCACCATCACAAATGACTTCATCAAAAACAGGCACAGGTTAGCAAGTAACATCCAAACACAATAGTTTTTCAACAGTAACAGGAACCCCAAAATAGAACTTAAATTTACTTTAGAAAGGTACTATATTTCAGAACTGAGTATTTTGGTTACTAGAGAAAAATGCCATTACATTTAAATCCCATTAAATGAAAATAATCAAAAATAAAATTTACTTACTTTAGCGATCTGCAGCAACACAATGCAGTGTTTAATTGATTCTACCATGCTCTACAAAAACAAAATACTGATTTTAGGATCTTGCCCCCAATAAAATGGCCATGTAATGTTAAAGCTTAAAATAAAAAAATCAGTTCAAATACACAGGACTTTAAGTCTTCTCTACATAAGAAACACCCTCTCTGGATTTCGAGTGGGTTCTAATACATGTGTGTGTGTGTGTCCCCGTCTAACTCTTTGCGACGCTCTAGCCATGGGATTCTCTAGGGAAGAATACTGGAGTGGGCTGCTGTTTCCTTCTCCAGGGGATCTTCTGGACGGACTCAGGGATCCAGCACAGGTCTCCTGTATTGCAGGCAGATTCTTCACTGTCTGAGACACCAGGGAATATGCTGACAGTGTCAAATGAAATTATTATTAGTAATTCTATGAATCGTTTGGGAATGCCAAAAAATTGTTAATTTACACTGAATATCATCTAAGTATGGGACTGGTGGCGTAATGGATAATGCATCTGACTATGGACCAGAAGATTCTGAATAACATCTAAAGGGTTTTTTAACGTTTCTAACAACGGGATATGAATCTGATTAATTTCCAAATTCTTAGATTAACAGCAGGCTATCTCAATGTAAATTCTCAAAATGTCTATTCAAGAGTTTCATGGAATTATGGAGAATAAAGGATCCTATCAAAATATTGGTGAACCTACAATACTACTATTTTTGTATCTAAAATGCTTTTATCAAAATAGAAGTTTTATTAGCAGTCTAGTACATAACGTCAGAAGGCCAGTATATCAGAAAACTCAAATATACATTGTGTGTGGTGTTGGAGAAGACTCTTGAGAGTCCCTTGGACTGCAAGGAGATCCAACCAGTCCATGCTGAAGGAGATCAGCCCTGGGATTTCTTTGGAGGGAATGATGCTGAAGCTGAAACTCCAGTACTTAGGCCACCTCATGTGAAGAGTTGACTCATTGGAAAAGACTCTGATGCTGGGAGGGATTGGGAGCAGGAGGAGAAGGGGCCGACAGAGGATGAGATGGCTGAATGGCATCACTGACTCGATGGACGTGAGTCTGAGTGTGACCTCTGGGTGTTGGTGATGGACAGGGAGGCCTGGCGTGCTGCAATTCATGGGGTCACAAAGAGTCGGACACGACTGAGTGACTGAATTGAACTGAACACCTTTTATCCAAGGATCTCAAAAAGACAAGACCAGAAACATAAAATGGCATCTGAAGTCAATTCAATTAAAGGGATTATTCTATTCATTTAAATTCCTTTAGAAAATAACACAATTCTTAAACTCTTGTAAAAATTCATAAAAATTAAAATCTCATTTGCTCTTATTAATAGTAGCAGCTTAAAACAGAAACATTTTAAAGCATTTTCTAATGCAAAGCCAGAGTTAATCAAACATAACTTACATTTGTTGTCTCTTTGAGGGTTTCAATTTTCTGCAAAAGATAAGTTTAAATAAACTGTCAGAAACACAAGGAGATATCATTGCTGTTTTTTTACTGGTTAGTCATTTAAAGAATTTTACTAAAAATGTACTCATTATCTAAGTGAGTTCAGGCAGGTTGCAGAGTGCTTTTAGTTGTACTTCTTAATTTAAATCAAACATTTAAATAAAAAATTCAGACACTTTATGGATTACATCCTCAAATAAAATTCATGTGAGTCAATTCAAGATTTGTAAGAATAATATAAAACATTCTTACTCCTTACTTGAAAGCAAGTTTTGTCTTTTCTATAGGATACATTATGTGATTTTAAAATGCTTATTTTAGAATCACTTTAAACTTTGCAAAGCTGCTTAAAAATGACATGAAACTAAATTCCAAAACTAAGGTGAGCTAAACATGACTCACTACTATTACCAAGTATAAAAGAGCCAAATGCAAGGCTATGGTTAACTGAAATGCAAAAACATAAATGATGGTGCATCAGGAAATCTAGTCAAGGAAAAAGAAACATTAATTGAAAAAAGAAAATAATATTCAAACTACAAAGTGGTTGTCAGAAACCCAAAGGGAGGAACTATCACTAAAGCAACATTCACTTTGTGTCCTTATCTGCGGCTTCTGGTTTATTTTGAAAATTTTACCAGTTGCCTTATTAATATCTGAAGTGACCATATGTAAATCTAATAAATTTCTACCTTCAACATATGATCCCTCAACAGAAAGAACTTATTCCTAGGAAGGTGGTACTTACAAAAAGGGTATCATAATAAAAATTTCAGTTATTCTTTTGTTTAATTATGAAACCACACCAGAAATGCACCAAAAAACTCCCCTTAAAACCTATATGGCACATTGTAAGAGGTCAACAGTAAAGTAGTCAAAACACTGAGGTCCTTCTATTACTTCTCCCAAAGGCTCCCTGTTTAAAAATTTTTGAAGTCAAAATCATGATTATGGAAGTTACCTTTCTCTGTTCATCATCTTTGCAGTTTTGAAGTTTGTCATCGAAAAGCTACAGGATTAAAAAAAGAAAAGATTATAGTATCAAGCTGCTTTACTACATTGTATATGTTTACTCAACAAAGAAAAACAACCATATTTCTTCCAGGGATGATTTATACATGGATTAAAAGTATAATGTTTCTTAAAATACAAGATAACATGTATTTTTCCAAGGTATTGTTATCAAGTCAAATTCTACTGAACTATCTTAAACAGTCAAGATCAATTACTCTGGTAGCATTACAAAGCAAAAGAAAATATATGACTTTAAGAACTTAAAATGTCAGTTTGAACCTGTTTTTTTCTGCCTTGCCTTTCAAGTTTATCAACATTTCTTTTTCTTTCCAGGACCTTTGCTAGTAATTAATTTTAAAGTGGGAATTGAAGGAGACAATTTTAGTTATGATAAAGGATGTAAAGAAATAAACTCTTCCAAAATCCTAACTCACCCAAATAAAAAAATGCCTTAGAAACTAAACCACTTAAAATTTACCAGTTTCAGAGAACTTTTAAACAAAATATGAAACTAACCTTGTTTTATTTCCTTCTAATTATGTTTAGGTTAGTTTTAAAAATTGCTGAAGGATTAGTAAGCATTGTAAAGTAACATTCAGTTCAGTTACTCGGTTGTGTCCGACTGTGTGCGACCCCATGAACACCAAGCTTCCCTGTCCATCACCAACTCCTGGAACTTGCTCAAACTCATGTCCATGGAGTTGGTAACATTAAGTAACTGTTTTACTCAAAATCAAGCTCTGGAACATTTACTACTTTATATCAATTCAATATATAATCGAATACCATACCTTCAACTGTTCTATCAAGATTTGTAGGTATGCATCAGCCTCTGTAAGTTTCTTATCAAAGTCCTGGACACTAGGAACAAATCCTGAATCCAAACCCTAGAGGGGAAAAAAAATTGCAATAAATTCCAGCAATGTCTAATAGTACAAAAGATCATCCTTCATACGTGACACTTCACTTTTCTAAATTAAAAATAGTCTTTTACATAAATAATAGGTCTATTTAAATTATCTAAATTCTCCAAGAATAGTTGGTACATCAATCTCCTTCATGAACTTCTAGCACTATTCCTTTCTCATCAATTGTATGTGCTGCTGTTCAAATTAGGATTTATCCTGCTTTTTCAGAATAATTTTCTTCTCTCCCAAAAGCCCCATACTGGGTTCCAGAGCAACAATAATTTAGCTAAAGGAACATGCACAAAACAACCTAGATTATCCTATTTCCCCCCTATTTTTTGTTCAGTTCAATCCTCTAGTACCCTAATCTCAACTTTATATTCTCACTGTTCTCCTGTTCCCTAAATTACCCCATTAGATCAGATGTTTTCCTCCTCCTCCTCCCTTATTTAAAAAAAGAAGGAAAACTCAAAATTCTCACCTCTTCTAAGAGGGCCCTCCCTAAGTGAAAGTGACAACACTTCTGTCTTCTGTTCCCTACTCATTTTTCTCCCTTGGCATGAACACTACACTCGCGACATAGTTTAAATGTTTATTTATTTAGAGGGCCCACTTATTTCTCAGTTTTACAATCCAGAATGTGCATGTCCTACTTTTTGTACACTAAAAATTTTAAGCTCCAAGAGTATAAGATTCCTATGCTTTAATTCTACTCAAAAGAAAGTTTTGAGTTAATCATCTTTGACTGAAAAATACATTAATATTGGTTGTAAAAGACAAAACAGTCTGAGATCAAAAAAGGCTATCATCTTGCCATATTTGCATGACTAGAAGTCATGCAGTTAAACAGGGAAATAAGGGTCAGGAACCAATAAAGTCACAATCCCAACCCAACCACAAAACTCTGCACTAAAAGGCTGAGGCACAGTGCTCCAATATAACAGACTTGACCTTCAATTGTTTTTTGTTCCCCTCCCTTTTGCCAAAAAACTGCTTATCATTTCACATTCTCAATTTTAGTCAGTTGAGGCCAGAGTTCATTTTATATTAACGCAACACCTCATCGCATCATTGCCTAACACTGTCATTAGCAAAGCATTTTCTCCGCCATGATCTCAAACATCAGATTGACACAGTATAGCATTATGGAAACAACAATGGGTTGGCAAACCTGGTTTCTAGTTACAGCTCAGCCACTAACAAGATACTGTGTTTCTCTAAGCTATTTTCTTACCTGCCAAATATAGGCTCCTCCTCCTACTATTATTAATGTGGCAGCCATGACATCTACTAAAGACTATAATTACTATCAATAACTACTGTTACTACTGCTGTTCTTCCCAAACTAAAATTTAAATTCGTAAACAAAGCATTAAAAACCTAACTCTTATTAAGATCATGGGAAAAACAACTAATCTTGTAATTCATTTTCTTTTTCAAATTCAAAGGCAACAAAAACTGCCTTTTTTTTTTACATACACACTAAGAAACTACTTGAAATGAGTACTGAAAATAAGAGATGTCATGTAAAAACAGAGTTTAAGAAAGAAAAATAATAAGCAATGTATGCAAAATCCAGATGTATTTATAAAATTGTAAACACCTTCATTTTTAAAGATAACCCCAAAGACACTGTTAAAGAAACACTTCCTTCCTATGTAGAATATGATAATACAAGATGTGGGAAAGAAAGGATAAATCCGTCACATTCCAGAGATACTACAGTATTGTACTGAGAAAGTAGAGAGTGATTCCTTTCAATGTAACTACACCACAGGAAAACAGGAAGGACTGCTTGGCTTACTTCTTGTTTCAAAAGCGATATAACTATCAATAACTTAACTATAGAACCTCATTAAAATCAGTTAAATACATTATTCTTGCTAAATATTAAAATCTAATTAACATAATCTTCTAGACAAATCAGTATTTGATTAAAAATCCCCCAATAAATAAATGGAAAAACTTAGATTTAAATTACTATGATCTGAAAGCTACCTAAATTAAGTCTTAAAAACAACTCTCTGATTTTACTATTAATATAATCATGCGAACCTCACTGTGGCTCTTTTCTCAGACCTGCCTCTCCCTAGACAGTCTTCCACAACATTCCTTTAACCTTAAAAACCCCAACATTGTAATATCCGAGTCAAAGATCTACTCAACAATCCACTTTTCTCTATGTACTGTATAATGGGAAGTGTGTAACAATAGTTATTAGTTTAAAATCCCAGAACTGGCCTAAACGCTCTTGCACAGTAAATTCATAAATCTTTGGTATACCTTAAAATAAATCTACATATATAGTTTCCCATCTGCAATCAATAAAATAACATGTACACATTGATTTAATAATGTGGACAGGCAATTGCTAGTAATTAAGCTGTTTTCTCAAATCTTTTAAGAATAATGTGCTAGAGGAAAATATATGTTTTCACTACATACTGTGATTCAGGACATAGAATTAAAGCCATGTAGTCTGACCTCCCACTCAACAGCAGTTACTTTTATAAAGTTCTTAAAAGTCGTCTAGTCTGAGTATCTTAAGAGAAAAGGAACTTATTACCTTCTAACATAAATGATTTCATAAAATCCCTTTATTCCTCTTTTCATTCAACATTTAAAATATAAGGTATTACACTTATTCATATCCTTTTTAATGGACTTGTGTTTTTAAAAAGGTCATAAAAATAGAATATAGTCCTTTACCATGTCGAGAGTGGTCTGTCTTCTTTTGAATAGAACTCAGAACAGGCAGACCATTTAAAACTCTATGACTTCATACTTCCTACAGCGACATCTTAGCTCTTGGGAACAAGCAGGTTGGGACTTAAACAGACTCTGTACTTGCCTTTTAATCTAACACTTATCACATTTTATCATATCTAAATATTTACTTGACTGATTTCCCTGAAGGATTATAAACTCCACTAGGGCAGAAACTACCGTTCATTCAGCACTGTGCCGCTCCACCCCCCAACTCCAGGCTAGCTCACTGCTGAGCAATCGTGGTTGCACTGATGGCAGCTTCCGGCAATGCTAATGCCATGATGCCAGTCTTCTCCACACATGGCTTCCTACATCTCCCCTGCCTTGCATTTTCTTTCTCCTTCTACTCCCTCAGTCCTTTCTTCATGTCTTTCTTTCCTTCTCTTCTTTCCTTCAGTAGTAAGTGGTTATACTGCATTTTTGGCAGTCAGGACCAAAAGAGGTTGCTCCTTAATTTACCACATTGATGAGCTATAGTTCTAAAGATGATTTCTGTATGAATTCATTTAAAGTTTAAAATAAAACTATTATACAGAAATAGAGACAAAATGGTTTGTAATATAAAATAAGCTAAACTAGAAGAGACTCAATAGAAATTATACCTAAATCTAACCATAAAATAATCTATGTAAAGAAAAAAAACCCACTTATGTGGCAAATGTGGTTAAAAAATAAAAAAAGTCCCTAGTCTTCAAGAGTAACTTGCTAATTAAAGAAAGCTAAAGTACATGTATAAAGTTAACAGTAACACATTATTCTCTATCAACCAAGATCTACGTGTCCAGATTAAAAATACATATATAAAAAGGCAGACATCTGGCCCAATTTAAGGGGAATTCCAAAAATAATATCTAAAATGACAGAAGAATATTAAACTGCCTCAAAAATGTATGTAAGTACCTCCCCACTATCTTTCTAATATTTATGTTGAATATTATCACTTTTCTCAGAAGGTACTTCTAACACGTCAGCAAAATTAAATTAAATTTCTATTAATAACTCTAATAGGGACATTAAACATTGTACTTTATACATATACATAACTGAATACTTCAATGCCATTAGAAAGAAGAGTATTATAAACGATGGCTTTAATACTTTCTGAAGTACACAGGAATTGTACTTCTTATGTAGCTGCTTTGGAGAGACACTTAGTAAAATAGTGCAAGAGGCAATTTTTGAGGCAAAGAGTAAAAGCTTTTAAAGTAATTCCTGCCAATAGAGGAAGAGTAATGAATAGTGGAGGTAAAGGTGGGAAAAGGTGGTTTAAGGTCTTCTTGAGGTCAGAATCAGGAAATAAGAAAGTTATGAGTAATTTAAGGAACTGAGAAGAATAATGGAGAACAGGAAGAGCTATGACTGAATGACACTGTAAAAATAAATTCACAAATGAGTAATTATTTTCATATCAAATCTTATTTCAGAGCAAAAACTTAAAGGACTAAGTACCTTATGCTCAGTGCTTTCTCTTATATAATATGTTGTGAAACGAGAAACACCAAAATTATTCCATGTGAGTCTCATAGGAAAGTTCAGAGTAACAAGAAAACAAAATAAGTGATCAGTAGCAGAACTGTAAAAGGGAATAACAGCTTAAAAATTTAACAAAGGAAAAACACCAAAGAAAACAAGACACCTAATGAAAAACAAATGGCATAAATCCAGACAAAAGGTGATTTTTAAAGGAAAATCAGCATAATAGTCCTTAAATAAGATAATAAAAACTTTGCAGAAATGTTGTTTTGATTAAATATGAGTATTTGGAAAGTTTATGTTCACAGTTAGCAATTTGAGATGACATGCACCACAGATACGCTTTCAGCCAAATGAAAGAAGTATAGGGCATACTTACAATTGAATCACTTACAATTATTTTTGAAAATTCAAGAACTGGAGAGATACCAGAAGACTGGAAAAAAGCAAGTGTGGTACTGATCTTCCAAAAAGGTAAGGAAAAGAGAGAATAGAAAGTTACTATGCTGTGCGTGTGACATGAGTAATTAATTAAAGGAATAATAAGAGAAAAATCTGTAACCGTACAGAGGAAAAGTATCAATAGGTAAATGAGTATCAAGTGGCAAGTTAAAAAATAAATAAATTTAAAAATTATGCCAATATTTTTAATGGCTTTTCTGTTCCTTAGAAATTAGCAAATTAAGTTTTTGGAAAAATGACACCACTTTGTTTCCTTACCAAGTTACTCAAAAGTTGCTTTAATAATGAAAAAAGTATATTAGAGAAACCAGAAATATAAGTAAGACCAAGATTTCATGTGGGGTATACTAATCGGTGCCTTCCTTGGTTTATTAAAAATTTGGAAACATTTATAATCTGCCGTTTCTGTGGTTTACCCTCTTCAGCTAAAGGAAAACAGAATTTAGAGGTATAGAGAAGTTCTGAAAGTATGAATTTTTAACCCTAAAAAAATACTCATATACCAATTTGTTTGGAGTAAAGATTTCCAATTCAAAAATATCCATAAAATTGAGCCTATTATTAAATTCTTTCCTCCAATGTAACTTTAGAACAGCATTTTCCATCTAAGTCAATGTTCTGATAGTCTAAGATTCCAAACTAGGTTCTCTTTTATCAACATGATAGTTATAGCTATTTTATCAACAACTGCTCGGTGCCCCAAGAATGCCCTGAACGGTGAAGCCTTTTTCCATAGTTTTAAACAAACAGTACTAGCCCCACAGATTCACCAGGGATGCACAGTACAGTAAGTCTTTTCAGAGTGCTAGATCTTCCGGCTAGATATTTTACTGTACATCATTTCTTGTTTCATTACTATAACATAGTAAAATAGATAGATACTAACCCTATTTTATAAGTGCTTACCCAAATCATCCAGATGGGTTTTTAAATTGAGATTTCAACCCAGTCCTTTGATTTCAAACCCATTACATTTTTCTATTAAATCACAATGATATTTGAAAAGAATTCATAGCATATTAGACTAAAATTTAATCTAAAAATGTCTGCAGGAGCCTAGTGTACCCAAAATGAACACAAGCTTTAAAGTCAGACTTATCTAGTTTTAAAATCCTGAATCTGGAATTCCCTAATTACCTACATGATCTGGCCATGATCTCTATCTCCATTTTCTTACCAGGGAAGGACACAAAAATAAACCTCTCAAGGTTGTTGGAGAGATGAAAGAATATACATCAAGTAACAAAATAGTTGGTGTTCTATTTCTTCTTCATAATGTGGAGCTGAAAATAACCAGGATTCAGCACTGTTTCCCAGACCCTAAACTAGGCCTATCATACAGAAAAGTTTCTCAATGAATATTTGACGGATTAAAAACAAAATAAATTAACAACTAGGTCATACACAAAACATATGCAACTCTAATAGAGAAGTATAATCGAGAAAAGGATACAAGCATAACTTAAACTGTATTTAACATTCCTTGAAAAAGAGGAAAATAAACATAAGCTGATGAACTGTGAAGAAAACAGATAAAACTAGTGCTAAAATACAGTCTTGGAAAACAGATCAGAAACAAAATTCCATATGAGATGTTCAGAAAAGTATCAGGTATTATGCCTGAACCACAAAAGGTAAATTGTGCTCAATTATTACCTTGGTAACAAAGAGTCAAACAATATAAAGAATCACTCTTTTCCATAAAATAAAAAGATTTTGAAAATATATTAGTTCTTTGAAAAATAAAATCACCTTTAAATTTATAAAGAAAATAACTTTTCTTAAAAAAAACAAACACAACAACAAATCTAAATTGCTCATATATTTGGGACAGAAAAGAGCTGCTTTGTCAAATAGGAATCAGGTACATACACCTTTGTCAAAAGTCCTTAGCTTTATCGTGACTCTTAGCACAACTGCTTACTCTTCATGATCTCTCTTCATCTAATACCACCACTGTTGTGTAACATTTTGACTTACAGAACAAAATACTAATATTGACTGCATAAAGTGATTTGATTACTCAAACAACTGCACAAGAAAGGTTTGGGTTTGTACCATTTTCCTCTATTTAAATCACTGATACCTTATCTTTCCAAATGACTCTCTCAATTTATTCAATAAAGTCATATAAAAACTTATTGCCAAAGCAAACAGAACACACAAAAACCTGGAGTTTATAAACAGGGTGACCACTTTCCCAGTTTGTCTGGAAGAGTCTCTTTTTATGCTTGTTGACTGAACAAAATTATCAGCAGCCTCCCTCACTCTCCAAGTGCTCCAGTTGGGACAATAAATTATATGTTCTCCCTCTCTACAAAGGTTGTAACTAGCATTATAGACATATAAATGTCTGGGAGGCATACAGATTGCCTCAAGATTTCAGAATGCAGCAAATTACTTTAAAAAAATTTTTAATGAAATATGAGTTTACAGCTTCTGAACGTAGAAAGCAAATTATAAAAATAAAATAGACATCAAAATTCAGGCCAATTAATACTGGCTGAGTGATTACCTTATTCTAGACAAAGACATGAATAATAAGATGTTATATTTTTGAAAAGTTATTTTATTCTCACATACACACAGGTCTGAAATAAAACACACAAGAAGCAGATGTTACACCTATGAAGTGAGATTGAGAAAGAGGCGCATCTGGGACAAAGACTTCTTAATTTTTACTTTATACATTCATGATGCCTGATTTTTAAAAAGTATTTAAATTCAAAAACTTTATGTAAAAAGTATTCAGAAACTGTACAGGTTATAAATATGTTTCAAAAATTTTATAACTTTTAGCTTGAAAAATCATCAGCATTATTATTTTAAAATTATCAAACCCTAAAATGTCTTGAGAGAGTAAACTTGGTAACACTAAAGCTGCTCAGATACATCTTTTCAAGCCAAATAAAATAAAGCATAACAAATTTATAACATTATTTACAGGTAAAGTATAAACTAGCCCCCATGCACGCACACACACACTAAGAAGAAAAATGGCCAGTAAAACAAAGCAGAATACCTAATTTTTTCCCCACATCCTTCCTGCCAATTCCATGATCATGAGTCAACACTAAAGAAGTAAACTCATAAAAAACGAAAATATCTACTATATAAGTCCACACTATTTTTCACACGTTAATCGCTGGTCAGGCTACTGACAATATCTTTCTGAAAATTAAAAGTCACAGGTTAAGTCATTCCAGGATCTTAAATAAGCTCTGAATTGCTTACTAGGATGGGATGCAAAAAATACATTCTTCCCCTTTCCAACCTCATATGACTGCCTGTCACTGAGCTTCACAGAATTTTGGAAAGCAAATTCTCATGATTTTCAAGGGTCCACCAAAAATGGAAGTTTAACAAAGTCTCCTGGAAATCTGCTCTACATATAATGAGGAAAAATTCACATTAAATACATGAATTCTTAAAACTGAATGCTTTAGTAGTTCAAGTTTTCAAATAACTACAGAAGTCTCATAATCATTCATAATACTTGTTGAAATTTGATTATGAAATGTTTATACAAAATCTAATATATTCCTTTAACAAAACTGATCTCTCTGTATAGCAAAATACAACAAACTGAAATAAAACCACTACGGGAAGTTAAATGATAAACTAGTCAGACCAACAGACAATCAGTACTAAATGGCTTATCTCTCACACAAAACAAGCAAACAAAATAGAACGAAAATTACCCTGAATTGGAAACAATAGATTCTGTAACTGGTTTGGTGATTATTCCTTTAAAATTACATATGCCGAAGCAGTTTTTTTATATCTGATTTAGCTGCCAGTGAACATCAAACAGAAGGAAATAAGTTGTTTTTACTAAGGCTGTTAAAAGTGCAATACAAAATTACCCTGATTACCCTGTTGTCAGAAATCAATCAAAAAGGTCTAAAATATGACTAGAATAGACTCTGACAGGACAAGACTCTTTTTATTCTCCACTATATCCCCCAGGCTAGTGCTTGGTTTGTAGCAAGTGCTCAATAAAATTTTTGTAAATTAAGGAATTCTGAAAAGTGTCAACCTGTTAGGATTTAAACATAAAAAGCAATCAAAGAAGTTCTTGCAGATTATAAATCAGAGTACTCGTGAAAAAAAATCACAAATAACATCTAACTATTCTAAACAATTTATTATAAGTATGGATGCTGACAACTTTTAAGAATAATTGAAAGTTTTTAAGAGAAGAGAAATTAAATAGGAAAGACACCACCTAGGCAGTTCAAGAAGCAAGAGCAGATGATAACAACTAAAACAAACTTCTAAAACTTCATTCTCTCATGCCAAGTCTCATGAGCACAGCTTCATACATACTACTCTGGGTTTGGAATTCAGCATTACAATAATGATTTATTCACTGGATGTTTATGACACTGCGCTGGATGCTCTGGACATGCCAGGATGAAGCAGATAGAGCTTGAAATCTGTAGTAGGAGATAAACATCTAACTACAAATAATGGCTCTGCAACACCTAACAGTTTCAAATCTATAGGAGATAAACATTTGTCTACAAATAACTGCTTCAAGCATGATAAACTTTATGAGAAAGGTACTAAGAAATTCAAAAGAGTAAGTTAAGGGGATCAGAAAAGTGTCACAGAGGTAGCATTTTGATTTGGACCAAGATGAGGAGGGGGAAATTATTAACAGCAGTGAGCAAGGGTGGGAAACATAAATAGATGGGCGTGCTTGAACTTTTCTTTAGGAGAGAAATGAGGGCAGGGTTAAGTAAACTAGCAAGGGATGCTAGGAATCAGGAACAGCAGGAAGCCTTCACCACCTGCCAAGACTGAAGGAACAAGGAGGGAAACAATGTAACTCCGAGCAGGCTCAAGGGACACCAGCTGTAGGACACAGCCACTGCTACAAGTTCATCAAAGCAGAGAGAGGACAAGAGGAATAAATACCCCCAGAGGTTTTTTTTCCTTCCATCTTCTGTCCTTCCATTGGCTAAACCCTACGGGAAGTCAGAAGGTAAAAAGGACTCTAGGTAACACAGGCTGTGAAGGTCAGCCTCCTGGGGCAGAGAGAGAGGCAAAGAGAATGAATTTGCAGGAAAATGGAGAGTAACCAGAAAAGCCACCTTTCCAGACTTAGGAGCAAGTGAGGCTGAAAAGCACAAGGAGGTGAAATAACGAACAATATTCTCTTGGAGAAGTATGTAACATATTTTTTGGATGCAGATGCTGAATTGAAAGGAAACCAAAATTAGTGTCTGAATTGGAAAAATTACTGGGACTTAGGAGATTGAGGTGAGCAACGAATGAATACAAGCATCAGAGCAGCACCCCAGTTCTCTCTAGAGCTAACAGAAAAGCAAAAACCATAGATGGTAGTCCTATTAGTCTAGTCTCTACCTGCGTAACCTTGGGCAAGTCACCTGGCTTCTCTGAAACTGTTTTCTCCATTTAATAAATATATAGAGACTGAATTAAAACTTTAAGACCCTTTCCAGTTCTAAGAGTCTTGAAGCCAGTATCTCCAAGTAAATAACCATATTCATCAGGTAAGTGAACAGCTCACCATATTGAAAAAACCGAGGGTCCATTTACTGGCTTTAAAAAAAAAAAGTTAACTTCATTTAAACAAAGACAATAAGAACTTAAACGTTCTAACTGCAGTTGGGTCCTCTACTGTAGGATAAAAAAAAAAAATGTCAAAACACAAGCAAAAATTTAGTGTAACCTTGAAACTGAGTGAGGAAGATTAATGTAACCAGATTAAAAAACATGCTCTGGAATGCAGAGAATGCAAAGAAACAACCGAGTAAGCAGAATACCTTGGTTGAAATGGCACATTTCAGAAAGAAACAAAATTAGCTGCTCTGTCAATATAGCAAAGAAGTAAAGTTCTTAAAGGTGTTTCTAGAAATAAATGAACTCCTATAGTATTAATAACTCCCCCACCCTCAAAAACACACACAGCAACCATTAACATTCCTTTGCAATATAAATATTCACTGAAGATCTGTTATGTGCCAGGTGCTATCAATGTCTTCAAAGGACGTCTTTAAGGACAATACAGATAAAATAGCAAATACAATTAATCATTACCTAATCTTCTGGAATGAGATCAGATTTCAGCCTTTCCAAGCAGTCTCCCTGACTTCTCTAGCCAGCAACATGCTCTTCTTCCTATGATACTAACTACTACAGAACCAACAGAACCAACCTGTACTGGTACCACTATTAGTATTGTTTCAACTCTATTAGAGGCCACATAGTTTGGAAGGGTAGGCCTTTGTCTGGAAATCCACTCACCATTTGTAACATTGTTTCTAACGTTTTCTGCAGTCCTCTCTCTCAAGTGTGGCAGCAATTAGGGAGCTTGGTGACTTGGAATAGTTTTCTAACTCACATGGATAAACCAAGCTTCAGTACAATGAGTCAAAGGTTTGTACACTTAACATGATTAAGTCAAGTATTTTGATCATGTGCCAAGCACTAGACTAGGGACAAAGGCCCTACAGAAATAAAGAAGGTTAGACTCTAATCCAAGAACCAGATATGTGCACAAAAATCTACAGCATAGAGGTATGAACAAAGCGCTGTAGTAACACATGATGGACAACAGTAATCCTAGCTTGCTTTGCCTAAAGGAAGGAAGACATCAAAGAAAAAGTAACACAAAAACTGTATGTCAAAAGAAGTAGCGATATAGCACTGGATTGAATTCTAAGTGACTGTAATTTTAATCAAGAGGGAAAGGCAGTGATTGTGCAAAGAGCTATGCGAGGCTTTGTCATGTTCCAAACAAGTAAGAGTTCATAATGCTATAGTAGATGCCCTGGGTAGGATGCCTGCAGCTAAGTTCACACCAAGAGTGATAATTATCACCAGGTTCTGAAGGGCCTTAAAGAACATTCTCAGCAGCTGGGCTTGGGCAAGGGGGAGGCAAAACAGACTTTTAAGCACAGCTGTGACTCAGTGGGATCTAACTGTGGAAAATAATATGGGTAGCGGGAGTCTAGTGACAGGGAGACTAGTTAAGTTTTGTGAAAGTTTAGGTGAGAGATGACGAGGGCCTGAATTAAAACACTGTTATGTGGGAGGAAAAAAAAAAGGATAAACCTAAGAGCTATTTCTAAAGCAAATTAAACAGGACCTGGTAACTGGACATGGAAAATAAGGGAGATGGAAAATGGCTTTAAATGACTAATTGCCTGTGTGTGGTGGAACTTCAATTAACTAAAATATTTAGGGAGAGGTACTTGGCTTAAGCACATTTTCAACCTAAGAATTATTCTTTCAAACATAATCTTTACTTAAACATCTACTGGAAAATCTTCCTAAATATAATCTCGTGGTGGTTTAGTTGCTAAGTCATGTCCAACTCTTCCTATCCCATGGACTGTGGCCTGCCAGGCTCCTCTGTCCATGGATTCTCCAGGCAAGGATACTGGAGTGGGTTGCCATTTCCTTCTCCAAGGGATCTTCCTGACCCAGGAATCAAACCTGTGTCTCCTGAATTCTAGGCAGATTGTTTACCAACTGAGCGACAAGAGAAGCTTTAGTACAAGTATAATCTTAGGCCAAGTACATTACAGTATCCATTAAAAACTGTCTTTTTCTATAGAATCCCAATAAACATCAGTTCTCAGATACTGACAGAACTCAACATATCCCAGGGGACATCTCAGAATTTCCTTTTTAAAATAAAAGCCTGATATCCTCTTTCTCAAGCAAGAAACTGCAAACTATGCAACTGCCTGATTTTCCAATCAGCAGAATATGGTTGTATCACAATGCTCTTTATGGCCTGAACCAAACTCATCAACTGGGGATGGCTCAGTGGTTAGATTATTACCAATCTTTCCACACTAAAGGAAAAAAGACCACCACCTAAGACTCTGGAAATATCAAAATGAATGTAACCAACAGTCATTGCAACCTAGTGTTTATTGAGGGGTACTTCAAGTAAAATGTCATTTTTGTAAAAATCAAACTCAGAACATTTTGAAAATAGATCCAGCTTCTCTGTTATCTTTCTAATTTCCCAGGTAAGCTCTCCAGACTGAAAGTCTGATTTTTGGTGGTTTTTAGCTTTCCTAGAATAGGAAAGGTAACATGGTATTTTAAGGTGCTGAGGTACATAAAAAGTGAAATTAAAAAAAAATTTAATTAAAAATGAAAGATGTTAACATTATTTATTAAAGGGCTGTATCACAAACAGTTCAATAAAGGAAATGTTCTGAGAGATGATTCACGGTGGATGAGAATTCCCAACTTAAAGTTCACTACAAGAATTCTTAAAACTGCCACTAATATTCTAAGATCTCTCCCACCTTCTTAACTCAATACTAGGAGAAATAATTCCTTGATTTGTTTTTGATTTCCTGAATACAGCGAAAATTACAGTTTAATAAACAAAGCCAAATGTTACTTCAAATTGGCAAACACATTTTCTTAATACATCTCTTACTTTCATATCAAAAACACTTACATATAGTAGGAATGATGTAACAAATGCATGATTCATACATGCTTCCTAGTCCATTGCTTACAGTCAACTTTCCATAACCAAGCTTACTGAGAACCTAAACTTTTCCCTCCAGTTTTTACGTGAACCCGATAAAACTATTCCAAAGTTTTCACCACCTCCCCTTCCCAACACACACATACTCACAAATAACAGCACCCATAATTATTACACACAAAAATATCGGCCAAGGCAAGAACACAGCCAAAAATAAAAGAACAGAAAATCTTCGGCCAGCAACAGGAAATTCTATTATTGGGCAACTGGTCAAAATTAAACTTGCACATTAAGAGAAAGTCTAACTCTTGTGTTCAATATCTTGAGATAGCTTCCGAAAGACTATAGAGTTTCAAGAAAATAAATCGAAAAGGGAGAAGCGATTCTCTCCAGACTGGTTTGGTTGGAGGCGAATGACCTCTCCGGGTTTCAGAAGGCCCCTAGTCTCAGCCTCCAACCATCTCGGCCGAGGAAGTGAGGAGAGTCTCACGGAAGAGAGGGCGCGGACGGCCACATCGTCCTACTCACCCCAGAGGGCGACGGGATGGAGGCAGGGAGAGAATCACACTCGCGCCCACGGCCTGGGCAAGCAGCAGGGTCCCTGGGAACTCAGGGATGGGAGCCGGCCCCTCTCCCAGACCCTCCGGGTCTACTCACTCCGCAAGTGGCCACCAAGAAAGCCATTCGCCAAGGCCCCCGCCCTCTGTGCCTCCAGGGGAGGGAGCCGAGGGCTGCTTCCGAGCAACCCTCTTCGCCCGCTACGCCGTATCACCGACGCGGTGCGGTTGGTCTCGTCAGGTTCTGCCTTTCCCGCGGGACAGCCCCTCACTCGCTACCCCTGCCCCGCCCCGACCGAGGGACCGCACCGATTGGCTGACTCTGACGACTCCTGGCAAAGAGACCCCTGGCGATTGGCCATGGGTCACCTGCGGTAAAGGAGGTGAGCGGCCGACGATTGGCGGTTAGGCCAATTTTGGGGTGGAGAGGCGGGAGGGGCCGGCCGTGGCGGCCGTGCATCTGGACCGCCCGGCTCCCCAGCCCTCACCTCGAGACAGTGGCCGGCTGCCGCGCCCGGACCTATTCCTCAGGACTCGCGGCTGCCCCACCACGCCAATTGCTGCCCCCAGGAAAGGGAGCTCGAGGCTCGAGGGAGCTCAGCTAGGCTCCGGGGCTTCGGCCCCGAAGGTTCCCGTAGGGTGGCGACTGGGAAAGACCCGGTCACAGACGCAAACACCTAAACCCACTCGCGTCTAGCTCGACATCCACATTTTGGCACCTGTGGAGCCAGATTTCATCTGGATGACTGCTTCTTCTTACTTCCGGAAAGTTGTTTGTGTCGCGAGGCGGAGGAGGGCGTGAGGGGAGGAGGAAGATACTATGTCAATAAACAAAAGCATCGGTGCCTGTTTTATTAATCCAGGGAAACATGGGCTTGCTGTTGTGCCACAGCTCCATAAGGAATGTAGTGGCTTGTGAAAATACTTTGGGAATCCAAATGACATAACTTCTTGGGCTTAGGGGACCTGAACAAAAACTCATCCAAACTGCAGGAAATCACAGACACGAATAAATTACTGAGTTACTGATCTGGAGGACAACTGCCTTCTCTTAATTTCATGGCTGCAGTCACCATCTGCAGTGATTCTGGAGCCCCCAAAATAAAGTCTGTCACTGTTTCTCCATTGTTTCCCCATCTGTTTGCCATGAAGTGATGGGACCAGATGCCATGATCCTTGTTTTCTGGATGTTGTTTTAAGCCAACTTTTTTACTCTCCTCTTTCATTTTCATCATATGGCTCTTTAGTACTTCGCTTTCTGCCGTAAGGGTGGCATCATCTGCACATCTGAAGTTATTGATATTTATCCCAGCAATCTTTTATTTTT
Organism: Capricornis sumatraensis; assembly: GCF_032405125.1. NCBI lineage: Eukaryota > Metazoa > Chordata > Mammalia > Artiodactyla > Bovidae > Capricornis > Capricornis sumatraensis. The sequence continues at coordinate 195,252,976 of NC_091070.1, forward strand.
TTTATTGAAGGATAACTGCTTTACAGAATTTTGCTGTTTTCTCTCAAACTTCAATATGAATCACCCATAAGTGTACATTTTTCCCCTCCCTTTGACACTCCCTCCCATCTCCCTCCCCATCCTACCCTCCTACCCCTCTAGGTTGATACAGAGCCCCTGCTTTGAGTGTCCGTAGCCATACAGCAAATTCCCATTGGCAATATATTTTACATGTGGTAATGGAAGAAGCACAAGCTGGAATCAAGATTGCTGGGAGAAATATCAATAACTTCAGATATGCAGATGACACCACCCTTATGGCAGAAAGTGAAGAGGAACTAAAAAGCCTCCTGATGAAAGAGGAGAGTGAAAAAGCTGGCTTAAAGCACAACATTCAGAAAACCAAGATCATGGCATCTGGTCCCATCACTTCATGGGAAATAGATGGGGAAACAGTGGAAACAGTGTCAGAATTTATTATTTCTGGGCTCCAAAATCACTGCAGATGGTGACTGCAGCCATGAAATTAACAGACACTTACTCCTTGGAAGAAAAGTTATGACCAACCTAGATAGTATATTCAAAAGCAGAGACATTGCTTTACCGACTAAGGTCCGTCTAGTCAAGGCTATGGTTTTTCCTGTGGTCATGTATGGATGTGAGAGTTGGACTGTGAAGAAGGCTGAGCGCCGAAGAATTGATGGTTTTGAACTGTGGTGTTGGAGAAGACTCTTGAGAGTCCTTTGGACTGCAAGGAGATCCCACCAGTCCATTCCAAAGGAGATCAGCCCTGGGATTTCTTTGGAAGGAATGATGCTAAAGCTGAAACTCCAGTACCTTGGCCACCTCATGCGAAGAGTTGACTCATTGGAAAAGACTCTGATGCTGGGAGGGATTGGGGGCAGGGGGAGAAGGAGATGACAGAGGATAAGATGGCTGGATGGCATCACCAACTTGATGGACGTGAGTTTGAGTGAACTCCGGGAAATGGTGATGGACAGGGAGGCCTGGCATGCTACGATTCATGGGGTCGCAAAGAGTCGGACACAACTGAGCGACTGAACTGAACTGAATGTAAGTTTCAATGATACTCTTCCCATAGGTCTCAGGATCTCTTCCCCTCTCCACATGCCTGTAAATCTATTGTCTATGTCTGTTTTTCTACAGTTGCCTTGTAAATAAATTCTTCTGTACAATTTTTCTAGATTCCATACATATGTATTAGAATATGACATTTATCTTTCTCTTTCTGACTCACTTGACTCTGTATAATAGGCTCTAAGCTGATCCACCTCATTAGAACTGACTCAAATGTGTTCCTTTTTATGTCTGAGCAACATTCAGAAAACTAAGATCATGGCATCTGGTCCCACCACTTCATGGGAAATAGATGAGGAGGCAGTGGAAACTGTCAGACTTTATTTTTTTGGGCTCCAAAATCACTGCAGATGGTGACTGCAGCCATGAAATTAAAAGACGCTTACTCCTTGGAAGGAAAGTTAAGACGAACCTAGATAGCATATTAAAAAGCAGAGACATTACTTTGCCAACAAAGGTCCATCTGGTCAGGACTACGGTTTTTCCAGTGGTCATATATGGATGTGAGAGTTGGACTGTGAAGAAAGCTGAGCACCGAAGAATTGATGGTTTTGAACTGTGGTATTGGAGAAGACTCTTGAGAGTCCTCTGGACTGCAAGGAGATCCCACCAGTCCATTCTAAAGGAGATCAGTCCTGGGTGTTCACTGGAAGGGCTGATGCTGAAGCTGAAACTCCAATACTTTGGACAAGACTGAGCGACTTCACTTTCACTACAATTCTTTGGGATTGGAATGACAACTGACCTTTTCCAGTCCTGTGGCCACTGCTGAGTTTTCCAAATTTGCTGGCATATTGAATGCAGCATTTCACAGCATCATCTTTTAGGATTTGAAATAGCTCAGTTGGAATTCCATCACCTCCATTAAGCTTGGTTCCTAGTGATGCTTCCTAAGGCCCACTTGACGCGCATTCCAGAATGTCTGGCTCTAGGTGAGTAATCACACCATCATGGTTATTTGGGTCATGAAGGTCTTTTTGGTATAGTTCTTCTGTGTATTCTTGCTACCTCTTCTTAATATCTTCTGCTTCTGTTAGGTCTTGAAGAGATCTCTAGTCCTTCCCATTCTGTTGTTTTCCTCTATTTCTTTGCATTGATCGCTGAGGAAGGCTTTCTTATCTCTCCTTGCTATTCTTTGCAACTCTGCATTCAAATGGGTGTATCTTTCCTTTTCTCCTTTGCCTTTCGCTTCTCTTCTTTTCTCAGCTATTTGTAAGGCCTCCTCAGACAACCAATTTGCCTTTTGCCTTTTTCTTTTTCTTGGGGATGGTCTTGGTCACTGCCTCCTGTACAATGTCACGCACCTCCGTCCATAGTTCTTCAGGCACTCTATCACATCTAATCCCTTGAATCTATTTGTCACTTCCACTGTATAAGTTTCAGTTCAGTCGTGCAGTCGTGTCCGACTCTTCGCGACCCCATGAATCGTAGCATGCCAGGCCTCCCTGTCCATCACCAACTCCCGGAGTTCATGCAGACTCACGTCCATCGAATCAGTGACGCCATCCAGCCATCTCATCCTCTGTCTCCTCTTCTCTCCTGCCCCCAATCCCTCCCAGCATCAGAGTCTTTTCCAATGAGTCAACTCTTCGCATGAGGTGGCCAAAGTATTGGAGTTTCAGCTTTAGCATCATTCCTTCCAAAGAAATCCCAAGACTGATCTCCTTCAGAATGGACTGGTGGTATCTCCTTGCAGTCCAAGGGACTCTCAAGAGTCTTCTCCAACACCACAGTTCAAAACCATCAATTCTTCAGCACTCAGCTTTCTTCACAGTCCAACTCTCACATCCATACATGACCACTGGAAAAACCATAGCCTTGACTAGACAGACCTTTGTTGGAAAAGTAACGTCTCTGCTTTTCAATATGCTGTCTAAGTTGGTCATAACTTTCCTTCCAAGGAGAAAGCGTCTTTTAATTTCATGGCTGCAGTCACCATCTGCAGTGACTTTGGAGCCCCCAAAAATAAAGTCTGACACTGTTTCCACTGTTTCCCCATCTATTTCCCATGAAGTGGTGGGACCAGATGCCATGATCTTGGTTTTCTGAATGATGAGCTTTAACCCAACTTTTCACTCTCCTCTTTCACTTTCATCAGGAAGCTTTTTAGTTCCTCTTCACTTTCTGCCATAAGGGTGGTGTCATCTGCATATCTGAAGTTATTGATATTTCTCCCTGCAGTCTTGAGTCCAGCTTGTGCTTCTTCTAGCCCAGCGTTTCTCATGATGTGCTCTGCATAGAAGTTAAACAAGCAGGATGACAATATACAACCTTGACGTACTCCTTTTCGTATTTGGAACCAGTCTGTTGTTCCATGTCCAGTTCTAACTGTTGCTTCCTGACCTGCATATAGGTTTCTCAATCGTAAGGAATTTGATTTAGGTCATACCTGAATGGTCTAGTGGTTTACCCTACTTTCTTTAAGTCTCAGTTTTACAATAAGGTGTTCATGATCTGAGCCACAGTCAGCTCCCAGTCTTGTTTTGCTGACTGTATAGAGGTTCTCCAATTTTGGCTGCAAAGAATATAATCAATATGATTTTGGTGTTGACCATCTGGTGATGTCCACGTGTAGAGTCTTCTCTTGTGTTATTGAAAGAGGGTGTTTGCTATGACCAGTGCATTCTGTTGGCAAAACTCTTGTTAGCCTTTGCCCTGCTTCACTTTGTACTCCAAGGCCAAATTTGCCTGTTACTCCAGGTATCTCTTGACTTCCTACTTTTGCATTCCAGTCTCCCTATAAGGGAAAGGACATCTTTTTTGGGTGTTAGTTCTAGAAAGTCTTGTAGGTTTTCACCGAACTGTTTAACTTCAGCTTCTTCAGCATTACTGGTTGGGATTAGACTAGGATTACTGTGATATTGAGCGGTTTGCCTTGGAAACAGCATTCTGTTGTTCTTTAGATTGCACTCAAGTACTGCATTTCGGACTCTTTCATTGACTATGAGGGCTACTCCATTTCCTCTAAGGGATTCTTGCCCACAATAGTACACATAATGCTCATCTGAGTTAAATTCACCCATTCCAGTCCATTTTAGTTCACTGTTTCCTAAAATGTCTATGTTCACTCTTGCCATCCCGTTTGACCACTTCCAATTTACCTTGATTCATGGACCTAACATTCCAGGTTCCTATGCAGTATTGTTCTTCACAGTGCAGGACTTTACTTCCATCACCAGTCATATCAACAAATGGGTGTTGTTTTTGCTCTGCCTCCGTCTCTTCATTCTTTCTGGAGTTATTCTTCCACTATTCTCCAGTAGCACATTGGGCACCTACCAACCTGGGGAGTTCATCTTTCAGTATCCTATCTTTTTGCCTTTCATACTGTTCATGGGGTTCTCATGGTTCATGGTTATTTATATACATGTAATTTTATTAAACTCCTAAGCATAGTTAGGAGTTTTATTAAACTCCTAAACACACAGGCATGTGTGCTCAGTCATGTCCAACTCTTTGTGACCCCATGGACTGTAGCCCACCAGGCTCCTCTGTCCGTGGAATTTTCCTGGCAAGACTACTGGAATGGGTTGCCATTTCTTCCTCTAGGGGATCCTCCAGACCCATGTCTCTGGCGTGTCCTGTGTTGGCAAGTAGATTCTTTACCACTAGTGCCACTAAGCAGCTAATTAATTTTTATATCTCTACTGGTAGCCCTTAAGACTAGCACCTTGTACGTTGCACAAAAGGCTTAATAGATGCCTGATCCACTGTAAAGATCTCATTGGTTTTCTGTACATTTTTTTTCAAAATGTCCAATACCAAATACATTCTCTTCTTCCTGCATCCCCTCCCTCAAAAGCCTGATCCTCTTCCAGTCCTACCTATATCAGTAAGTAAAAATCACTACTATCCAGACAGTAAATTAAATCTGGCAGTCCTTGACACTTTACCCATTCCACATTCAATCCATCACCACATTCTGCCATTTTTACCTCCCGAATACAATCTCAATTCTATCTACCTAACTCCATCACCACCACTCAATTATGGATCCTAGCCTCTTGCACCGATCTCCTTAGTAAAGTATTCCTGCTTTTTAAAGCTCCTCCAATTCTTTCTTAACACTGCAGGCCACAGTAGTTGGTTTCCAAAACCAGTTGTTATTGCCTCCTCACCTGATCTTGCCCTACCCAGTTCAGTTCAGTTGCTCGGTCGTGTGCAACTCTTTGCAACCCCATGAACTGCAGCATGCCAGGCCTCTCTGTCCATCACCAACTCCCGGAGTCTACCCCAACCCATGTCCATTGAGTCAGTGATGCCATCCAACCATCTTATCCTCTGTCGTCCCCTTCTCTTCCTGATCTCAATCTTTGCCAGCATCAGAGTCTTTTCAAATGAGTCAGCTCTTTGCATGAGGTGGCCAATGTATTGGAGTTTCAGCTTCAACACCAGTCCTTCCAATGAACACCCAGGACTGATCTCCTTTAGGATGGACTGGTTGGATCTCCTTGCAGTCCAACAGACTCTCAAGAGTTTTCTCCAAAGCCACAGTTCAAAAGCATCCATTCTTTGGTGCTCAGCTTTCTTTATAGTCCAACTCTCATGTCCATACATGACTACTGGAAAAACCATAGCTTTGACTAGACGGACTTTTGTCGGCAAAGTAATGTCTCTGCTTTTTAATATGCTGTCTAGGTTGATCATAGATTTTCTTCCAAGGAGTAAGCATCCTTTAATTTCATGGCTGCAATCACTATCTGCACTGATTTTGGAGCCCCAAAAAATAAAGTCAGCCACTGTTTCCCCATCTATTTGCCACGAAGTGAGGGGACCGGATGCCATTATCTTAGTTTTCTGACTGTTGAGCTTTAAGCCAACTTTTTCACTCTCCTCTTTCACTTTCATCAAGAGGCTCTTTAGTTCTTCTTCACTTTCTGCCATAAGGGTGGTGTCTTCTCCATATCTGAAGTTATTGATATTTCTCCCGACAACCTTGATTCCAGCTTGTGCTTCCTCCAGCCCAGCATTCCCAACCTGGCCCCATTAAAGAACTTCAACTGCTTACCCTTGTGCTTAGGATACAACTGAGTATTCATCAATAGTGTGCCAGGTTTAGCCCTACCTGTCCATAACTCCGTCTTACACCTTCTACTCCCTCATTTTCTGCACTCCACACAATGGCCTTTTTCAAGTTCTTTCAATTTGCCATGGATCTTCTAACCTCAGAGACTTGGCACGTGGGCCCTGTGGTTATTTCTGCCTTTTACACTGTCCCCATGAAACTAATCCCCATACTTCACTTCATTTACTTCTACTCATCTTTTCCTTCCTGCCTATGTGAATTCTTTCTATTTTACGTCCTCATAGCCCATGCAACACTCCTTTGTAAAACTTATTACAGCTATATTTTACATGTATTTGAGTTATTTTTTAAAGAAACATACTGTTATAATTTATATATTATTAAATGTATCCTTTTTAGATGTACAGAGTTCAATGTATTCTGATAAACATATGCATAAATGCAGCCACCACCACAATTAAGACATAGGACATTTCCATTATCCCAAAATTTCCCTTGTGCCCCTCAAGCAGTCAATCCTGCCAACCATAGCTCTGTTTTCTATTTGCGTAATTCTTTATCTAATGTTTATGTTCATCACTAGACTGTAAGAGGTAAAGAGGTAAGGATCTATCTGATTTTGTTCATCATAGCCTCAGTATTTAGCCAAATGCCTGGCACATATTGGGTGCTCAATAATGAACTTCCTCTGCTAACAGTCTGAAAAGAAACATCAATTCTATGATAAGCATCAATAAACCATAAGCAGTGATGGATAAAAATACATTAATTTTGTCAGATGGACAAGGTTAAGGTCAGCGTCTAACAACTTTCACTAATACTCTTCACATTTTTTTTCCTTTCATATCTGCTTTTCTAGCAGTTAATTTTGTGCCAGAGAAGCTCAAAGGACTTTAATTCAATACTGGCTGATCAAACAGTTCTCCAGGTCAAGGTGGAAAAAAAGCCTATATCTCTAAATCTGTTTATAAATTATACTATTTGACCCTATAAGAGATAAACTATTAATTTATGTAATTCTTGCTTACCAGTTCTTTCATGTGCTTTTCATGTGTTCTTATTATCTCCCCAACAAGACAGAAAGAGCCATAGGGTCATTGAAGACTTTGCATTTAATAGTATATACCAAAGTATCAGATTGTATCTGTGTCCTCCAAATCTTATATCACCACCACCATCATTATCATTATCAGGGGTCAAGAGCTTCAAAATCTAAGGCACTATCATTATTGACAGTGTAGTATAAAAATTAAATCCTAGTATAAATTTAGTGGGCCCAATTATAAATTGGGTTTGTTTTTTATTTTTGATAGACTTCAGTGTCTAAGACTGGTATAATGGCAATGCTGTTGTTCAGTCACTAAGTCATGTCTGATGCTTCATCACCCCACGAACTGTAACATGCCAGGCTACCCTGTCCCTCACCATCTCCTGGAGTTTGCCCAAGTTCATATCCATTGAATCAGTGATGCTATCTAGCCATCTCATCCTCTGTCACCCTCTTCTCCTTCTGCCTTCAATCTTTCCCAGCATCAGGGTCTTTTCCAATGAGTCAGCTGTTAGCATCAGGAGGCCAAAGTCCTGGAGCTTCAGCTTTAGCATCAGTCTTTCCAAAGATTATTCAGGGTTGATTTCTTTTAAGTTTCACAGTTTGATCTCCTTGCTGTCCAAGGGACTCTCAAGAGTCTTCTCCAGCACCACAGTTTGAAAGCATTAATTCCTTGGCATTCTGCTTTCTTTATTTGTCCAGTTCTCACATCCATACATGACAACTGGAAAGACCATAGCTTTGACTATATGGACTTTTGTCAGAAAGGTGATGTCTTTGCTTTTTAGCACACTGTCTAGGTTTGTCATAGCTTTCCTGCCAAGAAGCAATCATCCTCTAATTTCATGGCTGCAGTCGCCATCCACAGAGATTTTAGAGACCAAGAAAATGAAATCTGTCACTGCTGCCACCTTTTCCCCTTCTATTTGCGAAGTGATGGGACTGGATGCCATGATCTTAGTTTTTCTATATTGAGTTTTAAGTCAGCTTTTTCACTTTCTTCCTTCATCCTCATCAAGAGGTTCTCTAGTTCTTTTTCACTTTCTGCTATTAGAGTGGTATAATCCACATTATCTGAGGCTGTTGATATCCGCAATCTTGATTCCAGTTTATAACTAATCAAGTCTGGCATTTCACGTGATGTACTCTGCATATAAGTTCAATAAACCAGGCGACAATAAACAGCCTTGTTGTACTCCTTTCTCAATCCTGAAGCAGTCAGTTGTTCCATACAGGATTCTAACTGTTGCTTCTTGACCCACATACAGGTTTCATAGGAGACAGATAAGATGGTCTGGTATTCCCATCTCTTTAAGAGTTTTCCAGTTTGTTATGATCCACACAGTCAAAGGCTTTAGCATAGTCAACGAAACAGATTTAGGTGTTTTTCTGGAATTCCCTTGCTTTATCTATGATCCAGCGAAAGTTGGCAATTTGATCTCTGGTTCTTCTGCCTTTTGTAAACCCAGGTTGAACATCTGGAAGTTCTTGGTTCACATAATGCTGGAGCCTAGCTTGGATGACTTTGATCATAATGGCAACAGAGAATATGATTTACCACTGTCTTTTAATAATTTAGCTACAGTCCAGAGTCTACCTTTTCTCAGTCTCACATTAGAGATAACTGTGTCGCTGGTGCTGCTGCTAAGTCGTTTCAGTCATGTCCGACTCTGTGAGACCCCACAGATGGCAGCCCACCAGGCTCTCCGATGCCTGGGATTCTCCAGGCAAGAACACTGGAGTGGGTTGTCATTTCCTGCTCCAATGCAGAAAAGTGAAAGTGAAGTTGCTCAGTCGTGTCCGACTCTTAGCAACCCCATGGACTGCAGCCTACCAGGCTCCTCTGTCCATGGGATTTTCCAGGCAAGAGTACTGGAGTGGGTTGCCATTGCCTTCCTCTTCTTCTACTGCCTTCTTCTCTAGTTATTTCATATTAAGAGATAACTGTGTTACAAATACAGAATTCTCATTTTCCTAATCCCAGTATAAAATTAGTGTGCACAAAAGCTGTAGCATTTAAAATGAAAAGTAATTAAATAATACAAGGCAACATACTCATTTTATTTCAAGAAACAGTAGGACTTCTAACCAAATTTGGCAACTGAAGTGTTTCTAAAGAAATCTACAAGGTGTTTTAGAAGAAAATTAAGTGACCAATGCCTTAAGGTCACATCTGACAACCCATGTATCAGAGGGATCTTCAATACTTATCTTTGAACTACATAACTAAAGCTACTAAGCGATTAAATTAAATTGATAAATATTTTTGTTATTGTTCAAGAAAAGAATAGAATAGGACTACGCTAGTGGTCCAGTGGTTAATAATCCATCTGCCAATACAGAGGACACTGGTTTAATCCTGGTCTGGGAAGATTCCACGTGCTGTGGAGCAACTAAGCCCCAGTGCCACAACTACTGAGCCCACACCCTAGGGTCCATGTTCCACAGTAAAGACCAGCCCCCTGGCTCGCCACAACCAGAGAAAGCCTGCACAGCAACAAAGACCCAATGCAGCCATAAATAAATAAATGAATTAAAATAATTTAAAATAATGGAATATAGTGATTAAGAAGTATAAAAAACAACATTGTGTTGTATACCTTAAATTTACACAATGATGTATGTCAATCACCCTCAATAAAACTGGAGGAAAAAGACTGAAAAACAAATATATAACAAGAAAACTTTAAAAATGTATTAAAAAAACCTGAAAAAAATCACAACACCAAGGTTCAGAGTGGTGGGGGATCTTTAAAATGACAGGAAGTCTACTGAATAAAAAGAAGGCCAACCTTACCTATAGCTATCAAGATGAAAAGAACATTTTAACTGTACAAAATTTATGTACTACTTTCAAAAATATAATTTCTGCTAGAGAGTCCAATAATGTTTATCACATTCCAGTCGGATGTCATTTTAGAGGTAGATGACAGATACTTTCAACTGCAATAGAAGAAAAGCAGCAGCAAAAATGGGGTGGGGGGGAAACATAGTTTCCCTAGGAATTCGCCTAGCAATTAGAGCCAAATGATTGGAGCAGACGACATTAAAAGACAACTCTTGAAAGCAGAATATGTAGCTCCAATATTTTGTCTGACTAGTATCCAGAAGTCTCAAAATTAAAGTCAGCCAATAAGTTTTCACAGAGAAAATTGAGCAAAATGGAATAAATACAATACTTGGCATATAGTAGAAGCAGTCCTTAATTTGTGATCAGGATCACCATATTCCAGAAGTCTGTATGTAAATTATTTGCAATTCTCAATGCATCATCAAACAAAAAATCTTTGGTTCGGATTTAGGAATGAATACCCTCTAAACAACCCCACAATGGCTATTGATAGTACACTGCCTTAATCATCACTGTATCTTTAGTACCTCCTCACACAGAGACTGGCATGTACTAGGTGCTTAATAAATGTCTACTGGATGAATGAAATGCTAGTTACATTACAAAAATAGCAGTATAAACAGCAAAAAAGGTTGAAACTGGGTAGTCTAACAAGCAGAACAGAGAAAGCAGAGGGGCAGAAGTATTAGGGGAAGCACACTGATTGAAACTGCCCACCCTGGCCAGGCACCATAGTAACCATTTGCATGAGTTGTTTTACAACAGGAGGTCCTGGTAAGGAACAGGGAACTAATAAGCCTCCACCAACCGAAAAAGTTCAGGAAAGGTCAAAAGGAGACATCACATGTCTGACCACCTCCCAGAATCCTTCTCTCTGGCATTCATCTTGGCTAAACAAGGCATGCGCCACCAGGAAGGCCTCTGAGTCAGAATGATTGGCTAAAGACAACCCAGAAACTAATCCCATCACCATAAAACCGGAGACTGCAAGCCATGTGACAGAGCTGTTCTCCTGGGTTCCCTTACCCTATTGCTCTCCACCCGGGTACCCTTTCCCAATAAAATCTCTTGCTTTGTCAGGAGATGTGTCTCCTCGGACAATTCATTTCCAAGTGTTAGACAAGAGACCAGTTTCAGGCCCTGGAAGGGATCCCCCTTCCTGCAACAGAAGGACAATGTTTTTCTATACGAGCCTTTTGCTGCTGCTGCTGCTGCTAAGTCGCTTCAGTCGTGTCCAACTCTGTGTGACCCCATAGACGGCAGCCCACTAGGCTCCTCTGTTCCTGGGATTCTCCATGCAAGAATACTGGAGTGGGTTGCCATTCCCTTCTCCAATGCACGAAAGTGAAAAGTGAAAGTGAAATCGCTCAGTCGTGCCCAACTCTTAGCGACCCCAGGGACTGCAGCCTACCAGGCTCTTCTGTCCATGGGATTTTCCAGGCAAGAGTACTGGAGTGGGTTGCTGTTGCCTTCTCCATATGAGCCTTTTAGTACCATTCAATTTTTAAACTATAGGAGAAAGGTGCTATTGCCCCTATTTTTATAGCTAAATTCTACACTGGCCACTTAACTTTTCTGAAAGTTCTGATTCCACTAAAACCATGTGAGTTGCCAAAACTGGTTAGAAGTACAGAGAGAGCTTCCTGCCACAAGATGGATAAAATGTCTTTGTATTGTGTGATTGCTCTTCACTTTAAATGCTCCAGGCTTTTAGGCACACTAACTTTACATGAGAATTGGGGCATTAACAAGTTGGAACTCCATGTTTTTCTCTAAAGAAAAGGTGTAAGAAAAACTATTGCTTTTATTTTACATACCTCTAGTAATATATAAGCTAAAATATTTTCAGAAGCATGACTTATGACATTATTATAGTTTTTTAAAAAAAATTCAATTCTCATGATTTTTATTTTCTTTTTTATACCAGACTGAGCTCAGTAAAGACAAGGACAGTATGTCATTTATTCACAATTACATCCTCCTGAACACATTGTCTGATAAATATTTATGAAATAAATAATTTTCTGTATTCTCTGTACGTTCTGAATTGAGCACTTATTTTTTTTATTTTTAAACTTTACTTCTATAAAGAGAAGGCAGTAAAATATAAGTTCTAAAAGATTTCCATAAAACCACAATTAAAATAAAATTCTGGCACTTAAAGGAACAATCTTTAGCATCTATAAAACTGGACCATTTGTTTTTAGTTGTTTCCCAAGAGTTCAAGATAAGATGGGCCACCACTATTACAACAAAATTTATTATTAAAAAACGAATCCTTGAATCCTAAATTCCAATTTAGGAGCCAGAAATTCCTCTACCCTCAGTAACAGTAACAATGTTGGCAACATTCCTTAGAGGAATTTTCCTTTGTTGTAGGAGCCCCAAGTACTTGGCTACCTCTACATACCATTTTACCTGTGGAAAAAGTGACACACCTATATTGCAATCATTTCCTTTGGGAAACAAAGGGCTTCAAGGGAGAAAAACAAAATAAATGTATTTTTCTACACAACACAAAAATAAAATCTAATGAGGCCAAGGGAAATGATGCAGTGATAGTTATTATGTTCATGTAGTCAGTATTATATACTAAAAAATTGAAATATATGTTCCAAAAGCTAATCTTCAGTAAAACAGCTTAACACTCAAGAAAAATACACAAGGGCTTCCCTGGTGGCTAGCGGTAAAGAATCTGTCAACAATGCAGGAGACGTGGGTTTGATCCCTGGTCCAGGAGGATCCCAGAGGCCACAGAACTTAGCCCATGTGCCACAGTTACTGAGCCTGCGCTCTAGAGCCACAACTACTGAAGACTGTACACTCTAGAGCCAGTGCTCCATAATAAGGGAAGCCACCACAATGAAAAGCCCGAACACCGCAACTAGAAAGCAGCCCCCAAGTGTTGCAACTAGAGAAAAGCCTGTGCAGCAACGAAAACCAGCACAGTCAAAAATAATAAATAACAAATTTAAAAAATATTTTAAAAAAGAAAAATACTCAGGAGATTTCTACTAATCTTAACTACCCAACTAGACACATAGCTATTATAGAAAAGAGGGTAGACTCAAGCTAACTAATACTAATAATTAGTTCAACTACTATCCTAAATTGCATCTTAAATACTAAATTTATGGTTATCTATAATAAAACTTTGGCATGTATGTAATTATCATACCAAAATATCTAGGTTTGAAAAAATGCTTCAGAATGGTTCTATTGTTTTTCTGGCCTCAATAACGAATTGCAATCTGAATTCTATCACAACTCTTTTATGTATAATGATGTTTTACTTACAGATTCAATAGCGTTTCTGGTGAGATTTCTACCAGCCCTCACTATTCCCCTCAGCCATATTCTTATGGATATCATGTCCTTTTTCTCTACAGGCTTGAGATCAAAGCCAATATATAGTGAACAAATAGGAAAGGTCAAAAATTAAAAGATTACAAGTCAGTAGCAATGAAATTTCAATTTGATAACCACCTAAGATACAGTCTACAGTGGCCTACAGAAACTTACACAGACAAGGACAAGTATACCCAATTTCATGACTCAAATTATAATCACAGACACCATTCAGGATAAAAATTTTTTAAATATCAACTCATTTATAGTATAGAAACCAAAAACTTAAAGATCTATGAAAAGTTAAAATTGTTAAGTCACTCAGTCATGTCCAACTCTTTGTCACCCCACGAACTGTAGCCCACCAGGTTCCTTTGTCCACTAAATTCCCCAAGCAAGAATATTGAAGTGGGTAGCCATTCCCTTTTCCAGGAGATCTTCCTGACCCAGGGATCAAACCCAGGTCTCCTGCATTGCAGAGATTCTTTACCACTGAGCCACCAGGAAACGTATAAAGGTCTATACTATTCAAATATCTACATTAGTGTATTCAAATTGGGGTCTAAACAAGTCTCTGTATCTCAATCTTCTGTGTTTTAGTTTCTGATAACCTATAAAAGTTAGTACAACCACACAGTGAATCAGCAGTAACAACATCAGATTCAAGTGCTAACAAGTTACTTCCTTGGCCAAGCTGTTTATCATCAAGTTGGTACCAAAAACTATTATTTGCCATAGAAGAGCCTTGACCATGAAAATGACATATGTGTGAAGTCAAAGTCAAAGACCTCATGATACATGCTGTGCAAATGAAGGTTTTCCAGTAGTCAGAACACAAAAATGTGGAGAGATTAAAGTTATCACATTCCACACAATAGTGTATGCATGCCAAACTGAAAAAGAATCTATTCCTTACAGTATCATATTCATATTCAAAGTAGTGAACCACTTTAAGCAAGGCAGTATCATTCAGCACATTAACTTACAATTAATTTAGATTTTATTGCTTTGTGTTTTATTTGCATTTAACTTGCAATTTTCATTTAAATGTATGGTTAGTTCTGTAAGATTTTAAACTTAAGAAGTTGATATATAGATTTATGTTTGCCCACATTAAATAACACTATGATATTTTACTTTAAACACTGGAGGTTCAAGAGTTTTTTCTTGTAAAGTTTTTTTTTTTTTTAATGGGTCCATTTACTCAAGTAAAACTTTTATAACTGTATGATATCCAGACCTGTTGCTATAATTCATAATATATTACATAAATTAGGATAGATACTACAAAACATATAGGATATAACATCCTAAATCTTATTCCGTGATCAATCATTTGCTTAGGAATCTCTCAGCATTTAGTCGGTACTAAAGCTTACAAGGGTAAATAAAGAATTGAAATGTTTGCTTTCATTAATTAGTGTCATCAGATATCTACTAAATGCCTCTTAAGAAGCTTAGCAGCCCCTCCAGCCTCTCTCAAGGAGTGAAGTTTGCTGCAAATACATGAAAAGATACCATAACCTAAATACAAGTTTAGAGTAACTATTGGAAATTCAACATAGGAGTCAAAAGGAGAGACTTCAGTTGTCTTCTTCCATCCTCAGACTATCCTAATTGTAATTCACAGTTACCCACAAAACAACAGGAACAATACTAAAAGAAGAGAACAAAGGAAGGATAGAAGGAAAGGGGGAAGCTACAAGGGATCCTCCAGATGAATTTTCATTAATCAGAATGGAAAGAAAAACAGAATAAACATTTATGAATACCTTCTATCTGAAAAGTAAAAATATGCTGGAGATACAATAATACCTTAGCACAACTACTTTATTAAGGTTTTATATATACCTTTAAGGAGAAGGGAAAAGCTACTCACTCCAGTATTCTGGCCTGGAGAATTCCACAGATCATACAGTCTATAGGTCACAAAAGAGTCTGACACAATTGAGCAACTTTCACTTTCACTTTCTAAAGATCAGGTAGTTTAAAAGAGGTTTAAAAGACAGATTACACAGAATGGAACCAGGAATGATTTCTGCGTAGAGCATCAAGTACATGCAGGGACAGGTGGTAGAAATTTAGGGTGGGATATAATCGAACAATGAAATTCCTTAAAAAGAATTTTCATTTCATTCTACAGGCAAATGCAAACCACTAAAGGTTTCTCACAGTTACGGAGGCCTTAAGATCATTAATTGCAGATGTTCAGTTCATTGGATGAAGAAAGGAATAGATTCAGGAATATTAGGAGGGCACTAGAAACAGAGTTAGTCAGATGTAAGAAAAATGATAGTCAACGTGAGCACAGGAGTGTAAGTAATTCTATTAAAAAGAGAGGAGGGGAAAAAAAGAAGAAAAGAAGTTCCCAGGCTTGGCAACTGAGAAGTTATTACCTGAAAAAACCTCAACTTTCAAACCTCAACGGATCAGATTATAATCAGGATATTAAGAAACAGAAAAAATCGATAAAGAGATGGGTTTGAGGAGAAAAGAGCTGATAAGACACTTTTAGCCTTATTGAGGTTGAATTTCAGAAGATATCTACCAGGCAAAATCCATGAGGAAAGAATTGAGGACTTAAGCGAGAAGCTAAACAGCAAAAGAGATATAAAGATGGGGGGGAGGGAAGACAATCATCTACACAGAAGTTTTAACTGAATTCATGGAAACAGTGGGGACTGCTGGAGGGTAAATAAGGTCATAGCCTAAAGGAAATATCATGTAGTCAAGATTATGGGGGTATTACTAACTTGAGGAAAGAGTGAGAATATTTTTTGCTTTGAAATATGCAAAGCATAGAAAGAAAAAATAGGTGCAGTCACATAACTATTGAAGAAGTAGTGAGATCTTTTCTATAAAGAAGGGAGTGGAGTATATTAGATACTGAACACTAACTTTAAAAAGACCCACGGTGGGAATTTAACTGGCAATCAAAAAGAAATCAATAAGAACACAAATATTTATAGAAATTTGATTAAAGCCAGCCAAAATTTAAAGTGACAGATAAAGTCACCTTGATTTTGTGACCTCCAAATAGAAACAGAAAAATATAACAGCTGGGGGCACTGGGGAATAGAAATCAGAATGTCATCAGTTCAGTTCAGTTTAGTTACTCAGTCGTGTTCGACTCTTTGCGACCCCATGTACTACAGCATGACAGGCCTCCCTGCCCATCACCAACTCCTGGAGTTTACTCAAACTCATGTCCATTCACTAGGTGATGCCATCAAACCATCTCATCCTCTGTCATCCCCTTCGCCTTCTACCCTCAATCTTTCAGAGCATCAGGGTCTATTCAAACGGGTCAGCTCTTCGCATCAGGTGGCCAAAGTATTGGAGTTTCAGCTTCTACATCAGTCCTTCCAATGAATATTCAGGACTGATTTCCCTTAGGATGGACTGGTTGGATCTCCTGGCAGTCCAAGGGACTCTCAAGAGTCTTCTCAAACACCACAGTTCAATAGCATCAATTCTTCGGTGCTCAGCTTTCTTTGCAGTCCAAGGGACTCTCAAGAGTCTTCTCCAACAACACAGTTCAATAGCATTAATTCTTCGGTGCTCAGCTTTCTTTACAGTCCAACTCTCACATCCATACATGACTAATGGAAAAACCATAGCTTTGACTAGACGGACCTTTGTTGCCAAAGTAACGTCTCTGCTTTTGAATATGCTGTCTAGGTTGGTCGTAACTTTTCTTCCAAGGAGTAAGTGTCTTTTAATTTCATGGCTGCAGACACCATCTGCAGTGATTTTGGAGGACCCCAAAATAATATGTCACTGTTTCTGTTGTTTCCCCCACTATTTGCCATGAAGTGATGGGACCAGATGCCATGATCTTAGTTTTCTGAATGTTGAGCTTTAAGCCTACTTTTTCACTCCTCACTTCCACTTTCATCAAGAAGCTCTTTAGTTCTTCTTCCCTTTTCTGCCATAAGGGTGGGGTCATCTGCATATCTGAGGTTATTGATATTTCTCCCGGCAATCTTGATTCCACCTTATGTTTCATTCAGCCCAGCATTTCTCATGATGTACTCTGCATAAAATTTAAATAAGCAGGGTGACAATATACAGCCTTGATGTACTCCTTTTCCTATTTGGAACCAGTCCATGTCCTGTTGCTTCCTGACCTGCATACAGATTTCTCAGGAGGCAGGTCAGGTGGTCCGGTATTCCCATCTCTTTCAGAATTTTCCACAGTTTATTGTGATCCACACAGTCAAAGGCTTTGGCATAGTCAATAAAGCAGAAATAGATGTTTTTCTGGAACTCTCTTGCTTTATCGATGATCCCGTGGATGTTGGCAATTTGATCTCTGGTTCCTCTGCCTTTTTTAAATATAGCTTGAACATCAGGAATTTCATGGTTCACATACTGTTGAAGCTTGGCTTGGAGAATTTTGAGCATTCATTTGCTAGCATGTAAGATGAGTGCAATTTGAGCATTCTTTGGCATTGCCTTTCTTTGGGATTGGAACAAAAACTGACCTGTTCCAGTCCTATGGCCACTGCCGAGTTTTCCAAATTTGCTGGCATATTGAGTGCAGCACTTTCACAACATCATCTTTTAGGATTTGAAGATAGCTCAGTTGGAATTCCATCACCTCCACTAGCTTTGTTTGTGGTGATGTTTCCTGAGGCCCACTTGACTTCATGTTCCAGGATGTCTGGCTCTAGGTGAATGATCACACAGTCATAATTATCTGGGTCAGGAAGATCTTTTTTGTATACTTCTTCTGTGTATTCTTGCTACCTCTTCTTAATATCTTCTGCTTCTGTTAGGTCCATACCATTTCTGTTCTTTATTGTGCCCCTCTTTGCATGAAATGTTCCCTTGATATCTCTAATTTCCTTGAAGAGATCTCTAGTGTTTCCCATTCTGTTGTTTTCCTCTATTTCTTTTCATTGATCACT
This sequence comes from Capricornis sumatraensis, assembly GCF_032405125.1. Taxonomy (NCBI): domain Eukaryota; kingdom Metazoa; phylum Chordata; class Mammalia; order Artiodactyla; family Bovidae; genus Capricornis; species Capricornis sumatraensis. Next base: position 195,271,239 of record NC_091070.1, read on the forward strand.
GAGGAAGCCTTTCTTATCTCTCCTTGGTATTCTTTGGAACTCTGCATTCAAATTGGTATTCACAGCTATTTTAACAATGCAAAATATCCAGGGACAAGAAATTTTAAGGGTGATACCAAAATCTATGTTGAAGAAACAGACCATCATATCTACACTGGAGAGTGAGATAAGCAAAACTAGGAAAGTGTGAAATGGCCAGGAAAAATGGAGAAGTAGAGCTCAGACCAAAATGAGAGAAGAAAAGTCCAGAAGAAGTAAAGAGCTAGAAGTGGGTCAAGTAAGAAAACTGTGGTCAAATTAAAAACACTTTTAAATTCAGTATTTTGGAGATAGTGAAGCTTTTAGTAATAACAAGGCCACAGCAGTATAACTTAATGGCTAAATTAGAGATAAAGTTCACCGAGAAAGGAAGACATGTAAATACCTTCTCCAACACCCATTTGGATGAGCACTTCATGAGTACCTACTCATGGAGGTGTAACAATATGTTAGACATCTCAGAGAATGTGATACATAGCAATTTAAAAGCAGTCTATGCATCATGTGTTTATTCATTAATCCCTTCATCAGTTCTTTCTTTAATTAACACTTATCAAGCACCACTTAGAATGCCAGGTACTGGGGGTAGGAATGGCAAAAGTAGCTGTAGCTTTAGTCCTACATTCTCTCCTTATGGATTTTGACAGTAGGATGTCTCCCTGAAATTCAACCTTGGCAAGACTAAAATTGGCTTATCAGCTCTTTCTCCTCAAACCCATGTCTTTATCCAGTTTTTCTATTTCTGTTAATGACAGCATTATAGTCTGAGCTCTTGAAGTTTGGAAGTTTAGTATTAGTAATGGCTTAAAATTTGTTATTGTTTTTTAGTCACTAAGTTGTATCCAACTTTTTTATAGCCCCATGAACTGTAGCCCACAAGGTTCCTCTGTCCATGGGATTTCCCAGGCAAGAATGCTGGAGTGGGTTGCCATTTCCTTCTTCAAGGGATCTTCCTGACCCAGAGATTGAACCCGCATTTGTTACACTGGCTGGTGGATTCTTTACCACTGAGCCACGTGGGAAGTTTTTTTGTTTTTGGTTTATTACCAAGTTCTTAATATAGCCAGGCATTATTTCAAAAATTTTTTGTATTTAACTCATTTAATCATCAAAACAGCCCTGAAGAATAGGTATTTTTATCATCCTCTTTTTATAGATGAGGACACTGGAACTCAGAGTGATGTCAAGAGTAAGTGGTGGCACTGGGACACAAACCAAGTCATTATGGCTCCAGAGTCAAGTCTTTCACCACACTTCACCATCTTTTGAAGGAATCTCTTTACCTTTTTTGCCAGTCAAATTAACATTTAATTACATATCTCTAAATGTCCTATTTCCTACGTGTATTAACTTTAGAAAAACATATATAAATAACTTATTAGATTCATGTATTTTAAAATATCAAAACTATCAGTATTTAAGACTTCCCAAAGTTACCCCTTTCATTTTGTTATTCCAAAAGACATGTAAGCTCTCTTCTTCGTAAAAGCTCATGTATTACAAAATTGGATAAAAGTAGGTACCTTAAGGAGTCTGCATCCTATCTGATGAGGTGGGACTTGTATATACTTAAAGGATAACAAGAAGAATATTATAAGAACTCAGTAAACTGTGCAACAAGTATGGCATTCAATGGAAAGAGATCACTGAGTTTGGGGGCTGAGGGAGGAGGGGTTGGTTGGGAGAGGCTCCACAGAAGAGGTCAGGTCTGAACTGGACTTTGAAGAAAGAGGCAGAACACAAGGGCAGAGTGGAGGCAGATGGTATTACAGGCGGACAGAATATCACATATAGGAATGTAGGGATCAGAAATGAAAAGATGTGTTCAGAAGAAACCAAGGAAGCAGCAGCACTTCAGTAGATTTATGTAGGGGCAGCACTCTAGTAGGTTTATAGAAATGTCTGGAAGAAAATAGATCACACAGAGACTTGATTACCAGTCTAACCAACTGTGGAGGGACTATTATCTGCCACTTACAGTCTAATCTGATTCCTAAAATACTTATCTTCTTATTGGATCACAAATTTCCTAAAACGAGTCATTTATACAACTGCCTAAATTGAAAACTCAGATGACCAATATATCTACTACTGTGGGCAGGAGTACTTTAGAAGAAATGGAGTAGCCATCATAGTCAACAAAAGTCCGAAATGCAATACTTGGATGCAATCTCAAAAACAACAGAATGATCTCTGTTTGTTTCCAAGCCAAACCATTCAATATCACAGTAATCCAAGTCTATGCCCCAACCAGTAACGCTGAAGAAGCTGAAGTTGAATGTTCTATGAAGACCTACAAGACCTTTTAGAACTAACACCCAAAAAAGATGTCCTTTTCATTATAGGGGACTGGAATGCAAAAGTAGGAAGTCAAGAAACACCTGGAGTAACAAGCAAATTTGGCCTTGGAGGACAGAATGAAGCAGAGCAAAGGCTAACAGAGTTTTGCCAAGAGAACACACTGGTCATAGCAAACACCCTCTTCCAGCAACACAAGAGAAGACTCTACACATGGACATCAACAGATGGTCAGTACCAAAATCAGATTGGACTGCAAGATCCAACCAGTACATCCTAAAGGAAATCAGTCCTGGGTGTTCATTCAAAGGTCTGATGTTGAAGCTGAAACTCCAATACTTTGGCCACCTGAGGCGAAGAACTGACTCATTTGAAAACACCCTTTGCTGGGAAAGATTGAGCGCAGGAGGAGAAGGGGATGACAGAGGATGAGATGGTTGGATGGCATCACCAACTCAATGGACATGAGTTTGGGTGAACTCTGGGTGAACTCAGGGAGACCTGGCATGCTGCAGTTCATGGGTTCACAGAGTTGGACACGACTGAGGACTGAACTGAACTGAACTTGAAAAGAAATTTATGAAGGAATTCATAGAATTTCTTCATAGTACACCCAAGCCAGATGTGCTTATAAAGTTGCTTTTAAAAAGTATAGCTCCCTCACAAAGTATCTTTAGAGATCTCTGATTTCAACTCCATTTTCTTACAGTTTCTTAATAGCCTCACATATTATTTTAAATCATCTATTTGAACAACTTTCAAAGTGATGGGGAGTTCACTGTCCTGTAGGACCTGGGATGTCCTACACTAACTTGTCTAAGCAAGCCAATTTCTGGCATGCGCATGATGCTTAACTTGCTTCTGTCGTGTCCGACTCTTTGCAACCCTATGGCCTGTAGCCCTCCATACTCCTCTGTCCATGGGATTCTCTAGGCAAGAATACTGGAGTGGATTGCCGTGCCCTCCTCTAGGGGATCTTTCCAACCCAGGGTCACACCCATGTCTCATATCTCCTCCATTGGCAGGCGGGTTCTTTACCACCAGCATCCCCCTGGTAAGCCCCCATTCCTGATATAGGACAAATTAAGTAGACAAAGGATTGCAAAACCTCAGTTTTCTATGATTCAGTCCTGTAAATCCAAATAATCAAAACAAAATCCTCTATATATACCACATTATAAGCTCTTTCAATGGAGAACAAACACAGAAAACTATCTTTAGTATGGTAGATTAAACATTTGTTTTTTTTTGGTCACCTAGCATCTTTTTTCCCCCATTCTGACTCTGCCTGGGGACAGGGAGGACCACCTTCTCCCCTAACTGCTACATGTTTCTGATGTAGCAGGTAAATCCTATTACCAAGAGGTGTAACATGTGACTATGAAATTATGATTGGTTGATATGAAATTATGAAATTGGACTGGGAAAGTGACGGAAGCTAAGGTATCAGCACTAATACTCTAAATCCAGAAAGAACAACAGCCTCCTATGGAGCTGGAGTTCCACCAACGGGAGGCTGAAAATTGCTGCTTCCATTTTACTACTACAAAGGGAGAATCTATCTAAAAATGAAGTCAACCCAGAATAACTAAGACCGAGAAACAGAGATGGGGATCTGAGTCCTCATGACATTATTTAAATGCCTACTTCAAACCACACCCAAGTTAGATGTGTTTTTTCCTGAAACCAAGTTTGGATTTTTTCTTTCACTTTCATCCCTAAGAGTACTATCAACAACAGTAACTGCCAAATCCTACAAAAAGAAAAGTATGTCAACTTCTCAGCACTTTATCTATTATCATGCATTATTATATAATTTGGCTGTAACAATAACCAACTATACATATTAAATTTAAAAAATGAGCCTGGCACGTTTTAATTTTAACACAGCATTTCACTTTCAACATTGCCTTGTACTGTTTTGTTTCTAGACAAAAATTAGTATTTTAAGCATAAGAAAATGACTGTAACTTTATATATATTATAACCCTGTAAAGGCAAAAATAAACAACTCAGAAATTAAAAGTTTTCATTACATCCTATTAGCTATTTAAAAACAAAAACAAAAAACAGAAAACAAACAAAAAAACCTAGTGAACTATCCAGAAGCCATGTAAAGATTCTTACTTGAAGCTGAAGAGTATGTCGAAGAATAGTTTCTTCTAAGGCATGGATCCACTTCTCTCGCTCATCAGCATCACGAGCTGGAATAAAAGTTTATAAAAAGCAAAACCTTAATATCTACAATATAGCTCCATAACTGGAAGCAACATTTTTAAATCATGATGCTAAATAGAAAAAGGTTTTGGTTGTGCCATTTCCTTAACAGGTTTTATCTTTCTATTCTTCTCAAATATGCAACCTAATTGCAGCAGTTTAAAACAAAGAGAATAAATATGTTCAACAATTGCAGGCTACCTTCCCACTGGGAATAATTAGAAAAGTTAAAATAATTAAAAATAACTGTTTTGAAAGCACCAGAAAATAGCAAGATAGTAAAGAATTAACAGGCCAAAATCTAGGAAAAGACAAACATCCAGCCTGGTATTTAGGGCCACTGTCCTCCTAGAGGCATTGTACATTTCAAAAGAGGAGTTGCAGGCTGAGCAACTTCTTAAAAGACTTGTTATTACGTATGAGCAGGGGACATATGGGGACTCCATGTACTTTCTGCTCAATTTTTCTGGGAACCTAAAACTACTCTAAAAACATCTGTTGGAAAATAAAAAGTCTTGTCAGGCCAAAAATTAAGAGAGCAAGGCCGACCAACAGTGGTGGCTCTGGCAAACAGCTCAGGTTTTGATTGGAACCTCAAGGGGCTGCACCTTGAGATTAAGAATAAAACAGGGACTTCCCTGGCAGTCCAGTGGTTAAGACTTCACCTTCCAGTGCCAAGGTGTGTGGGTTTAACCCCTGGTTAGAGAGCTAAGATCCCACATGCCTGGAGACTAAAAAACCAAAACATAAAACAGAAGCAATATTGTAACAAATTCGATACAGACTTTAAACATGGTCCACATCAAAAAAAAAAAAAAAGACTAAAACAGAATTAAAACAGTTGCTCAGTCATGTGGATCATCCAGAAAAATCTTGATGCCTGAAATAAATTAAAACTACCCCAAGTTGTTACTGACTCTAAGCATCCAGCTAGCAAAAGCAAATGAATATATTTTCTGTAGAAAGATAACCTCATATCGGCTTCCAAATTATTTTTATAAACAATTTTTAAAGACAATGACTAGCACATAAGCAAAGATAACCAAAGATATACAAGGAGACAAAACCACACATAAATGAGAAATCAAATGATAGAAACAGATCAAAAAGAGCTCCAGATATTTGAACAAACAGTCCCACAACCGAAAAGAAATTATGTTTTAATTCATTCGATAACAGACTGGAAACTGACAGAGCCTTAGAAACTATTTTATAAATTATATGGGTTCTTTAAATAATTAAATCTAAATTCTAAAATTAAAAAAACATAGTAAGCAAAATTAAGAACTCAATGAATGAGCCTGACAGCAGATTAAATCAGCTGAAGAGACAATGAGAGAACTGGAGGAGAGACCAGAAGAAACTCATCAGAACAAAAGACAAGTCAAAGAGAGAAAACATAGATGAAAGGGAGAGCAACACAGACAGTGCTGCTGCTGCTGCTAAGTCGCTTCAGTCGTGTCTGACTCTGTGCGACCCCATAGATGACAGCCCACCAGGCTCCCCCATCCCTGGGATTCTCCAGGCAAGAACACTGGAGTGGGTTGCCACACAGTAAGAGGGTGTAACATGCATGTGATTGAAATACCAAAAGAAGACAAAAAGAGAGAAGGGACTAGAAGCACTATCTGATGAAGAATTTTTCACAACAAGATGAAAGATATTAAGCCACAGATTTCAGAAGCCCAGGCTTCCCTGGTGGCTCAGAGAGTAAAAGAATCTGCCTGTAATGTAGGAGACCCAGGTTTGATCCCTAGACGGAGAAGATTCTCTGGAGAAGGGAATGGCAACCCACTCCAGTATTCTTGCCTGGAGAATTCCATGGACAGAAGAGCCTGGAGGGCTACAGTCCACAGGGTCACAAAGAGTCAGACACGACTGAGTGACTAACACACACAAGAATTCTAAGCAGGCTGAATCAAAGAAAATCCACAGCTAGACCCATCCCAGCCAAAATTTACTACAAACCAAAGACAAGGGAAATATTTTTAAAATAGCTAGGGGTGAGATCTAGACAGTTTTGTAACTATTAGGTGAGGTCACAGAAAAAGTGTACTTTTGGTAGATCAAAAATATTCTATATTAAAATAATTGAAAAGTCATCCCATTAAGGAAACTCCAGACCCAGAAAGTTTTACCAGAGCACTCTGTCAGACATTTATGAAGAAAGAATGCCAATCAAACACAAAATATTTCAGAGAAAAGAAAAAAAAGAACACTCTCCAACTCTTTTAAGGTCAGAATAACTTTGATATTAACCTGACAAGACTATCATAAGAGAAAAATATTTAAGGCAACTCTAATGCAAAAAGGATAAGCAAAAATTCTTTATAAAACTTAATATGTCAAATTGAAGTTGAGTTTACTCCAGAAATACAAGGCTGGTTGAGTATGGAAAAAAATCAAGCAACATCAAACAAGATAAAAATACATATGAATAAAGTTAATCACTGTAGCATTGTTTATAATTACAAAATACTGTAAAACAACCTAAATGCTCAGGTAGAGGAAGATGGCTGAATAAACCATGGAGTACAATGAAAGTGTAAAAAAGAGAACAAGGAAGATCACTTTTGAGTGATTTGGAGTGATTTTTCAGATATATTATTCAATGAAAAGAAATAAAGAAAGAAGGGGATATAAGAAAATATACTCACATCTGTTTATTTGTGCAAAATAAATACAAGGAGGATGAACTGTAAACTAATGAGATTGGTTACCTACAAAGCACAGTGGGAAAGGATGGAAATCAGGAAAAAGAGGATGGAGTTAGTAGAGGTTCAAAAGTAGCAATACTTCTCTGAATTTATCATTTTGTATATACTCAGACTCTTTAAAGCCACAGTAATATTTCACATTCTCCCTCCAGATAAATAATTTAAATCAACCAGGATGGGGAGAGGGAACCCAAAATACAATGTAATTCTGTGTATGTGCTCAGTCATGTCCAACTCTTTGGGACTTCATGGACAATAGCCTGCCAGGCTCCTCTGTCCATGGGATTATTCAGGCAAGAATACTGGAGTGGGTTGCAATTTTCCTCTCCAGGGGATCTCTCCAACCCAGGGATTCAGCCCAGGTCTCCTGCATCTCCTGTATTGGCAGGCAGATTCTTTACCACTGAGCTACCTGGGAAAATATAATAATGAATAAGACAATCACACTGAAGGGTACAAGGAAGAAAAAAGAAAAGATTAGGCCCAACTAACTTTGAAAACAGTATTCTGACTAGATAATGCAAGGCTAAACCAAAACAGAACCATACAAAATAGTGTACAAAAACTGCACAAGTACTATAAATCTGGTTTTCACAGGAGTATAGTTGGGCAATTCTGTAACTACAAACAAGTGAATATATTGTAGATAATGCCAACCCCGGTTTCTCAGTGTCTGAGGGAAAAAAAATTACAAATGAGGAAAGTGAGAAGGATAGAATGAGCCATATGGTATTAAGAATAGAAAAGGAAGTATCACTATGAACTCAGGGTTCTAGATAGGGAGACAGAAAGACAGGAAGTGCATGAAAAAGAATAGGGGCATGTCAAAAGGAAAAAGGAGCCAAACTGAAGGAGTTCCAAAAACCAAAGCCTAAAGAATGTGAGTAGTATAATAACTGATAATATTGAATTAGAATCCAAAGAATAAAATAAATATCTAAGAGTGCACTATGGATATAAATTACTTGAATAAATAGATGGGGAAGAAGGTACAATTCTTTCTTCAGAAGAGTTACAATTCATTAGTATAGCAGGAATGAAAGAAATGTTTAAATCACCTGTAGACAAATACAACAGTAATAATTACTGAAGGCAAGACTGACCAATGGCATACTAATAGCTAAAAACAGTGGGCAAAAGTTTGAGGAGAAAGAGGATATTAGCAGAGTCTCAAAGTATCTCTCCCAATATATCTATTAACTATGAAGGAAAAATCAGTAATTTTATAGTGGACAAGTCTGGCAGACACCACTTTAATCCAGTGATCAAGATTAGTATCACCAGTAACAAATTTCTTGATATCATATACTACTTTCTCGATACAACCCACTGAGAAGGAAACAGCAGCACTTCTGTAGTATTCTTGCCAAAAACACATAATCTCACTCTAATCATGAGAAAACAACAGATAAACCCAAACTGAGAGGCATTCTACAAAATAACTAAAACTCACCAAAAATGTCAAAGTCATGAAAGACAAGAGAAGTAAGGAACTGTCATAACTAAAGGCAATATGGGATCTGAGACTGAACCCTGGAACAGAAAGGGGGCATTAAAAGGGGAAAATCATGTGCTCTGTGCTTTAGTTAAAAGTATTGTACCAAATGGATTGTAGAAATCCATGGTACCAAATAGATTCAGCTCAGGACATCAGAGTCTGAACAGGACAAGGAGGGCATATATCAAACCAAGGAACAACCTGGCATGGGGTATCAAAGCCAGCAGGATGAAGAGGAAAATTACACAATGGAAAAGTCCAGCATGGGAAGTCAGAGCCCAGGATGGAGTCCACTCTGGGCAGGGGGACTGGGTCAGGCTGGTACAAGTGGAATGAGGGTGACATCCACACAACGAAGCGGGTGATGATGGGAAACTAATTGCATACAGAGGGACTGATCAAATGAGTAAATATAACAAGGATAAAGGGTTTCTGCTTGTTGGATAGTTACAAAAATGGTAAGGGAGAAAACCAGAATGATTTCTGCAATGTTAGGCTGGAAATACAGGTATCATTATGAACTAACAGTTTTTAATATTTATGTAAATAAATACATATGGAAATGTGTACATGAATACACATTTATGTACATGTGTATATAACATTCATATGTTTCCTGGCTCTGAGAGGACCTGGGCACCATGACAGCCAACAGCAATAAGTACACCTAGCATCAGGTACTGATTTCTAAATATCTTTCTCCATTACAAGGAACTAGGGCTCCTTGGAAAAATGGTTGATACCAGGACTGGGACAGGGAAGATAGAAAACTGGCCTGGAATATCTTTTTTGTGCCTGAAAGTTAAAGAAGAAAATACTCAGAGACTGATAGGAACATGTCAACGGAACACAGAACTCAGCTTAAAAAAATCCTACTGGCCAAATTAAGGACAATTTGAGCATTAAAATAATGATAGTAATGAATTATAATCCATTGAGTAAAACAGGAAACCATGAGTTAGCACTGATACATATAAATTGAAGGTTTGCTCAGAAATGGGATTTTGCATAGCTTCAAAATACCCCCAACAAAATATCAAGAAAGGAAAAGATAAAATACCCCCTAAATCATGTGATCAAAGTAAATGTCATTAGTTATGGGACAAACTGAAATCCTGTGAAAAGAACAAAGAATCACTTCTGTGATCTTCAGGTCAGATATATATAATCTGTATCATGAAGAAACATTAGGAGAAAACAGAGGAACATTCTACAAAATAATTAGCCTCTAATCTTTTAAAGTGTCAAAGTCATAAAACTCAAGGAAAGACTGAGTAGCTGTTCCAGACTAAAGGAGACTATAAAATGTGACAACTAAATGCAAATTGTGATTCTGAACCAGATCCTCCTGCTATAAAGGACATTATTGGAACAACTGGAAAAACCTGAATAGACTCTAAGGAGCAGATGGTTTTAATGCATTGATGTTAATTTCCTGATTTTAATGGCTGCATAGTGTGTTTACAAGAAAATGTCCTTGTTTGCAGGAAATAAATATATAATAAAAAAACATTCAGGGGCGATGGGACTTCCAGTTAACAACAACCTTCAAACAGTTTTGGGAGGGCAAAGTTCTTTGTACTGTATTTGCAACTTTCTTGTAAATGCAAGATTATTTGAAATTCTTAAAAACTATACTTTAAAAACATTATTATGATAAAGAAGACATAAATTAATGGAAAAACCATTTTATGAATTGGAAAATTCAATACCGTAACAATATTCAAATGGATCTACAGATTAAATGCAATGCAAATTAAAATTCCAAAGGCATTTTGGGAAATCAGTCAAACTGATTCTAAAATATAAATCAGGGAACTCCCTGGTGGGCCAGTGCTTAGGATTCTGTGCTTCCACTGCAGGGGAATGGGTTCAGTCCCTGGATGGGGAACCAAAGATCCTGCAAGCTGCCTGACTCGGCCAAAAAAAAAAAGGAAAATAGTAACAAAAGGTAAAGAATAGCAAAGTCCTTCTTGAAAAGACAGAAGCATTTTAGAGGGTTTAGTCTATTACATATAAAGTCTTATAAAGCTATAATAATTAAGAAAATATGATACTGGAACAGGGATAAATAATAAACCAATGAAGCAAAACATAGCCCAGAAACAGACCCACCCATAAATACAGACACTTCATTAGTGATAAGTATGGCTGTGAAGAGCAATAAGGAAAAATCTTTCAATAAATGGTGCTAGGATAATATGGGTGGAAAAAAAAATGAAACCTGAACCTACCTATGCACAAAAGTAAAATCCAGGTGATTTCTTAATTCTTAAATGTGAAAGAAAAACAACACATCTTCCAGAAGGTAAAACAGGAGAATATCATCTTAACTTTGGGATAGAAAAAAAGCTTCTTAGGGTATAAAACTTTGGAGAAGGCAGTGGTAACCCACTCCAGTACTCCTGCCTGGAAAATCCCACGGACGGAGGAGCCTGGTAGGCTGGAGTCCATGGGGTCATGAAGAGTTGGACACCACTGAGCGACTCCACTTTCACTTTTCACTTTCATGGACTGGAGAAGGCAATGGTAACCCACTCCAATATTCTTGCCTGGAGAATCCCAGGGACGGGGGAACCTGGTGGGCTGCCGTCTATGGGGTCGCACAGAGTCGGACATGACTGAAGCAACTTAGCAGCAGCAGGGTACAAAACTTAAACAAGATATAAAGACAACAACTGATAAATCTAACTACCCTGAAAGTAGCACTGAAATATATACATTACCATAAGTAAAAGAGATACCTAGTGGGAAGTTGCTGTTTAACACAGGAAGCTCAACTGGTGCTCTGTGACAACCTAGAGGGGTGGTTTGGGATGGGCAGTGGGAGGGAGATTCAAGAGGGAGGGGACATATGTATTATTATGGCTGACTGACGTCATTGTATGGTAGAAACCAACACAACATTGTAAAGCAAATATCCTCCAATTAAAAAAAAAAATCAAAACACAAACTTAGCAATTTGAGTTCATCAAAACACACCACTTAAAGAATATGGTAAACCGCTGTGACATATGAAGTTAAAGAACATGGACTTCAGAGCCAGAACATCCCATTTAACTCTGAACTTTGTTGTCTATTAACCATATGACTTTGAACAAGTTACTTAACCTTTCTAAGCCTCAGTGTTCTTATCTATAGAAGGAGGACAATAATGGTATCTATCTTATAAGATTATTACAAAGGTAAAATGAGTTAGTCCAAATATAACACTTGGACAGGTAAATGGTATAATTATTATTATCATTACTGTTGAGCATTTATTATGACTTATCCCTGACCCCAAGGAACTCAAAAATCTAGTAAGACAGATTTGTATTTAGTTGCATAAATACATGGCTTATGTCACCACCATGTCTGACAAATCCCGTGGGCAGAGGAGCCTGGCGGGCTGCAGTCCTTGGGGTCACAAGAGCTGCACAGGACCTACTGATTAAACAACAACATCACCACCACTAAAGGGGCGATGGGATGAAAATGAAAAATCAGCGAAGACCTCCTTAAGGAGTTTAGATTTCAAAGAATAAGAATCAGTTTGTGAAGCAGAGAAAGATAAGGATATCCTGAAAGTGGAAAGACATTAACAAAAGACACTGAAGCATGAAAAGAGTACAAATTAGAAAACTGGTTTCAGTGTGTGTAGAACAGTGGGCTGATGGGCGAGGAGGAAATGGCAAAAGTTTAGGATCCTATCCCAAGGAGTGTGAATGGACTTTATGACAATGGGAAGCCCCTGAAGAGTTTCAAGCATGAGAGTGACATGGTCTAATTTGCATGTTTAAAATATCAATCTGGGGCAAAAATAGAGGTGGTATGCCAGTCAGGAAGTGGTTGTGAGGGTGAGGCCTGAACTGAGAAATGTCTGGGACATGACAGTAAGTGTCATTCTCACAGCCATCAGGGCACTAAGTAGCAAGCACCTTTAAACCTGCCACATCCTCACAATCCCCAGATTCTTCCTTGATACAGTCCCTCTCTCTAGCCTTTCTTTCCATCTCTACTGACAACATACTTGTTCAAGCACTCATATAGTCTCATGCCTGTAAACAAAACATCATCACAAAAGATGTATATGTGCTAACCTCTGTTAGGGTCAATGCAGTCTGCACACCTCATGCATATTTGAGCTTACATTTCAAGGCTGTTTCCATCAAAAACCTCAACATTCTCTAATACCATACTGAATTTACTTAACCTTCCTGAGTAACAGTAAAGGCCCTCCACATCTTTTATTTCATGCCTCTTTCATATGACCCAAACCATCTTCTCATAGGCCCCTGAACACTCTAAATGAATTATTTTCCTGTTCATGGCATACATTCTCCCTCCTTGAATCTTAACGCTGACTCTACCTTCCTTCCCATCTCTAAGCCCCACGTGCCTCAGAACAAATTCTACTTCTCCTTTTGACATGCCCCCATTCTTTTTCATTCTCTATCTCTCTGAAACCATGAGTTCATACTGATACCTCCAATTCTAGTCTAACACCACATGGCTTACAGGTTTACTGGCACAAAGACAGACCAATGAAACAGAGGAGAGGCCAAAATGATTTTTGACAAGGGTGCCAAGACTATACAGTGGGGAAAAGACAGTCTTTTTGATAAATGCTACTGGGGAAAGTGGATATCCACAATTCAAAAGAATGAAGCTGGATTCTTAACATCCAAAATCTGGCTGAAAATGTATTTATTTGTATTTATTTATGGCCATGCTGTGCATCTTGCAGGCTATTAGTTCCCTGACCAGAGACTGAACCTGGACCCATAGCAGTGACAGCATGGAGTCCTAACTGCTGAACTGCCAGGGAATTCCCCAAAAATGTTTTAAAGAATTATATGTGAGTCCTAAAACTATTAAACTCCTAGAAGAAAACACATGGGGAAATCTTTACAACACTGGAATCGGCAAGGATTTGTTCAATATGATATCAAAAGCATAGGCAACGAAATTTAAAAATAGACAAACAGAACCATAATAGAACCCCCTCTATCCACAGTTTTGCTTTCCAGAGTTTCAGTTACCCCTCCAGTTAACCAGATGCTAAAATATTAAATGGAAATAAACAATTTATAAGTTTTAAACTGTGTATCATTCTGAGGAACATGATGAAATCTCACATCATCCTGCTTTGTCCTGTCCAGAATCCCCAACCATTAACATAATGTGCTCCTTACAGGCAACAATCAATATTGTCATGGCTCCATGATCCACACTAAGCAGATGATCCTCCTTCCAATGCATCATTACGTCAATGGTGGCTTAATAATACTTCACAAGGCCTACATCATTCACCTCACTTCATCTCATCACTAGTCATTTTATCATCTCACATCATACAATAAGATACTTTGAAAGAAGTCACATTCACATAACTTTACTATAGTATACTACAACTGTCTTATGCTACTGTTAGTTACTGCTAATCTCTTACTATGGCTAATGCATAAATTATACCTAATCATAGGTATGTATGTATAGAAAAAAACATTAAGTATATATAGAGTTCAGTACTAGGTGCAGTTTCAGACATCCACTGGGTGCCTTGGAATATATCCCTGTGATAAAGGGGGGACTAATACACAACAAACTTAAAAATTTCTGTGCATCAAAGGAAACAATCAACAGAGAAAAGGCAACCTACAGAATAGAGGGAAATAACTGTAAATCATGTATAGGATAGGAGTTAATATCCAAGATACATGCAGGACTTCTATAACTCAACAACAACAACAAAATTTTTAAATGGGCAAAGAATAACTCTCAAACAAGAAAAAGAAATAAAAAGTACCCAGATTGGAAGGGAAGAGGCAAAACTGTCTTTACATGCAAATGACATGATACCATACACAGAAAATTCTATAAAGACTCCACACAAAAACTATTAGAACTGATAAACGAATTCAACAAGGTAGCAGGACATCATATTAACTTGCAGAAATCTGTTGCATTTATTTACACTATCAGTGAAGTATCAGAAAGGAAAAGTTTAAAAAAAAATCCCTTTTAAAATCCCATCAGAAAGATAAAATGGTTAGGTACAAAATATGACCAAGGAAGTAAAAGATTTAGATGCTGAGAACTATAAAATATTGATAAAGGAAACTGAAAATGATTCAAAGAAATGGAAAGACTTCCCATGCTCTTGGATTATAAGAATTAGTATTGTTAATATGGTCATACTACTCAGAGCATTCTACAGATTTAATGTGATGCCTACCAAACTACTCATGACATTTTTCACAGAACTAGAACAAACAATCTACAAATAATCTTAAAATTCATATGGAGCCATAAAAGACCCCAAGTTGCCAAATCAACCCTGAGGAAAAAGAACAAAGCTGGAGACACAACCCTACCAGACTTCAGACAACACTACAAAGTTACTTATCAAAACAGCATGGTTGGGGGGATAAAAACAGATAAATGGATCAACAGAACGGAATAGAGAACCAAGAAATAAACCCACACACCTACAGTCAATTAATCTTCAAAAAATGAGGCAAGAATATACAATGGAAAAAAACTGTCTCTTCAGCATGTGGGGTTGGGATAACTAGACAACCACATGTAAATCAATGAAGTTAGAATACACCCTCAAACCATACACAAAAATAAACTCTAAATGGCTAAAGTAAAAGTGAAAGTCACTCAGCCATGTCCAACTCTTTGCCACCAGGCCAGAATACTGGAGTTGGGTAACCTTTCCCTTCTCTAGGGGAATCTTCCCAACCCAGGAATTGAACTGGGGTCTCCTGCATCACAGGAGGATTCTTTACCAACTGAGCAATGAGGGGAGCTAAATGGCTAAAGACTTACATATAAGAAAAGACACCATAAAACTCCTAGAAGAGAACATAAGCAAAACATTCTCTGACATAAATTGTATCAATTAAAAAAAAAATCTGACTCCCAAGGCAATAGAAATAAAAGCAAAAATAAATAAATGGGACCTAATCAAACAAAAGCTTTTGCAGAGCAAACAAAAAGACAGCCTACAGAATGGGAGAAAATACTTGCAAATGATGTAACCCACAAGGGCTTAATTTTCAAAATATACAGACAGCTCATAACTAGACCACATAACGTTGTTGTGAAGTTTAAATGAGATAATTAATCCATACAATATTTACCACAGTACCTAACATAAACTTAAACATCAATATGGTAAACTCACAGATAAAGAGAACAGATTTGTTGTTGCCAAGGGTGAGGCAGAGTGGAGGAGGGAAGGATTGGGAATTTGGGATTAGCAGATGCAACTATTATACATAGGATGGATAAACAATAAAATCCTATGGTGTAGCACAGGGAACTATATGCAACATTCTGTGATAAATGATAACAAAGGAGAATATATATATATATATATATATATATGTATAACTGAATCACCTGGCTATATAGCAGAAATTAACACAACACTACATATCAACTATACTTCAATAAAGTTTAAATATATATGCTATTCTTATCACACACAGCCTTAAGAGAAAACAAGTTCTAATAATAATCTAATAAATGATTAGTTACAGAAAATGAGTTAGGAGGAGATTATTGGTAACTTCTAATTCCCAATGCCTGGCTTATATAGAAACAATATATGGTACACAGAAAGAGAGTATTCATCCAGTAAGTAAAATACTTCTATTTACAGGATTTTTAACTACATATCTATTCACATTTCCTCCATTATATGCATTTAAAATACATCTTTAGACAAGTTTCCAAAACTTTGTTTGATACCTTACCATTCCTGATCCACTATTTAGGAATCTGTCCTCCTTGTCATATTTTCTTCTCTATGAATAAACTACTGCTTGTTTGCAGAAGGAAGTGGTTATTTCCCTGTTTTGTAACTGAAGTAAAAAGAAGAAATAGCCTCTATAATCAGGAAGCTCTCTTTTTCTCTGAAAGTTGTTGTGAAATGAAAACATTACACAAAAATCATATTTACAAGATCAAATGCTGAGACACTCCTCAAATATCTACTGAGCCCCATTACGTATCAGGTACTATCTTGGCGTTGCAGGCAAAGATAGTGTTAGTCATTCAGTCGTGTCTGACTCTTTACAATCCCATGAACTGTATAGCCCACCTTCCAGGCAAGAATACTGGAGTGGGTTGCCATTCCCTTTTCCAGGGGGATCTTCCCAACCCAGGAATCAAACCCGGGTCTCCAGCATTGCAGGCAGATTCTGTACTGTCTGAGTCACTAGGTCTCCCACATGGCAAGTGGATTCTTTACTGTCTCAGCCACCAGGGAAGCCCATGAATACTGGAGTGGGTAGCCTAACCCTCCTCCAGGGAATCGTCCTGACCCAGGAATTGAACTGGGGTCTCCTGCGTTGCAAGCAGATTCTTTACCAGCTGTGCTACCAGGAAAGCACAGGCAAAGATAAAACAATCCATAATCTCAAGCAACTTAGTCTCTTGGAAAGTATAACCATTTGGTTGAATAGTGTATTGTTTAGTGAAGTAAGTATCTCCACCCATTCTAATACATGCTTATTAGCACCCTAGTCATTCTTGTGAGCTACATTAAAATGTAACCTTCTCCCTATATGTTGCTCACGATGAAGGGATTTGCTCTTTCCTTCTTTAAATTTATTCAAATGTCCCCACACTCAGGTAGTATATGAATATATGTTATACTAGTCACTGTCTTAGGCATTAGGGGCACAATTTTGAGTTTACAGATCTAGTCCAGCAATAATCAGATCCAAATCTACCTTTTCTATCTTACTTCCAAATACACTCCTCCACAAACCAGTACATTTCAGTTACACCGTACTTGCTGTAGTCACAATTCTCAACTTTTGCTCAAGTTGTTCCTTCCACTGAAATACCAAAGACTTGCCTCTAACTGTGTAAATAATACAAGCTAACTCTACTGAGCACTTAATTTGTGTGAGCACTGTATGACACCTTTGTCTAAACGTATATTAACTAATTAAATCCTCACAACAACTACATGAGATAGGTATTATTATTATCCTTATTTTCCAGAATAGAGAAATAGAAAAGTTTGGTATTTTGCAATGGTATACCACCAAGAAGGAGTTCCTGGTGGCTCAGCTGGTAAAGAATCTGCCTGCAATGTAGGAGACCTGGGTTCAATCCCTGGGTTGGGAAGATCCCCCTGGAGAAGGGAACAGCTACTCACTCCAGAATTCTGGCCTGGAGAATTCCACGGACTGTACAGGGTCACAAAGAGCGACGCAACTGAGCGACTTTCACATACCACCAAGAAAGGAGACAGCAAAA
Source organism: Capricornis sumatraensis (assembly GCF_032405125.1). NCBI lineage: Eukaryota > Metazoa > Chordata > Mammalia > Artiodactyla > Bovidae > Capricornis > Capricornis sumatraensis. Next base: position 195,289,275 of record NC_091070.1, read on the forward strand.
ATTAAGTCTCTAGGTTTCAAGTAACCCTGCTGCTGCCGCCGCTAAGTCTAGCTCTGTTAAATAAGCCTCACTCCATCCCCTTCTTACTAGACAAAGTCCTCCTCAAAAGATAACAATATAAACTTTTCTGCCTTGGAAACAGTATATGAAATAGAAAAAACAAGAGCTCAAAACTCTAATCAGAAAACCTGGATTCATGTCCCAATGTCACTAATTTTGTCTGACCTCAGGAGGGCAGTACTTAATAACTGAGATATATATACACACAAATTTCAAGAAGGGGTTTTAACATCACCAACCAGCTCAAAGGTCTATGAAGAAAAGCGGATAAAATAAGATATATGACAACGTTTAGGGTACAAGGTATCCTTAGGGCAAAACTCTTTTCATGACAACATTAAAATGCTATCTGTGTTTTTCACTATGTTGACATTTGCAACAATGGTGCAAGAGCAATGGTGGTGAAATTCAATATATCAGCACCAGTAGAGCCCACGGCATCGAACTAAACTTGTCGTCATTATATTCTTCACCACCATGAACCAGAAAAAAAAACAAGAACCCCCATTTTCCATGAAAATGTCTGGCATATGGGCATTTATACAGTCCACAAATACTATCTGAGAAGTTATGAGTGAGCAAAACAGACGTGAACTCTGGATTCTAAACTTTTAGCCTAGCAAACACTGGGTTAATAAGAGGAAAGCAAAAAAAAAGCGAATGGGGGAACACATCAATTAGAGAAACACTACACCAGTCAATACACAATTATATAATTGCCTCTTAAGACAGTCTTGCCTCATCCTGTGGATCTTAGCTACTACTGATTAAGCTACTACTAGCTTAATCTTATGGAGAAGGAAATGGCAACCCACTCCAGTGTTCTTGCCTGGAGAATACCAGGGACAGAGGAGCCTGGTAGGCTGCCGTCTATGGGGTCACACAGAGTCGGACACGACTGAAGTGACTTAGCAGCAGCAGCAGCAGCTTAATCTTATGGAGAAGGAAATGGCAAGCCACTCCAGTGTTCTTGCCTGGAGAATCCCAGGGACAGGGGAGCCTGGTGGGCTGCCGCCTCTGGGGTCACATGGAGTCGGACACGACTGAAGTGACTTAGCAGCAGCAGCAGCAGGAGCAGTGTATATATGTCCCAATCTACCAATTCACCCCACCACCAACCACCCTGGTATTCATGCGTCTCTTCTCCTTGTCTATGTCTCTATTTGTACCCTGCAAATAGGTTCATCTATACCATTTTCCTAGATCCCATATATATGATACCTATTTTCTTAATTCTCAAAAACCTACATGTCCTTAGCAACTGAATGATACTCATAATTACCAGACAAATAATAATCTATCATTTTCTCAAATGATACTTCCTCCATGAGGTGTACATTAAAACTTGTCTTCCCAACCAAGCATTTCCTATTCCCCATATCTTGCTGTACCTTTTCTTTTCATTGTACTTATCACTTCTTTTATATATGTGTATGTATATATATATACACATATTTACATATATATGTTTATATATATTTATGTATGCTTATTATTTATTATCTGTCTCCTATCACAGAAATATAAGCTCCACAAAGGCTGGGGTCTTGATTCATTTCATTTATTTATGTATCCCAAGCCCCTAGAATTATGGCAGGCGAACAAGTGTTCAATAAATATTTGTTGAATGAGGAATGATGATTGCACTATTCAGTGTATGGTTTACCTAATGTTTTATATTTGGAATCTAAAAATAGGTTGGATTTCCTAAGAAATCATTATTTTTGCTTAGCATCCTTTAAAGCTGCTCCCTCAAAGATTTATGAACAGTTTTAGCTGAAGTCTCCAAACTGCTGAATAAAACACAACCAAATATTTACAAAAGTGTTCTCCCCCACAACTTCTGCTTTGACTATCTGAAGCAATACTGTGCTTCTCCTGGACAGAGTCAGCATTGCATTGGGCAACTGGATATCTGATTCAGTCAAAGTAGACAGTTAAAATGGGTTATTTTCAATTCATTCTACAACCAGAGGCTTCCAAGTCAAGTTATTCCCAGTAAATAAAAATCTTCACCATATGTAAATATAGCCTAAGAATTTTAGCTGCTGCAGAAGATGTGTCCTAACTACTTCAACTCCAGGTTTTGGTAAAGGGGTCACTATTCCTTAATCATAAATTTAAGAAAAATTAAGATTTGAGTTTTCAATCTTTGAGACTTACAATACTGGAGGACACAATACTGGAGGAGAAAAGCTGTGGCAGAAGAGAAACAAAAACAGATTCCAAGCCTGAGAAAGGCCTGATGCACCACTGCTGGCTCTGAGGTACAGGGGTTCATATGCAAGAACCAGGGAGAGCCTTCTAGGAGTTAAAGGCACCCCCAGCTGACAGCCAGCAAGGAAATGGAACCTCAGTCCTATAATGATAAGGAACAAGATTCTGCCAACAACTTGAATGAGCATGGAACCTGATTCTTCCCAGAGTCTGCCAATAAGAGTCCAGTTGGCACTTTGATTTTAAACTTGTTAGAACAGAGACATCGGCAGAGCTGGAGGAACCAGTCCCTACCTACAAAACTGAGAGATAATAAATCTGTGTTGTTTTAAGCCACACACACACACACAAAAGACAATACTAAGGAGGGAAGGAAAAAAAAATGTTAGAAATAGGTTGGTTTTAGAGACCTCATCCAGACATCAATAAGGAGGGAGATTTGGCAGAAAAAAGACCAGAAAAGAAGGAGAGAAGCAAATTGAAGAGGATCCATATAGAAACTGAAAGAAGTGATAAAGACCTGGACTATGTAAGTGACTTAGGAAATAGAAAAAGGGGAGAATCCAATGGCCGTGGTTACTCAAGTGATATATGGAAAATATGGTAGATGCAGATGTAGAGAAAGAGAAGTCTTCGAATTTGGCTAACTGGGTAAATCAAAGTGCTATTCCACAACACAGAGAATACAGAAAGAGAAACAGTTTGGGAACGGTGGGTTGTAAAATATCATTTTGGGTTTGAAGAGACGTAGAGTCAATGAATCCTGAAATTCGGTAAACCTGATCTTCTGAAAAATCTTATTAAGCTTTACTGAATTCATTCATTTTTATTGTTAGTATACATATTGCTAGAAAATACTCCCTCTCCAGGAGAAGCCAAAAAGTAAAGTACATCTTTAATGCATTCTGGGGAAGAGAAGGGAGAGAGGGATCAGTTCAGTTCAGTTGCTCAGTTGTGTCCGACTCTTTGTGACCCCATGGACTGCAGCATGCCAGGCCTCCCTGTCCATCACCAACTCGAGGAGTTTACTCAAACTCATATCCATTGAGTCAGTGATGCCATCCAACCATCTCATCCTCTGTCATCCCCTTCTCCTCCTGCCCTCAATCTTTCCCGGCATCAGGGTCTTTTCAAATGAGTCAGCTCTTTGCATCAGGTGGCCAAAGTATTGGAGTTTCATCTTCAACATCAGTCCTTCCAATGAATATTCAGGACTGATTTCCTTTAGGATGGACTGATTGGATATCCTGGCAGTCCGAGGGACTCTCAAGAGTCTTCTCCAATGCCACAGTTCAAAAGCAGCAATTCTTTGGTGCCAAACTTTCTTTATTGGAGAAGGAAATGGCAACCCACTCCAGCATTCTTGCCTAGAGAGTCCTGAGGACAGAGGAGCCTGGTGGGCTGCCGTCTATGGAGTCGCACAGAGTCGGACACAACTGAAGTGACTTAGCAGCAGCAGCAGCAGCAGCTTTCTTTATGGTCCAACTCTCACATCCATACATGACTACTGGAAAAACCATAGCCTTGACTAGACGGACCTTTGTTGGAAAAGTAATGTCTCCGCTTTTTAATATGCTGTCTAGGTTGGTCATAACTTTCCTTCCAAGGAGTAAGCGTCTTTTAATTTCAAGGCTGCAGTCACGATCTGCAGTGATTTTGGAGCCCCCCAAAATAAAGTCTGTCACTGTTTCCACTGTTTCCCCATCTATTTGCCATGAAGTGATGGGACCGGATGCCATGATCTTAGTTTTCTGAATGTTGAGCTTTAAGCCAACTTTTTCACTCTCCTCTTTCACCGTCATCAAGAGGCTCTTTAGTTCTTCTTCACTGTCTGCCATAAGGGTGGTGTCATCTGCATATCTGAGGTTATTGATATTTCTCCCAGCACTCTTGATTCCAGCTTGTGCTTCTTCCAGCCCAGCGTTTCTCATGATATACTCTGCATAGAAGTTAAATAAGCAGGGTGACAATATACAGCCTTGACATACTCCTTTTCCTGTTTGGAACCAGTCTGTTGTTCCATATTCAGTTCTAACTGTTGCTTCCTGACCTGCAAACAGGTTTCTCAAGAGGCAGGTCAGGTGGTCTGGTATTCCCATCTCTTTCAGAATTTTCCACAGCTCATTGTGATCCACACAGTCAGAGGCTTTGGCATAGTCAATAAAGCAGAAATAGATGTTTTTCTGGAACTCTCTTGCTTTTTCCATGATCCATCGGATGTCAGCAATTTGATCTCTGGTTCCTCTACCTTTTCTAAAACCAGCCTGAACATCTGGAAGTTCACGGTTCACGTACTGTTGAAGCCTGACTTGGAGAATGTTGAGCATTACTTTCCTAGCATGTGAGATGAGTGCAGTTGTGCGGCAGTTTGAGCATTCATTGGCATTACCTTTCTTTAGGACTGGAATGAAAACTGACTTTTTCCAGTCCTGTGGCCACTTCTGAGTTTTCCAAATTTGCTGGTATATTGAATGCAGCACTTTCAGAGAGAGAGGGATGGAAGAAGGCAACTTGAGAAGTTGAAGCTAACTACTAGTTCATGAGGATAAATACAGTTTGACTCTTAAATAATATGGGTTTGAACTGCATGGGTCTACTTCTACATGAATTTTTAAATAGTAAATACTATAGTACTACACAAATCATGGCTATTTAAATCCAGATTTGGGAGAACAGATACAGAGGAACCACAGATACAGAGGGTTGGCTAGAAATTGCAGGTAGATTTTCAACTGCCCAGGGGACCAGGACACCTACCCGATATCTTGTTCAAGGGTCAACTGGAAAGAATGTCAAAAATACTTTCATTGATTACCAAAGTTAAGAGTTATTCAGAAAAAAAGAACTGTAACAGAATCATCCAACTTTTGAATTAGGCAATGAAAGGAAAGAGAGGGGGAAGGTTAACGCATGTTAGAAAATTCAGGAAGAAAATGAAAGCAGGGCAAAAAAAATATATATATATATATATATATATATAATAAAGTAGAATTTGCTACCTAACTCTTTTGTCTACTTCTAAAGTGCTGTGCTGAGTCACTCAGTCGTGTCCAACTCTTTGCAAGCCCATGGACTGTAGCCTGCCAGGTACCTCTGTCCATGGGGTAAACAAGGCCAAAATGGGTGTGGCTTAACAAAGTGACAGAATCAATCTAAGAAGAAACTATAATGATTATGTTACTTTAAAGAGAGTTTTCTGAAGACAATTATTATTCCTTATACACAGAGGACAGGGAGACCCTTTAGACTCTCTATAGGAATTCTCTGGTGGTCCAGGGGTCAGGACTCTGCACTTTCACTGCTGAGGACGTGAGTTCAATCCCTGGGTGGGGAACTAAATCCTGCAGGCTTCAAGGCGCAGCCAAAAGAAAAAAAATGTAATATATATGCAAATATGTCTTCAGTACATAAAGTACAGTAGAGACACTGCTGCGTTATAATTTTCAAAATATTCCCAGGGAACAACCTTTCTGAAGGCTTCACTCTTTGTCCCCAGTAACTCTCCAAGGAAATCTGCTCAGGTCACAAAGCTATCAATAAGTTACTTCCTTTCTTCTCTATATTTAGCTGTAAGCTGTTAATATAATATCTTCACCTTTCTTTAGGAAAGTATATATTTCCAGACCAAGACTGCAATATAAACTTGCATAACCTCAGTGCATCTCACAGGATTTAACTCTGACAAAACACAGTCTAGATATAGTAACATGTCATTGATTCAGCCCTCCTTACAATTTAGGTCTTAAATGATTTATACCAAATCACTATGCTTAAACCAACTCACTAGGTACAAAGGGTAAATAAAAATAAAAGAAATTCTTAATGATGATAAACATGCTAAAAAATACATCATACAACAATGTTAGCTTAATTCTAGCATCCACAGATAAAGCTAGAAACGGGCATTTCTTTTCAGATAGCATACAATTCAGATTTGCTTCTCTCTGTCTACCATGAACTAACCTATTCATATTACTAAAGTATTACATTTATGGCACTACCCTGACTTATTTCACTAGCCTAAAAATTTAGATTCCTGAAAAGAAAGGACTCCAATCAGTTCACATTCAAAAGTGCTGCAAGATGGCTAGAAACTTCCACACAGAGAACATGGTCAAGAATTAATTTATATACTTCAGTCATATTCTACTCGTAGTCTTCCCATTAACAAATCAGAGTACACTCTCTGCTAGCATAAGTCAGATACTGATCCCCAGGTGTAAGCACTTCTTTCCAAGCCTAAGGTGCTGACCTTCTGATACTTCTTAATTGAAGACTATTTTTCTCAGGGATCTGAAGCCCTGAGGCTTCCTTCTGTGGGAGAATATCACCTGTTTTTCTTAAACAATTGCATTTACCCTGACATAGTCCAAAATTACGCTTTCATTCAAAAAAAAGAAATATGCATTGAGGGCACGTGTGTCCACAGCAGGCAGGCACTGGTGACACCGCAGTGACACAGACAGACTCCTTAAGACATCGGAAAGAGCAGAGCTGATCCTCCCGTTACTCTGTCAGAAGCCTGGGATAATTCTGCGCTCCTTTCCCTCCATCTTCATAGAAACGGTCACCAGACTCTGCCTGGCATATCTATTTTTGTGTGTTTATCCTCTCTGGGGCACTCTTATTGCCTTTGTTCAAGACCCCATCACCTCCTGCCAGAACCTCTGCAGCAAGCTCCAAACCGGGCATCTCGCTTCCAATCTCACTTCTCTTCAAAGCATTCCACAAACAGTTCCCCGTGTTCCTTCTAAGCCACAAAAGGGATCATGACATTTCCATGACTAAAATAACTGATGTTTCTCACTAACTTACAGAAAGGGGTTTGGGTTTATTATTCTGGTATATGAGACCTTTGATGATCTATCTAGTTTCAAACAGAACTTAAGCTCCTTTTCCTCACCTCCAATGTATTCTCAAATGTACTGCACTTCCTACATTTCTCAAATAAATCATCCTTTTTCATCCTTCCAAGCTTTTACACATACTTTCCCTTTACCTGGAACGTGCTTCTCCTTTCTTTCTGTGAAGTTTGGTAAATGTTCTTTCTTTTCACTTCTCTTCCTGCATGATTACATTTCATTTGAACTATTTTTCATCCTTCAAAATCCGTATCAAAACCATCTCTTCTGTGACGTCTTCCTGCCTCCATCAGTTCTCTTTCCTACATCTCAATACATCTCTATCACTTTTACATTGTACTGTAACTAGCTGTTCCAAACTAAATCACTTGGATAAGTGATTTAGCACTCTCTGCCTCAGTTTCCTCAAAACTTTTTCTTGGGGTTGTTAAAAGAGGGAAATGAGAAAACACATGTTAAGCCTTTGGTACAGAACCTGCACAAGCTGCTATCCTCATTGTTGTCTTTCTAGTAAATATTCCCATAGTAGTTCCTCCTACTAAACTGAGAGCTCCCTGACTATCAGGGAATCAGCTTCTATCCCTTGTATTGTGCTTTTGCCTGTGGCACTTTCAAAAACCTAATGTGGGTTACCTCTAACCCAAACCCTTGGCTAGAAAAAGGAGAAAAGGGAAAACCAAAAACAGCGGCAGCATGATCATCAGCAACTTCATAAAATAAAAGACAATAATCACAACAGCTACTATTTTTTGAGCACTGTTATTTATCAGGCACCATAGTGAGTATTTATACACATTTTCTCTAACAGTACAATTCTGGAGCTCGGTATTATCATCCTCCTTTTACTGATGACCCCCTGCTCCACATTTAGGTTTCTCAGGGAGGCGGGACTTCCTCTGCAAAGGAGGAATAAATATTGTAAGATATATTGGCCTATTTTCCTCAACAACTTGAGCATGCTATCTCAGTTGACATATTATGAGAACTCCACAATCAGAATAGAAGTAAAATTAAACAGGGTACAGGTCAATATGTGTTTGATATGCTGCCTTTAAATCCATACAGAGACATTCCTGAGACTCGCTTCAGCCACACTTCCAAGCCTCCCTCACACTTGGTGACGGACTGCTCACCTCATGCTTCACACTAGTCTATTTCTACCAATATCCCAGTTCCCTTGCTTCAGCTGGGCCCCTGCCAATGACAACTGACAACTAGTAATTTGGATATTCACTGGGCACAGGAGAAACTGTGACAACCATACCACCGGATAGCATGAAAACCCTAACTACCGTCAGTAGGAATGTTGTACTATTCAGAAGAGAAGACAGAACTGAAGTTATAGCATTGTTATTGTTTAGTTGCTAGGTCACACCTAATTCTTTGCGATCCTGTGGACTGTAGGCTGCCAGGCTCCTTCGACAGAAGGATTTCCCAGGCAAAAATATTGGAGTGGGTTGCCATTTCTTCCTCCAGGGGATCTTCCCGACCCAGGGATCGAACCTGCATCTCCTGTATTAGCAGGCAGATTCGTCACCACTGAGCCACCAGGGAAGCCTGAAGTTAAAGCTGCAGGGAGGCTAAGGCATGGTGAAAAGAGAAGTCAGTGTGACTAAGAGTAAGAAGGGAAAAGAGTTGTGGAGAAGCAGCACTGTATAATGAAGACAGCACGGGCCTGAATTCAGGCTCAGCAACCTCCCATATATGGTACCTCGGATAAAAACTTCTCCAAGCCTCGGTTTCCTTTCCCATAAAATGGGAACAAAAGTACCTATCTCACAAAGATGTGTGGGGGTACGTATGAGGATTATGGTGCCTAGCGTCACATTAACTGCACTCTAAATGTTTGCTCCTTTCCACTCCATTCCCTTCTTTTATTCATCAGAGACTCACTTCTAGAATAGAGTCACCTCCAAAAAAGATGTCTAGTCAATCACTCTCTCCAAGATTAAAAAAAAAAAAATCCCATTGACACTCATCCCCACTTGACTTAAATCATCCATATACAAGGGCTTAGCTTAAATCTTTTTTATATGATCCACTAATTCCACCCACTAGGCAGTCCCACCCAAAGCAGATATATCCTCATTAAAACCACCAACCCAGCAAAGGTGCAGCTTTTTTATAGTTTACCTGAATTCTAGTTCTTTTTCCAGGGGTATGAGTCAAATTGTCTTAGGGGTCTCCAAGTTTAATATTAACAAAATGCAATGATGAAACATAACCTGAACTTATATGCTGAAACAATGTTACATGTGGAGTACACTGATTAAAGCCACCATGATCATGAGAATGTTCATAAACTACATGCAGTGTTAGTGAAGGAGGTTGAAAGGCCAAAGATGACCTTGGCAGAAGTAAGTATTTTCTTAGAGAGTTCACCATCGAGTTAGCTAAAAGGTGAATGCAGTCTAGACATTATTAAAAGATACTGCTTTAACTCTTGGATATTTAACCTGGAGTCAGAGAACTACCTGAAAGTGTGCAAGCAGGAAGATTCCTCTAGAATAATGATTTTCAAAATGTGAGACCCTTAAGAATAGGTGCTTAGCTTTGCTCACTACTTTATGCTCAGGAAACAGCCTAGTGCCTGGTATACAGTAAGCAATTATTTGTTGACAATGAAAATAAATGAATGGATGAATAAAAAGAAAGAATGGCTACAATAAACTGAACACTGGTAATTTCTCAAAGTTCCTAGGGCATGGATGTAGGCCCTCAACCCTTTGACTTTCACCAGAGCAACTATTCTGTCTCACATCTAGGCTTCTAAATAAGATTGCACATGTAAAATGCTTTTATTAAAAGTTTGAAAAACAGAGAAAATCTAACTATCACTGTAATTTCCTTCTCTGAATTCCTATTATACTTTTAAGTATATATAATTTAATGCTCACTATTCCCTAAGTCATGGGGCTTCCAAGGTGGAGCAAATGGTAAAGAACCTGCATGCCAATGCAGGAGACATAAAAGACATGGGTTCAATCCCTGGGTCAGGAAAATCTCCTAGAGGAGGGCTAAGTCAGTTTTGAGTCCCCAAAGTCTCTTGAGGAATGAGACTATATTTTACATAAGCAGTGCTTGCCTATTCAACCTTCCATATAATCTGTACTTTCTTATACACTGACTCCTCAGAGAAAGTTTTAATTTTCTTATATCAAGCAACAAGTGGACATTTTGTGCCAACACACAGTGCAAAAGTGTGTTGCAAAAGCCTGCCAGGCAACAGTTTAGTTCTTAGCATCACCACCTCCACTGGAAGAGCAGTGCTCATGCAACTATTTTAATATATTTCACATTTATTTTATCATTCTTTTAATTAGTAGAAAAAGAGAAAAATTAAAGTGCTAATAGGGGTGACACTATAAACTTTATAAACATAACAGAGAAATCAATTGAGAAATCATTAGCATGCTAAAAGCAGTAAATCTTGATCATCAATAGGACACTCCTTAGGGGCTTTCCCTGGTGGCTCAGAGGGTAAAGTGTCTGCCTACAATGAGGGAGACCCGGGTTCAATCCCTGGGTCGGGAAGATCCTCTGGAGAAGGAAATGGCAACCCACTCCAGTACTCTTGCCTGGAAAATCCCATGGACTGAGAAGCCTGGGAGGGTACAGTCCATGGGGTTGCAAAGAGTTGGACATGACTGAGCGACTTTCCTTCCTTCCTTAGACTTCAGCCCCTAAGACTTTGGTCCATTGCCTATATGCTCATTTTTAAAAGAAAGGTATAAAATGTATGAATATGTCTTATGCATAAATGTTATGTCTAAAAGTCAAGGTGTCTTGAGGACATACTAAGGACTTCATAGTATGTGGTGAGAATGCACCCCCTTTACACCCTGCAAGACTGTTCAACTCAGTTTACTTCCATGTACATTTTCAGTTATACATTATACATTAAAGCAGGGAAATGCTCTTCTTTATATATCTTCATTTACTCTTCACAGTAATACCTACCAGTAACGTGTTCCAAATTAGATGAAAAGATTACTTAGCAAGATATAATGAATGAGTCTACCCTATCAAAAAGGAGAGTATAAAAAAAGCATGAGCATACCACCACCAACAAAGACAAGGACAGAAGAATGAGTAATTGACCAAATAAGAAATAAACACATTAAAAAAATATTCTTGAGGACACTGGGTTGGCATTCTTTTAAAATTAAAATGCCAAATGCTGATGGTGTGATGAAGCAGAATGGAAATATAAATTGACAATCTCCCTTGAAAGCTATAGGGGAAGGTTTATATAAGGAATAAAGTATTTTAGGAATATTAAAATATTTATGTTTTTTGTTCTGACAAGTTATTTTATGAATCTATCTACCCTAAGCTAAATAGAGATTTGGCTGAAGATTTATGTGTGAGGATATTCAACACAGTATTATTTAATATAGAGAAAAATCTGTACAATACAGATGAATGGTTAAGTATGATTATTTGTTAAATCGTATAACACAAACTATTAGAAATCACATTTTCTTAGATCATTCAGTGTCATGGGAAATTTTTCATAATATTTAAAATCGAGTATGGAAATGAGTCAATTTTGTAAAATTCACACATACACACTCTCACACAAACAACTGAAATATCAGAAAGGAATCCACAAGCATGTTACTGATAATTATCTTCTGGTATGATTATGGGTGATTATTAGTACCAGCTGTATACTACTCTATTTCCCCAAATTTCTACAGTGAGCAGTAATTCATTTTACTACTCAAAAATTATGAAAAAAGAAATGGTGGGATAAAATGTAAAGAATTAAGAAAAAATAAATTTATATATCAACTAATCCTGGCTATTCAGGGAGGATCACAAACAGAAAGCAAATTAAGAAGAATAGTATACCACTGAGATCCAATTCTCCTACAGTAATGTAACAAACTACCAATACATGAATTCAGTAGCATTTCCCCTCCTGACGCCTAGTGAAATTACAACATCTAATTAGAGAATTAGTTACAGGGGATTTATTTCCCTTAAACAAAATCTATAAATGGTTATTTTGTTTGGAGGAGGGGTTATCACATAAAAATACAAACTATAACCACAGAAGGAAATTTTTTTAAGTCTGTAATCAACAGAATAATGGAATCTGTTTACTAATGATAATGCTGAGATGGTTATTTTTAAAGCAGAAGCCTGCAACTATGAGTTAAGTCTTTTCTTCTAAATGATTAATGACACAGATGTGTCATGCCATGTTGATTGATGTTAATGCAGTAAGGGCTGCCCTAATATCCTTGATCAATATAACATTTCTAAATTAAACACTTTCCCCTTCACCACTGGGCTGATTTATAGTAATTCTGCATTTTAATAAATAAGCAAGCTCTAATGGACTGAGCTGAAAAGGTCAGTGATCAGCGCAACAGATGACTCTGCTAGACGTACACAGTTCCTAAAAGTTCTTCTAATTTAAACAAGTTTTATTGTTTAAAAATGTTGCATTTTGTCTTATGCAACTTGTATTCCTTTAAAGGTATACCCAAATAAATCTGCAAACAAATTTCATATTGAAATCACTTTAAAAACACACTGATTAAAGAATGCCTTTATTAAAATCCTTTGAAAGTAAAGGATTATTTTATAATGAAAGAATATATACATATTGCTAATTTTCACTCTATAAAAATTTAGACTTTTTTTCCCACACATCAGGTTTACTTAAGGCAAGAGACTCCTTCTATGTAGGTTGTTGCTGTCGTTTGGTCACTAAAGTGTCTCCAACTCTTTTGTAACTCCATGGATTGTAGCCTGCCAGGCTGCTCTGTCCATGGGATTTCCCAGGCAAGAATACTGGAGTGGGTTGCCATTTCCTTCTCCATGGGATCTTCCTGACCCAGTGATCAAACCCTAGTCTCCAGCATTGGCAGGTGGATTCTTTTATCACTGAACCACCAGGGAAGCCCTTCTATGTAGGTTCCTGTGCTGTGCTCAGTCACTCAGCTGTGTCCAACTCTTTGCAATGCCATGGACTGCAGCCTGCCAGGCTCCTCTGTCCATGAGGATTCTCCAAGCAAGAATATTTGAGTGGGTTGACATGCCCTCCTCCAGGGCTTATGTAGGTTGCTGCTGCTAAGTCACTTCAGTCGTGTCCGACTCTGTGCGACCCCAGAGACGGCAGCCCACCAAGCTCTGCCATCCCTGGGATTCTCCAGGCAAGAACACTGGAGTGGGTTGCCATTTCCTTCTCCAATGCATGAAAGTGAAAAGTAAAAGTGAAGTCACTCAGTCACGTCCGACTCGTCGCAGCCCCATGGACTGCAGCCTACCAGGGCCAACAGTACTCGAGTGGGTTGCCCTTAGGACATAATAAAAAACAATCTAAGATCGAGGCCAGGACCCCTGACTTTCTGTGTCTTCTCACACATATAAATTGGGGATACTTACACCTAATATATAAGGCTATGAGAATAAAGCAGAATAACACCATGAAACCCTGGATCCAGATCAATGATTCCCAAACTTCAGTGTGTGTCAGAATCACTAGAGGACTCATTCCCAGAGTTTCTGATTCAGCAAGTCTGGGGCTCAGCCTAATATTCTGTGTTCTCAACAAGTTCCCAGGTGATGCTAGTTAGGTTGGCCAGGGACTGCACTTTAAGAATTACTGCTCTAGACAGACGTAGGCACAATCTACTAATCCCGGGCATTTAGCTTCTCTGAAACTCAGTTTTTCTGACTCTAAAACTAGAAATATAACTACCTCACTGGGGAGTTTAGGAATTATGGAAGTAATGTACATTGCCTGTTAAACAGAGTGCCTAGTTTATAAGACATATTTAGTAGTAGCTGTTACTGCCACTATTGTTATTATTTCTACTAAGCAACGGAATGTGTAGAACATCACAAAAAATTTTAATTGCATTAACCTGCACTGTAATTTGGTTCCTCATATTTTACACCAATTCCTTTCTGGATAAAATTATAAAAGTTAATTATACACTAGTTGACAAATTTCTATAACTTTTTTTGTAGCATCTAAGAGAATGGCTCTAGACCACAACTGTTTGTGTTCAAATTCCATTTCTGCCTAAATGTTACCTATATGTATGTGGCCCCCAGTTTCCTTACCCATAAAATAAAAATAATAGTACCTACTTCATAAGGTCATAAAAATTGAATGGGTTAAACTATGTAAAACTCTGAATAGTATAAAATAAACATTTGATAAATGTAGCTATCATTATTCCAATACACTATCAGTAACATTATAAATTATATACATATATAAAAGCATTAAATATAATTTTTGAAGGTAAAATTCAAATAACTGGATATCTTTCTCATTAGTACGAATTATGGCTCATTTAGTCTTTTATTAAGTTGTCACATATGAACTGCCAATATGTAACTACTTTTGAATGATAAAAGCAGTATGTACTTTCATATGGTTGAAGCTAGTAGCTTTCACCCCAACCTTTCTGATCATTCCTTTGAGCCTGTTGATGGTCCCACCCTAGTATACTGCCAGGTTTGGAGGCTCTCTTCTCATTCACATCTGCCAGAAGGTTCATAACCACCCTACCATAGTTTTAACCACAGACTAAAATATCTAGAAGGTTTTAGCTAGCTCATAGATGCACTGCATTGGTCTACATAATTGTTTTTTAAAACTGGAAGATTTAATATGCACATATTCACTCTTGCACATACAAAAAAAATCTGGATTTCTGGCTTCTCTTGAAAAACTAGACAGTTTTCTCTTGAAAACATTGGACAAGCATTACCAAAGGTCTACGACTGTCTGGAATTAAGTACCAGCTACCCCTTCAAACAGGGCATAAGCTCTCCAAATCGCTAGTCTTCAGTCAGCTTTACTCTTCACTCCTTTACATATCTGCCTAGCCCTGAAGCATTCAATTTTCTAAATTCTATTAATTCTACCTTCCAGTAATATGTTGATAACCACTAATCTCCATCTTCAGCCCAGGAAGGAAGGCATGCACGTTCAGTCGTGTCTGACTCTTTGTGACCCCAAAGACTGTAGCCAATTAGGCTCCTCTGTTCATGGACTTTTCCAGACAAGAATACTGGAGCAAGTTGCCATTTCCTTCTCCACAGGAGCTTTCCAACCCAGGGACCGAACCTATGTCTCCTGTGTCTCCTGCACTGGCCAACAGATTCTTTATCACTGTACCACCTGGGAAGCCCAGACTTAGACCCAATTGACATCACCATCAATACCTGTATGTCCCAAAGACACCTCAAATGTAAGAAGTCCCTCACCATCTCTGTTCTAGATTCTCTATTTCAGATGTTGACAACATCCAAACAAAATAGTAAGCCACATCCTTCTTATACCTTTACTACTCTCATTCTCTCAGCTCCCATTTCCAAGCAATCAACAATTCCTAAAGATTTACTTACTAAAAAAATGTCAAGTCTGTTTTCCTCTTCTCCTTCCCCATTACCAATGGCTTTAATCCACTCAGGGCCTTAAAAATGAAGGCTCTTTATCTAGAGAACCATGTCTTACTCTATCTAATCTCTGCTTAAAACTCTGCTTCACTGGCTCCTACCAGACCTCAGGATAAAAATAAAACCTTTTCATATTAGATGTAGGCCTCTGCCTCAACTCCTGTCCACTGTCCTAATGGTACCAAACATTCAAAGTTCTTGGAACACATGTGGTAGCCTCATATTTCCATACCTTTGCAAATGCTACAACATCCCTCAGCCTGGTAAACTCTTCGGACTTTAGAAATCTACCAGGCAGAGGAGGCAAGGAGGGAGAGGTGAGAGACAGCTTGGCGACAGAGACTTTTAGTTTTTATATTGTGTAATTCTGGACAACCTGAAATTTTTTAGAACTAGTATAATTTTAAGTTGTTATTATTTTAAAAAGAATTACTTGGTAATAAGAAAAACTGCTCTTCTGTGAAGTACTGTCTGTCTCTTTTGCCTCTCCATTATTTCAGTGTCCTATACATATTTCTACTACTATAGCATATTTTATACTGCATTATAATTACTTCTTCACAAGCTCTCTAACATCCTGGCTTATGTCTTATTAACTTGTATACAGTTCTGAGTACAGGGAGTTACACATACTATTCATACATTAAATGTTTGAACTCAACAGCCAGTCTGCTGCTGCTGCTGCTAAGTCACTTCAGTCGTGTCCGACTCTGTGCAACCCCACAGACGGCAGCCCACCAGGCTCCCCCGTCCCTGGGATTCTCCAGGCAAGAACACTGGAGTGGGTTGCCATTTCCTTCTCCAATGCATGAAAATGAAAAGTGAAAGTGAAGTCACTCAGTCGTGTCTGACTCTTAGCGACACCATGGACTGCAGCCTACCAGGCTCCTCCACCCATGGGTTTTCCAAGCAAGAGGACTGGAGTCGGGTGCCATTGCCTTCTCCCAACAGCCAGTCTAACGGATACCAAAACTGCTGTCCACACAATGTCTAGCTAAGAATCCAAATGCAAACAATTCTGGCTGACTGATAGAAAAAGGAATCATTTTTTGCTCTTATCAGAAGAGCCAGTTTATAAAGATGAATTGGCAATCATTTTCTTTTTAATCTCTGAAAAATGACAGAATGAAGTTGTAGTTTTCAAATCTGTTTAAAGCTCTAATATGCAAGGACTGTAATTTCAATTATTACCTAAAGAGGGAAAAAGGACTTCTTTTTTCCCCAAAACTAAAGTTAATTTAAATTAACTTTGTTTTGAGAATTTTATGATATCTCTTTTAAATTGTAACTACTCTGAAATATCAAGCTACCAGAACTGAGAATCATTATAACGAAAAATTATCCATTGTTTCAGGAAAGTTTGTTCTCTTCATGGCACCAGTCCTCTTTATGATTAACAAAATATGTTTCAGGACACAGGACCTGTAGGTCAACTAGAGAGGCAATGGTAACCCACTTCAGTACTCTTGCCTGGAAAATCCCATGGGCAGAGGAGCCTGGTAGGCTGCAGTCCATGGGGTCACAAAGAGTCGGACACAATTGAGTGACTTCACTTTCACTTTCCTGCACTGGAGAAGGAAATGGCAACCCACTCCAGTGTTCCTGCCTGGAGAATCCCAGGGACGGGGGAACCTGGTGGGCTGCCGTCTATGGGGTCACTCAGAGTTGGACATGAATGAAGCGATTTAGCAGCAGCAGCAGGTTAACTAGAGAGTCAAACCACAGTGGAAATGAAGATGATGGATAACAGCCTGTCTACGTATATACCATACACCTGACTTTCTTGTTACTATGGATGAATTGTCTATGCCCTGAGCCAAATGCAATGCCCTCCCTGTGTATTAGGTCTCATCCTGTCTTGCTGTCTCAAAGACACTGATCTAATAATTTTCCCTTTTTTCTCTTGCGTCATCGACTTTTCCCTCTCTACTGAGTCACTACCAACAGCATAAGAACAGTATGTCATTATTGCTCTTATCTTTAAAAAAAACTTATTTCCCTCTCCCAGCTACTATTGTATTTCTCACCCTCCCTTTATAGCAGAACTTAGAAGCACGGTCTATACTCTTACTTTTAAATTGTTCTTCTCAAGGTTATCAATAGACTTAATTGTTAAATCTTGTGATCATTTCTCAGCCCTCAACTTTCTCAGTCGAGAGCATTTGACACAGTTGCTGATGCCTCTCATCTCCAAGAAACACTTCCTATCTTGGTTTTCTGGGTACCACACTCACCTGGTTTCCTTCCTCTTTTTTGGTTGATTCTTTTCAATCTGTTTTGCTAGTCCCACTTCTTCTCTGTGCCTCTAATAAATGTTAAAGTGTTCCAGAGTTCATTACTTGGACCTCTTCTTTTTTCTCTCTATACCTCCTCCCAAATGCCAATGACTCCCAAATTTATTATTTTAGCCTGAACTTTTCTCCTGAACGCCACACTTCAATTGCCTACTTGACATCTCCATTTGGACATTTGATAGGCATCTAGAACTTGATTATAAGCATCTCCAAGGCTAAGCTCTTGACACCCATCTGTCCGCCACCCCTAACTGGTTCTCCACTTCAGTTAATAGCAACTCCAGTCTCACTCATGTCAAAAATATGGTGTTATCCTGTCTTCCTACTGTCTTGTTTTCACATGCTACAGTACAACCTTCAAAAAAATATAATACCTAACAACAAACTACTACTTAGCAATATAAAAGGAATTACCAATACATGCAACAAGATGGACGAGTATTAAAAACATACTGAGCTAAAATAAAGCCAGACAAAAAAGAGTACATACTGAAAGATTCTATTTGTGTGAACCTCTCCAAAAGGAAAATCTAGTCTTTAGTGATAGAAAGTAGATCAGTTGCTGTCTGGAGCCAGGGGCTGGAGTGTAGACTGACGAAAGAATAAAAGAATCTTCTGAATGACAGAAATGTTCCAGACCGTGATTATGGTAGCAGCTATATGAGTAAGTAAATTCGTCAATATTCACTGAATTTTATAGAGCATACATTTTATTGCATATTAATTAGAGTTGATTAAACACACATGCACAATTCAACTGCTTCTCACTACCTCTTTACTCCCAGTGCTACCCTGTGGGAACCGCCGTCATCTCTGCTCTGGATTACTCTGGCCTCCTAATTAGTTTCTCTGCTCTGTTCCTGCCTCTTGCATTTTATTCTCAAAACAGTGCCCAGGGTGATAACTGTTTAAAAATCACATCAGGTCACTCCTCTGCTTAAAACCATCTATAATGGCTTCTTATCTCAGTAAAATTCAATGTCCTTACTGTGTCATATAAGGCCTCATACAACGTTACCTCTTAGACATCATCTCACTCTACCCTCCCCATGGTTATCCGCACTCCAACCAGAGCTGGCCTCCTTGCTGGTCTTCAAATATGGCCGGCACACCCTTTTGCACTTACTATTTCCTTTGCCTGGAGTGATTTACTCTTCACCATCATCCCCAACAAAGCCATATAAGCTTGTTCCCTCACTTCCTTCAGGTCTTTCACTGAAAGGCATCATCCCAATGAGTCTCCCCAGCCATCTAAAATTTTAAACCACCCCCTATAAATATACACACACTTCTATTTCATTTTTTCCTTTCCTGCGTTTTTTTTTTTCCTCCCCAGGACTTGGCACTGTCTTATTTCCTTATATTTTACCAATTCATCTTATTTATTGGCTTTCTCCTCTATCAGATTAGATGCTACAGAGGGGAGGAATTTTATATTTTGTTCACTACTGTATCCCCAGAACTTAGAATAATGTCTAAAATAGATGTTGAACAAATTAGTGGATCTAAACAAATTCTAGCTTTCCCTTTAAGAGTTGAAAGTAAGCAGAATTTGTTTTATAGATGTCTCAACTGATACTTCACTTGCTTCAAAAAATTCTGTTATATTAAACTTTAAAAAGTCAACACATTTACATACATGCTAATGTATATCCATCTTAACTTGCTTTCAATTCTAATCAAGAATATAAGACCTTAGACATTGAAAATTTCATCAATTTTTCAGCAAACTTATAAGCAAGGACCTATGAATACAAAATAATTCTTATTATGTCCAAGAATATAAAGAATATTAGAGTTCTTTACAAAAGCCAAATAATCTCATGTTGTCTGAGACTTCCAAAACTATTACAGTAGAAAACAAACTAATGAATCCAACAGTCTCAGAACTAAGTATCCATTTTAAAAATACATATAACACTTATTTATCCTTGCCATTTAAATGATTCATTAAAGGAATCATTTGTTTTACAAGCAAACAACATAAATACAGAAGTGTTAAAGGGAAGATCAGTTTAACATAATTTAAATCAGAGAAGGTAGAGGTGCCTTTACTCTAGAGGCCTGAGTCTCCTCTCCTTTAAACAGGCAAACAGTACAGCTTCTGAAGTCCAAAGAAGATGTCTTCTTAGTAACTGCAGAGGAGAGAATTTCATGCTGCAGTCTTTACCTGTATCTAGCAGCTACTACTTGAAATACAT
This sequence comes from Capricornis sumatraensis, assembly GCF_032405125.1. Lineage (NCBI taxonomy): Eukaryota > Metazoa > Chordata > Mammalia > Artiodactyla > Bovidae > Capricornis > Capricornis sumatraensis. Next base: position 195,309,342 of record NC_091070.1, read on the forward strand.
TAAAGTATTCAAGTTCATTCAAGTAAAGAGTTCCAGAGTGTGAGTATTATCTGGTTTCACTGATAAGCAGCATTATATATTTAACCTAAAAATAAAGGCCATGGACTTTCTTAAACTAAAATTTTAAATGTTTTATGAAATTAAATGTAGTAGAAAATTTCAAGAGAACATTATTAGTTAAAAGCAGTTCTGAGTAAAAAAATATGACCAAACATAAAAAATACTCTAAGAATGCTTTTTCCTAAAAGCATTAGAGATATCACAAGTGAGTACATTGGCTTGTCTTTATTATATATAAGCTGCATCTTTCATTTCTACGTGCCAACAAGACAATGAAGAAAAATTACTGCAATATACTATCCTAATACAGAAGGACAATAGCTGTCTGAACATCTCACATAACATATCTGGTCACTGTTAGACTTCATAACCAAAACATTTTTAAACAATAAACTGATTTACTATTTTTTTTAATCCTGTTATACCTAGCATCTATCACAGTGCACTGTCACTTGTAGTTCAGAAAAAGTGCAAATATTCTCAATTTCTAAGTTTCTTGGGCTGCTTTAAATATAAAATAGAGGTTACTCTCGATAGGCAAAATAGCAAAAACATTAGTATCAAAGCTAATAGACACTCCTAACAGATGAGAGTACATTAGGACAGGATCATTAAAACTGACTTTTATTTGCTGGTTTAGAGTTTTCAAAGCAAGATGAAATGAGAATGATCATCCAGTACCTTACCCTTTCTACCGGTGAACCAGAGCATGCAATGCCGAAACATAGTAGTGGCAGATGGCATTTGGTGTTATTAACTATAAAAAGGATAATAGCAGAGAAATGACGGCTGGCAGACAAGACAGAATGCAGATGAAATGAATGCAAACTTGTAGTTCTTGAAGCAAAGCAAAACCTTAAGCCAAAGGCTGCCACTAGCTTCAATTTAATTTATATTGAGTTTTACAGGGACAAACACTGCAACCTTCACAATCAGTCTTTAGACTCTTCATGCAGAAGCAAAGCCATACTCCTCGATAAAGAAGATCAGCAACCTTCTGTAAACACAAGCCAGCAGCAGCAGCAGCAGCAGCAGCAGCAGCCCATTACTCTCTCCCTTCACTGATTTTTATCGTTTAAATTTTTAATCTCCAGTTGCAGCCAGATCCACAGATGTTTCAAAGAGATCTGTATCCGCTGCAGATATGATTAAATCCCTGCCTAACCTGCAGTACCACTTCATCCAGAACGTTCCTGTGCACTCGTTCATACAGGATCAGTTGTAAAAACCATTCTAGTCATCCAGCAAACAACCCACAGGAGAAGGAAAGAAGCAGTTGGGACTGCGAAGAGAAAAAAATCTCTTCTTTCAGCTCACCCTGGAAATGGAAGGTTTTCTGATCAACAGTTATTGTGAAGGTGCTGTCGTCCTCATCGTCTATACCAATCACAGCTCCCTGTGAAACAAAGAGCAAAATCCCAATAAGGCAAACAATGACATCAGCAATATTCGCTACTGCTACAGCCCTGGAATGCTCAATGCACTGGAAGCAGGCTAGACACAGAAAAGGGAACCTGAGACTCCAGCTTTGCTTACAGAGGAGGGGGGTGGCAGAGCACTGTAGTAGTCTGCAAGGGTACTTCCTACTCTTGCCTAAGGGGCATGGATATGGTGAGGACGAGGGGATAAACATAGAATCTAAGTCTAGAATCTATTTAAAACCCAGCCATTGACCCTTTCTGAGTTTCGGATTGCTCTCTAAAATGGGAGTCACCTCAGTTGTTCTGAGGCTCAAAGAACATCAGTGCTTTTCATCAGGCTGCTTCTGTGTTATATTTATTAGTAAAGAAACACCAGGTGACAATTGCTTCAAAACCCTGTCCCAATGGCTGCTTCCAGGTGTGCGCTGCTACTGCACTTCCATATCATGTGATCATCTATGTCTGCCTTCCCCCACTGAATTGCTATGAGATCTGAGGACTATTTTATTTTGAGACATGGCATTCAAGTACACACTCAGTATATGTTTTTTTAAAATAAAAGCATGAACAATTCTCCAAAAGAGAGGGGTAAGGTAGGCCTGCAGTTATAAGTTGCTTGTTTCAGGAAGGTGGATAGAGTGGGTTTTAAACTTTATCTTTTTTTGTATTCAACTATATGCAGCCATATTAAAACAATATAACGCTATGAAAAACAGGAAGGCTACTGGTCAGTGTTCTTAAGAAATAAGGGTGCTAAGGTATTCCAAACAGAATAGCTAGAGAACCTGACACAACTACAACGCCCCACGTTGATGACAAAAGAAGCAGTCAGTGGTACCACCGACAAAAGCAGGACCTTGTAAAATGGGATTGAAAGGACTCAAGAGGCCAAAATTCCAAACCTTGTGAAAAAGGGCTACTCCTATCCCAGGAGTTTCAGGCAATAGAGTCAAACATTTACAGGTCACCCATGCCACTTTACTTTTACAAAAGACCTTCATTAATATAGCTCGTCCCAACTTATGATAGTTTGACTTAGGACTTTTCAACTTTACAGGTGTGAAAGCCATAAATACTCAGCAGAAATCATACTCTGAATTTTGAATTTGGGTCTTTTCCTGAGCGAGCAATATGTGGTGATACTCTCCCACGATGCTGGGCAGCAGCTCCCAGTCAGCCACGTGATCACAAGGCGGAACAACGAACACTGACAACCATTCCTGTATCCAATTAACCACTCCGGTTTTTAGTACGGTATTCAATAAATTACATGAGCTATTCAACATGTGTGTGTGTTAGTCACGTTCGAGTCTGCAACTCCATGAGCTGTAGCCCACCAGGCTCCTCTGCCCATGGGATTCTCCAGGCAAGAATACTGGGGCTATTCAATACTATATTATAAAACAGGCTTTGTGTGAAATGATTTTGCCCAACTATAGGCTCACATAAGTGTTCTGAACATGTTTAAGGCACGTAAGCCTAAGCCCTGGTATTCAGTACATTAGGTGTACTAAATGCATTTCTGACTTACACTAGGTTTACTGTATGTAACCCCATTGTAAAGGCTGTACCTGTTTTCACTCACCAGAAGAAAGCTGGAAATTTTCCAGAAAATAGGTGAAAAGCAAAAACAGCATTCAGATTTGTTTTGCCCTAGGCCATTACAGAGGCAGGAAACACCACAAACAGTAAGAGTAGAACTGCCAAGCTCCCTCCTCAGGAACTACACTCAGCATCTCAGCATCAAGTTGTCAGCTTTGAACTGTATCAGAGAGGATCTGGGCTTTATCTCTATTTGTTTTCTGTATACGTTAGGAAGCAGCATCCTAAGGTAATTGCTTTTCTGTTTTCGCCATTTTGCCTTACAAAAGGTTTCATAAGAATACTCATCTTTCAGATAGGAGAGGAAACCTGTTCCTCTTTCTTCTCAGAGACTGTCCGGATGAACCCCAATTCTATCCAAATCCTACCAACCTGCATTATCTTAGTCATTCCTCTATACTATATAGGGTAGGGATTTTTATAACTATTTTCAGATACAGAAAGTGTATCCAGAATATAATGACATACCCAGGTCATACAGAGTTAACGGCAGAACCAGAACCATTTGGCATGGTACCTAACATTCTATGACAGCAAATAAAGACACATCTTGGTGGGTAAGCATGTGTGGGAGCAACTCATTCAGGTTAAATAAATTTCATGCTTAGTGGAGTTAACCTTCTAACTTTATGATGCAGCAAATATCTGCTAAGTCATAACTAAATACAGCAAATATGCTGTTAATAGATACAGGCTTAAAATATATAACAACAGTGCCTCCGGTAGAGGAGACAAAATATGTAAAGAGATGAATATACATAAAACAAGGCAAAAAGTGACCTCTACTTGGATGAACTTTGAAGACATGCTGAATAAAAGAAGCTTGTCACAAAGGACATATTGTATGCTTCCATTTATATGAAATGTCCCAAACAGGCAAATTCATAGAGACTAAGAATAGGTTAGTGGTTGCCCAGGGCTGAGAGGTAGGAGAAGGACGTAGGGTAAAATGAGGAGTAACTGCTAATAGGTATGAGTTTCCTTATAAGGTGATTAAAAAAAATTCTAAAATTGAAATTGTAATGGTAGTTGCACCAAAAACACTGAAACGTCTACTTTAAATGGGTGAGTTATATCTCAACTGGTGAGATATAATAACTGACCACCATCCCAAACTTGGGTTCGTTCTTTTTAGCCCCTTAATATAAATTCATCAGTTAACTAGTCAACTTAGAAACCTCTCGGTTCTAACACTTGTTCTCCCTTATTCCATCACCACAAGTTGTGCTCATTCCATTTCCAAACTATAATTTCAAATTCTCCCAACTCTTCTTCCTTCTATTAACTGTTATGGCCCTATTTCAGGGTTTCATCACTTCTTGCTTGATGAAGCAATCTGTCTTCAGTCTGGCTACCTTTAGTCCATAGTCCTCGATATTGCCAGAATAATATTTATAAAGCACAAATTCTTACAGGAGCCTCAGATAGTTAAAACTTTCCTTGGCTCTCCATGAACTATGAGATAAAGCCAACAATTCTTCATAACGCCATTCAAGATGGTTCAAGATCTGGCCCAATCAACATTTCTATGTCATCACCCAGCCACTTCTTCCTCACCTCACAGAGACCCTGTAGGTACTCAGCCTCAAGATTTCCTCTATGCACTGAAAGAAAACACCAAGCAATTTCACTTTTTCATGTCCTTCCTCAAGTTCAGTTCCTACCATTTGCTAAACAAAAGCAAAACACCACATTCCCACTAGCGACCACCTCCTTTCTTACTGCTTTCACCAGGAGGAGCTTTTTGAAAACTGCCCACACCTTAACCTTTCACCTACTCCTGGCAATTAGCTTCCTTTCCCACCTCTGCACCAAGTTTTACTCTCACAGCTCTTCAATACTTCTTTACTACACTAGAGTTTTGTCACAGAACACCGCTCTGAAGCACTGCTACTGCTCCTAACCACTTCTGTTTTAAAACGTGTTCTTTCAATGACTCTTAACTACTTAAGTCGTGCTTCAGAAACATTTCTATCCAAGTGTCTCTGACAACCCACAGGGGAAAGAGCATTCTTTCTTGGTACATTATATTTTTCCCCTCCTCTATCCAAATGCTTCTTTGAAGACTCTGGAACCTACCTAACTACCTCCAATGCCAACCCAGTCTTGCCATTGCCCTGAGCATTCTTCAGTGTACAGATGCACAATTCATCTGACACTCTGGCCTCCCAGTTTCGTGATTATTCAACTAAAATAAACTTCACTGTCTTTCTCCTTCATTGACTCATTCCCATGTCAATTCCTTAGACCTGGATATCTTACCATATCCAATACGATAGCTGTTAGTCACATAAAGGTATTTAAATTTTAATTATAATTGAGTAAAATTAAGTAAAACTTTATTTTTTTTTTAAGTAAAACTTTAAATAAGTTCTTCAGTCATATTTCAAATACTCAATAGCCCCATGTGGCCAGAGGCTATGGGACTAGACACTGTAGATACAGAACATTTTAATAATTGCAGTAAATTCTACTGGACAGCATTGTCCTTGACCTAGTCATTACAGAGAACTGAACCATAGTAAAAAAGTTAACACTGTCAGTTAGTGAACTGGCAGTAATAAACCAGCCACTATGATAAGCATTTTACATACATCACTTGAAAATAACGTTATACTGAAAGGTAAGCAGTCATGTACAGATGTGAGAGTTGGACCATAACGAAGGCTGAGTACCGAAGAACTGATGAATCATGGTGCTTTTGAATCATGGTGCTGGAGAAGACTCCTGAGCGTCCATTGGACTGCAAGAAGACCAAACCAGTTGATTCTAAAGGAAATCTACTCTGAGTATTCATTGGAAGGATTGATGCTGGAGCTGAAGCTCCAATACTTTGGCCACCTGATATGAAGAGCTGACTCACTGGAAATGCCCTAGATGCTGGGAAAGATTGAGGGCAGGAGGAAAAGAGGGAGGCAGAGGATGAGATGGTTAGACAGCATGACCAACTGAATGGACATGAAAGTGAAAGTCGCTCAGTAGTGTCCGACTCTTTGCAACCTCATGGACTACTCAGTCCATGGAATTCTCCAGGGGCCAGAATACTGGAGTGGGTGGCCTTTCCCTTCTCCAGGGGTTCTTCCCAACCCAGGGATCGAACTCCGGTCTCCTTCATTGCAGGTGGATTCTTTACCAACTAAGCCACAAGGGAAGCCTGGCGTGCTTCCCTGGACATGAATATGAACAAACTCCGGGAGGTGGTGAAGGACAGAGAAGCCTGGTGTGCCATAGTCCATGGGATGGCAAACAGCCAGACACAACTTAGTGACTGAACAAACATATACACAAATCATAACTTTACAAGCTCAATAAAGAAACGCTCTCCTTGTACCCTTTCCTAATCATTAGCCTTGTCCTCCATCCCAAAGCCAAACAGCATCCCTGCTTCTAACATTAAAAGTAGTTTTGTCCGTCTCCATACAAATGGACTCATATCACATATTTTCTTTTGTGTCTGGCTTCTTTCACTCAACTTGTTTGTGAAATTCATCCAAGATGCTGCACGTAGCAATGGTTTGTTCATTTCTATTGCTATATGTAGTATTCTTTTGTAGGAATATCCACAATTTATCAATTTCATTGCAGATGGACATTTATGTTGTTTTCCAGTCTTAGGTTATTAGAATCATGCTGCTATGACATTGTCATTCATATCTTTTGTGTTATATATATGTATACATATGCTTATATTTCTAGTAGATACAATGTAGGAATGAATTTGCTTAGTCTTATGGTTTGCACACACCAATTTTAATAGACACTGTCAAACAGTTCTCAGTTCAGTTGCTCAGTCGTATCCAACTCTTTGCAACCCCAAGACTGCAGCACGCCAGGCTTCCCTGTCCATCACCAACTCCTGGAGCTTGCTCAAATTCAGGTCCATTGAGTTGGTGATGCCATCCAACCATCTCATCCACTGTCATCCCCTTCTCTTCCTGCCTTCAATCTTTCCCAGCATCAAGGTCTTTTCAGATGACTCAGTTCTTCACATCAGATGGCCAAAGCATTAGGGTTTCAGCTTCAGCAACAGTCCTTCCAATGAATATTCAGGACTTATTTCCTTTAGGATTGACTGGTTCGAATTCCTTGCAGCCCAAGGGACTCTCAAGAGACTTCTCCAACACCACAGTTCAAAACCATTAATCCTTCGGTGCTCAGCTTTTTTTATAGTCCAACTCTCACATCCATACATAACTACTGGAGAAACCATAGCTTTGACTGGACAGACCTTTGTTGGCAAAGTAATGTCTCAGCTCTTTAATACGCCATCTAGGTTGGTCATAGCTTTTCTTCTAAGAAGCAAGCGTCTTTTAATTTCATGGCTGCAGTCACCATCTGTAGTGACTTTGGAGCCCAAAAAATAAAGTCTGTCACTGTTTTCATTGTTTCCCCATCTATTTGCCATAAAGTGATGGGGCCAGATGCCATGATCTTAGTTTTCTGAATGTTGAGTTTTAAGCCAACTTTTTTACTCTCGTCTTTCACTTTCATCAAGAAGCTCTTTAGTTCTTCTTTGCTTTCTGCCACAAAGGTGGTGTCATCTGCATATCTGAGATTATTGACATTTTTTCCAGCAATCTTGATTCCAGCTTGTGCTTCATCCAGTCTGGCATTTCTCATCATGTACTCTGCATATAAGTTAAATAAGCAGGGTGACAAGATATACCCTTGACATACTCATTGAGCCAAAAATACTCCAACCTATAGTGTATGAAAGTTTCAACTGTTCTACATCTTCACTAACACTTTTTTTACGTTAGTCATTCTGGCAGGTGAGTACTAGTAGCTCTTGGTGGTCCTAATTATATTTCCCTGAAAACAACAAAGTTCGTATCTTTTTATGTTCGTGACCATTTGGCGAGACTTTTGTGAAACAGTTCAAGTTTCTTGTCTATTGAATAGACTAGACTACCATTTTCTAATTATTTTAGGAGGTTTTTTTAAAATATATCCTGGACATGAATCTTTCATAGTTATGAATTAGGCAAATATTTTCTCCCACCCTCTTGCCAGCCTTTGTACTCTCATAATGATGTCTTTTCATGAAGAGTTAACTTTAACGCAGTAAAATGTATTGGTTTTACAACTATGGTTGTGCTTTCTGTATCTTCTTTAGGAAATCTTTACTAATCCTAATTCCATGAAAGTATTCTATGTTATCATCCGGAAGTCTCTACAACTGTGTTTCAGGTGATGTGAACAGCTGACTCACTGGAAAAGACCCTGATGCTGGGAAAGACTGAGGGCAGAAGAGGGTGACAGAGGAGGAGATGGTTGGATAGCATCACCAATTCAATGGACATGAACTTGGGCAAACTCTACAAGATGGTGAGGGACAGGGAAGCCTGGCATGCTGCAGTACGTGGGGCCGTGAAGAGTCGGACATGACTTGGCACCTGAACAACAACAATAATCAAATTGAATAAGTCCTCCAACATTTGTCTTTTGGCCTTTATAAATTGTAAATCAACATCACGACCATGGTCATAGCCAGTTCTCCCTAGAATGGCAGGTGAGAGAAGTTGATATCTACTGGGGTCTCTTTGTTGACTAAGGCAGGAATCAAAAGTGAATATTCTTGGCCCTTTATAAACTTTACAGTCAGCAGTTGAATAAGTTTTACACACATTTTTTACATACTCACTTATTAGGATACTGATTGATTGGGAACAAACTGGGACTGCCATTTATTTAGGTCTTTTTTATATATTTATTTTAAATTAGAGGACAACTCCTTTACAATGTTGTGTTGGTTTCTGCCATATATCAACATGAGTCAGCCATAGGTACATATATAACTTCAGTGTTTATAGTTTTCTGAGTAAAGGTCTTATCTGCCTATTGTTAATATTTATACCTAAGTAATGTTTTGATGCTATGGTAAATGTTCTCATTTTTAAAAATTTATTTTCTAATTACAAGTTGCTGATATATTGAAATACAGTTTATTTTTGTATAGTGTCCTTGGCTCTCCTAATCTTGCTAAATTCACTTTTCAATTCTTTAGTTTATCTGCAGATTCTTTTGGATTCTCTACATGTTCAATTAAAGCTGCCATGAATAATAACAATTTTATTTCTTCTACTCCAATCCTCACACTTTATATTTATTTTTCTTGTTTTATTCATTGGCTAGGACTGCCTGGTTTCAGATTGACCCTAGAGTGGTAGGCAATGTTGAATATAAGGAGAGTAGAGGGCATCATTGTCTTGCTATTGGTCTCTCTTCCATTGTCCACGGTAGCTATTTAAAATCTTCTCTAGTTTCCTTGAACCCTCAACAACCTAAACAGTCATTAGGTAGGAACTCTACACCTATTATGCCCTCCCACCTGAAGATTCATCTGCATCCATACCCAGTCTTGCTTCTTTTCACTTGTCGTAATTGAAAAAGGGCCTATTACCTTTCTTCAGGCCTCTGACTCTAATCTTCAGCTCCTCTTCTTTCTACTGGCTCCTTCTCAACATCATTTACATATGCCAAGACTTTACACTCTTTAACAACAACAAAAATAATACCAACAATCTTTCTCCATTATACAGCCTCATCTAGCAAATGGCCCACCTCTCTCTCTCTCTTCCAACCAAGATTATTATTCAGACTCGTCCAAGTCTCCTGCCTAAAATTTATTTTAACCTCCCACTCCTTGTAATCATATCAGTAGCTCTTCTTTACATTGAAATAAGGCACACTGTATGATCCGGTTTATCTGCGACAGTTTCAGATTATTCCTATTGTTGTTTGTTGTTGTTCAGTTGCTAAGTCATGTCTGACTCTTTGAGACCCCATGACTGCAGCACGCCAGGCTTCCCTACCTATCCTTCACTATCTCCCGGAGTTTGCTCAAACTCATGTCCATCAAGTCAGTGATGCCCATCCAACAACCTCATTCTCTGTTGCCCGCTTCTCCTCCTGCCCTCAGTCTTTCCCGGCATCAGGGTCTTTTCCAATGAGTCGGCTCTTCAGACCAGGTGGCCAAAGCATTGCAGCTATTGTTTTATTCCTGTTATCCTAGCATAATGATGAATAGAACCCCCTTTTATTCTTAAAGGAGTATCCTGGTTTAGGGGATATGGTCACTGTATCATGGCCTAGCCCAAAGACCCTCAGTGATTTGCTCCATGCCTACCTCTCATCTCTCATCAAATTCTATAGTTGGGCAGTTTGAGGTTTACCAATTTCCCCAAGCTGTCTTCCACCAAACATCCTTCCTCTCCCCTAATCTGGGTTTATACTATTTATCTTTATATCTGGTAAAGCAAAATTCCCTTTTCTAATCCATATATGAAATAATATTCTATCATTAAGCAAAGTTCTTTGTTACGCTAACTCATCAAATTTTCAAAGTTTTTACTTCATCCCTGCTTTTATGACTCATTGTGCCAACATAATAAGCATATATATCTTTCAATGACTTTCCCTGATTTTTCTTCTGAAGGTTTCAGGTGATCAACCTTTCAGGTTCTGCCAGGATTTGGGCTCACCATGGTGCCTGCTGCTCCAGGTCACACTATCCAGGTTCCAGAAGGTAATGGGAGATGGAGTTATGAAATCAGTTGAGTTTCCTGACTTCACCTCTTCTCTTTTCTTCTATATCCACAAACATATTTCAGAAATAATCATAGTTCTGGTACCAAAGACAAGAAGATAGTTTTGCTTTCATGTCTTGGGAAAAAACAGAACCCTGGCTATTTCAGGGCTAATCTCCCTTCGTCAAAAGAGAAAAGTAGAATGGTAAACTGGTTCCAAAGAAAATAAAAAAGAAATGATGACTCCTCTGGGACACAGATCACTCATATGGCTCCTAAAAGGAATGTTGACTGTGCTAAGAATACACAGCACAGCTACTCCCACTGCGACTCTACAACTGCACATTTTCCCTCACTGCTGAAGTATTAGAAGTCTTCCAGTCATGTATCGTTTTCACATTCTCACATTATATGATCTCACATGAATATAACACATAAATATGACCTCTCAGATTTAGGCAGAACAGGTAGAAAACCAAGACTCAGAGTATATTAGAAAAAACATTGCCTAAGGTCTGACAACTAAAAGACAGGAGAATTCAGGTCTTCCAACTCCTGAGCCAAAGTTCATTCTTAACAGGGCATAGGTATAATAAGCAATATTCACTAATTCAACATACTTACTAAATCCCTATTCTGGGCCAGGAGCAATTAACAGCCAGGGGATATAAACAGGAATAAGGTATATCTCTGCACTGTAAGAGCACATAGTTCAGAGAGGAGACAGAAGAGTCAACAACACAGAGGGAAGCAGGAAAGCTGGAGGTCCAGTGTGCTCATCAAGGGCACTGCTGCATAAACAAGAAATGATGCATCAACATCATTCAGTGATTCAATAAGTATTTATCGAGTTTTCTGGTGAAAGCAATACAGTGGTGAACAATTTGTTTTCCTTTTTTCACTCAATGCTATTTTGAGGTTTGTTCATATTGAGTAAATAAATATATATACTTTTCATGTCAAGAATATAAATATATGTGTGTATACATATGAATACATATACATATACACACAAACGCTATCCATGTTGAGAATATGCATGTAACTTTTATCTGTTATATAGTATTCTATTATATAAGTATACCACAATGTCTAATTTCCCTGTGTAGAACATTTAGGTTACTTTTAATTTTTCCTATCCCAATAATGCAGCAATAATCATCACTGTATATGTTTCCTGGTAACATTTCTGCAAGAGAATATTAAGCAAACACTCTGACATGGCAGAGAGTTCCTTTTTATGTAGAATCAGACATATCTTATTACAAAGTGTTAGTTGCTCAGTTGTGTCCAACTCTTTGAGATCCCATGGAGTGTATGTAGCTCTCTAGGATCCTGTCCACGGAATTCTCCAGGCAGGAACACTACAGTGGGTAGCCATTCCCTTCCCCAGGGGATCTTTCTGATCCAGGGATTGAACCCAGTTCTCCCACAGCATCTGAGCCACCAGGGAAGCCCTCAGACTATAAAACTGCTCCCCTAAGCAGTTGTCCCAATTAATATCCTCACCAGCACTGGGTAAAAAAGTTCCTATATCCCCAAATGCTGGCCAACACTAGATAAAAATTAGACTTTATAAGACCTTGGTAATCTGATCAAAATACTATCTTACTGAACTTTTAATTCAGAATCTCTGACAATCACTGAGAACAAGAATCAAGTCACTTTTATTGCCATTCTTATTTCTTTTATGTGAATTGAGTGTATCCTTTGACATTTTCTTTTTGGACATTCTTTTGACTTTTCTACTGATTTGTATGTGTTCTTTGGGTTTTCTTTTTTGTCTATTTGATTTGTAGGAATTCTTTATATATTCTGCATATTAAACTTCTGTCAACTGCATGCACTGTAAATATTTTCTCTCCTGTCCAAGGCGTGCTTTTCTCTGATTGTAGTCTTTTGTTATTGCTGTTGAAAGGCTTTAAAAATTGAATGTTGTCAAATCTAACGATCATTTCTATCATTGTTTGCTTTTTAAGACATCTTCCTTTATCCTGATATCATAGAGACATTCTTCTATACATTCTTATGAGTATAAATTTTCATTTTATACCTTTAATACTTCTGGAATTCATTTCTGTGTATAGCATGAGGTAGGGAACAATTTTATTTTCTCCATATGGGCAGCCAATTGATCCAACTTCATTTACTGAGTGATAGTGTCTGATTTGTAATGCTGTTATACACTAAATTTACATAGATGTAAATATTCCTAAGCTTTCTCTTCCATGCCACTGATCTATTTATTTCCTCTTATACCAATACCATACTTACTTTAATTTACCATAGTTTCATTTAAAAAGTTTTAATATCTGGAAAGGCAAGTCCCCCAACCCCTTATTCTTCAAATTCTTCTTGCCCCTTTACCATTTTAAATGACTTTTAGAATCATCTTGTCAACTTCTTTGTTAAGCCTGATTAAGATTTTTGACTGAAATTACATGTATTTATAGATTAATTTAAGGAAAACAAACATACAGATAATCCTGAGTCTAATAAGCAGGAAGATGAGATAGCTGTTCAGATCTTCCTTTAGTCTTTCAATGATGTTTACTTTTTTTCCATCAAAGGAATGTATTTATTTGTAAAATATATTCTTACATAACTTAGAATTTTTTGTTACTATTAGAATCTCTTTTTTTAAATTATGGGTATATCAATTTCAGATCCAAAACCTTTCCCAAAGCTGAGACATTTAAACAGTATTTATGTAAATTTTTGTGGATTTTTTTAAAAGTAGAAAATCATATTATCTTCAAATATTAATAATGTTTATTCTTCACTTCCATCCTTTTTCTTTGATTTCTTTTGTTTCTTATTCTTGTGTTTGCCAGGACTTCTAGTACAGTTACAGAAACATCATCTGCAAACACTAATTTTGATTTATCTTCCCAAAGCTTACATCTTTTGTATCTTATTGCATTCCCAAGGACCTCCAGAATACCATATATAAAGAAGTAGCAATCTCTACCAAAATATCCATGACATTTTTAAGAACTAGAAGAAATAATCCTAAAATTCACATGGAACCACAGCAAGCCAGAACTGCAACAGCAATCTTGAGAAAAAAGAAAAAAAGCTGGAGGTATAAACCTCCCACACTTCAGACTATACTATATAGCCACAGTAATCAAAATAGAAGCTATTGGCATAAGAACAGAATCATTAACCAATGGAACAGAATAGAGAGCCAGAAATAGACACACAAACCTGTGGTCAGTTAATCAATGACAAAGAACGCAAGAATACACAATGGAGAAAAGACAGTCTCTTCAAGAAGTGATGCTGAGAAAACCGGACAGCAGACAGTCACATGTAAAACAGTGAGATTACAACATTCCCTCACAGCATATAAAAAAAGTTAAATCAAAATGGTTTGAAGACCTCAACATAAGACTGGAAACCATAAAACTCCTAGAAGAGAACATAGGCTGAATACTCTTTGAAACAAATCATAGCAGTATTTTCTTGGATCACCTTCCCATGGCAAAATAAATAAATATCAAAAACCCATATGGGACCTAATTAAAAGCTTTTGCACAGCAAAGGAAACCGCCAATGAAACTAAAAGACAACCTACAGAATGGGATAAAGCATTTGCAAATCATGCAACCTACAAGGGGTTAATACCCAAAATATACAAACAGATTATACAACTTTATATACAACTCAAAAAAACAAACAAGCCAATCAATGAAGACTTGAACAGATTTTTTCCCAAACAAGACAGATGGCTAACAGGCACATGAAAAGATGCTCAATGTTGCTAATCATTAGAGAAATGCAAATCTAACCCACAACGAGATAGCACCTCACACTTGTCAAAATGGCTATCGTCAAAAGAGTCTACAAATAACAAATGCTGGAGAGGATGCAGAGAAAAAGAAACCTTTATACACTGTTGATGGGAATGTAAATTGGTGCAGCCACTATGGAAAACAGTAAGGAGGTTATGGAGGCTCCTCAAAAAACTAAAAAAATAGAACTACCATACAATACAGCAATTCCACTCCTAGGTATATATCCAGAAAAAAAAAAAAAACAGAAATACTAATTTGAAACGATACATGCATCCCAATATTCACAGCAGCATTATCTACAACAGCCAAGACATGGAAGCAACTCAGGTGCAGTCAACAGACAGCTGGATTAAGAAGATGTAGAGAATGTGTGTGTGTGTGTGTATAAACACACATACAATATATATACACATAGATGTATATATATATGCATATACATATAGAATGAAATATTACTCTGCCATAGAAAAGAACAAAATACTACCATTTGTAGCAAAGTGGATGGACTCAGGGTTATGCTTAGAAATAAGTCAGACAGAGAAAGACAAATACTCTATGACATTGCTTACATGTGGAATCTAAAAATATTTCAAATAAATGTATATATAAAATAGAAACAGACTCACAAATATAGAAAAATTGTGGTTATCAAAGAGGAGAAAGGAGGAAAGACAAATTAGGGTTATGGGATTAACAGATACAAACTACTATGTATAAAATACATAAGCAACAAAGATATACTTCATAGCACAGAATATTACAGTCATTATCTTGAAATAACCTATAATGGAATATAATCTGCAAAAATACTGAATCACTACAGTGTACACCTGAAACTAACATAATATTGTGAATCAACTGCACTACAGTTAAAAAAAAAAAAAAAAAAACAGAAAAATCAAGCACCTTTGTCTCGTTGCTGACTCTAAAGTAGATGCTTCTACTATTTCGCTGTTGAGCACACTGGAACATTTTAGCAAATACTCCTTACTGGGTTAAGAATGTTCTCTTACTATTCCTAGCTGGCATTGATCTTGAATGCATGTTTCATTTTATTCACTGCTTCTTTTCCATTTATTCAGATGGTCATGTAATTTCCCTTTTTAATTAGTTAATATGTTAAATTATCTTAATTGATTATAAAATTAGAATCCTATTAATAGTATTCCCAAAATAAACTGTTTGGTCATAACCCTTTTTGTTTATATATTACAGGGTATGGTTTGCTGCTTTTTGTTCATGATTTTAACATTTACATTAATAAGTGACTCTGGCCTAAAAATGTCCTTGATTGTTCCTCTTTCTATTTTATCATTAATTTTTTCTTGTTTAATTTTTTTACTGTAATGCTTATCTCATTAATTTTCAATCTCTATTTTATCATATATTCATTTAAGGTTATAAATCACAGACTGCCTTAGACGCAGCTTTAACATGTGGTCCCTTCATTGTCACTCAGGTTTAACTATTTCATAATTTCCATTATAATTTCAACCTTCACCAATAAATTATTTAGAAGTATCCATATGAGGTGGCACGTGGCTACAGTTTTGTTAAGGAGTTTCTAATTTATTCCACCACTGTCAAAGAACATTATATATGTGACACTGAGTTTTGAGTACCCTCTTTTCCCATACAATTCTAATCGTTTTCTTAAAGTCTATTATTTATTTATTTTACCACCAAAAGTTCATTATTAGATTCCCAGGAATTTTTATTTAAAAGCTGAAGATTAAGGTTATATAATTCCTAGAATCAAACTCAGATTTACTTTCTGAAATCAATCCAGGCAAGCCTTAAGGTCTATTATTTCTGATATTATTAATAATACTATTTCCTAGCTTTCTTTTGGTATCTTCCTGGAACATCGTTTTTTATCACCTTATTTTTAAATTTATAACCATAAAATATGATAAACATTCAGAAAATAGCATTAATGACATCTATGTACTAATCACAAGAGATTAAATAGATGCTTACATCTTGTACAAGAAAGTCGGAGAAGAGATTCTTAATGTCAAATTCACAGAGAAGAGATGATGCCTGCAAAACAAGCTAGTGAATTAACAAAGAAGGACTTAAATCAATAGAGTAATTTTTCGTAACGAAATGACAAAACAACTGACAGAACGATGCAGACAGGATGTAGATCTAAGAGGATAGGGGAGAAGGATACTCTTAAGGTTATACATTAATCTAAAAATATCTAATTGTATCCATGCTAAGATATCAATGATTATAAAATGCATTCCAATGCCAGAGATGTTAACATATGCAAAAATAATGTAGAATCACTGAAATAAGGCACTGGAAGAAATCAATGCTGAAACTATTAACCCATCACAGGACAGTGCTATACTCTCTTGTAATGGACTAAGAGAATATGAGACTCCTTCCTCAGGGAATCAATCAACTCTGATGATAAGCACAATAAATAAATGAAGTACTCAGTTTCACTGGATTGGTTAAAAAAAAAAAAATGTCACATATGGATTAACCGTTTTCAAAAAGTCACAATATATTTAGTGATTACTTTGGTTATTCCTAAGGCCCTGCAGAATTCCTAAGAATCTGATATTCATCTCATCATTAGTAATTAGTAACAGCAGTAATTATCATTCATTAAGAATTGGATACTTTATAATGTATCCGTTAATGTGATATTCATAATTACATGAGTAAATGACACGAGGCCATTCCAGAGGTAAAGGAAATAGGACTCAGAACTGCATAAATGAGTTCCCCGAAGTCACAAAGCTAGTAAGTGGATCTGGATTTGAATTCCATTTCATTTTTCACCTGTTCTTGTCTCTACCCCCACACTGCCTCTTTAACACTAACACTTCTCCATTTTTCATGTTACCTGGATAAATAACTGAATAAATGGATAAATAACTGAATAAGTGGATAAATAAATAATAAATGGATACACTGATAAATAGCTGAATAACTGGATAAAAAACTGAATAAATGAGTTCCCTGAAGTCACAAAGCTAGTAAGTGGCAAATCTGGATTTGAATTCCATTTCATTTTTTACTTGTTCTTGTCTCTACCCCCACATTCATGTTACCTGGAAATATTAATGTTTTGCTTTTGGTTGAGTCCCAGAAGGGGGAAAAAAAAAATCAGACCCCAGGACTCAACTGGCTATTGTACTTCTCCATCAAGGCCAAGGGCACCATCTAGTGGCCATACTCTGACATTACCACAGTCAAAGAAAGATGGGAAGGAAATGGTTTCCTCCACTAGTTTTCCACTTCTGTGCATCAAGTTGGAGCACCTGCATTATTGACTCTTGTAGTTAAGAATAGGAGCCTGGAAACATTAAGGGCTGAACAGGGCTTTGGAACAAGACAGACCCAAGTTCAACCCCAGATTCACCATTTACTAACTATGTGACTTTGGTAGGCTACTAAAAGTAGTGTGAGTCTCAGTCTTCTCATTTGTAAAACGAAATACCACTACTGACCTGAGAGGATTATCATGGCGATATCAATGAAAATTTGGCAACACAGTGACTGATCCAAAGAGCTTCCTCAGTAACTACTGGTTCCTTTCCCTATTCCTTCATGTAGCCTAAAACCACGTGGGTGTTTTGCTTTTTTTCTTTTAAAAAAAACACATCCATGCCACTGTGTTTAACTTTTTTTGTCTATAAACTATAGTAAAGGTAAATTCCCTAAAATGTATTTCTTATTTTTATAATTCCATGAAATCAACAAGAAGCATTTTTTGAGTACCTACTTACAATGTACCATGCATTTGTGACACTGGGTGTGAACTCACTAGTGGGCAGAGAAAACAGACTACTTACACGTAATATCATCTAAAAGTCCTTTCATGGCTATAAGTGACAAATGGAAGAGGATCAAATCTGTTAGAAGGATGTGGGTGAGCTTCACGAAGGAATGCTTCATGAAGAATCACCATTTGAAAAGTCTCTTAAAAGATGACTTGGTCACCATGTCCTGCCCGCCATCTGCCACACATGGTGGGATACTGCTTCAAGAACTTGCTTCAGACTTGTGCGTGCAGACAGTGTCCACTGTCACGGCAGCCCAATGTGTGCCAGGCTGATGCATGGTCACTTTCCAGGAGGGAAGCAAGGTGACTTCAGCTGAGGATGACCTAACTGACAGGCTGCAGGAGAAGATATCTCAGGCCTGCTGCAACCATGGGCTGTTCCGTGAGTACAGTCTCTACCCCAGGAAGAGAGTGGTCTCGTACACCATCATCCTGGTCTTCCGGCACTACTATATCAAGTTTCTGGGCAGTCTGCAGGCCTCCCTGATGCTCCTGCACCCCAGTCCCAGCTGGGCAGAGAGCCTGGTCCATGTGCACTTCAAGGAGGAGACTGGCATCGCTGAGCTCATCGTCCTGTGCCTACCCATATCAGGACTACCTCTACTTCACGCGCAAGATACACAAGGCCAAGTCCAAACGGGGGCTGGCTCTGCCCACCATGGTCACAGAACTCGGATCACTGCTGACATCTGTGGGGCTCTGCACACTCTTTGGCCTGATGCCCACCCTCAACAGTGGTGAGGTTTTCCCCCACCTTGTGGTGATCACTGGGCTAGAGAACGTGTTGGTGCTCACCAAGTCAGTGGTCTCCACCCCAGTGGATCTCAAGAGGAAGCTGTGCACTGCCCAAGGCCTAAGCAGAGAGAGCTGGTCCATCATGGAAACCGTAGTCACAGAGCTGGGCATCATCCTCGTTGGCTACTTCACCCTCATGCCTGCCACTCAGGAGTTTTTATTGCTTTGCCGTTGTGGGCCTGGTGTCTGACTTCTTCCTTCAAACGCTGTTTTTCAGCACTGTTCATTGACATTTGCTGGATAGAGCTGGCAGGTATGAACAAGTGGCTGCCCCCTGAGGCCTGACTGACCCCAGCTAAGCCAGTGGCATGGCCAACACGCCTTGAAGGGCAGTTGTCCACATCCCATGCCATCAAGCTACAACCATTCTCCTTCCAAAACCTGTGATTCCCCAAGAGGCTGCATGCAGTCTGCTTCCCGGCCTGAACCCGCCTAACACAGCACCTGCCATGGCCGGCACTGAGGTCTTGATTGGTATCCTGGTGTACACAGACCTAGCTGCCCAGGTGACAGAACAGGGTTCTCTGGGTGACAGCACCCTGGCTCCCCTGTCTGTACCCAGTGATGTGGTGCCCTTCAGCCAGCCAGATCCCACCTTCTCCATCTTCCCACCTGACACCTCTAAGTCACCCAAGAATCAGACATGGCTGGGGGAGCTGCCCAGCAGGCCCAGTGGTCCACCTGAGGGTGTCCACGACAGCCCAACCCCAGAGTAACCTGGGGGCCTGAGGATGAGGAACATTGGAGGAAACCACCCTTCGGGCACTAGCCAACACTCTTCAGCTACTACATCATCACACTGGCCCAGAGGGACGTCAACCTGCTGCCTGTCATCCCTGTCACACCCCTGCCCCAAACCCAATGGAAGCCTCTGGAGGGGCAGCACCCTCAGGACACCCACAAACCCTGGCTTCCACCATGGCCTGGGCAGAATGGGCTCTGGGAGGCTGGCCTCAGGGGGGCAGACACAGTACAGGCACACAGAGACATCACCCTGTACAAGGTGGGGGGACTCAGTGAGGCCCCGGGCATCATTGTGCTGCTGCTGCTCTGCCTGTATGGCATGCTCTGCCCGAGTAACTATAAGTAGCCTGGTGCAGGACCCTGGCAAACCCATGGTATGAGGTGCTGGCCTGCAGTGACTACAGCTACAGGCCACCTGAGATGGAGATCGTGCCCCTGGTGCTGCATGGGCACCTCATGGACACTGAGTCTCTGGCCAGCGATGGGATGCTGCTGGTGAGCTGTTGCTTGGCAGGCCACAAGTATGTATGAGATGCACACATTGGAGACAACCTCACCAGCATCTGGCGCCCAGGCGGGCAGCATCATGACAGTGGTGTTGGCAATGTGCTGGAGGCTCAGGAGAGCTGGGAACGGCTGTCAGAGAGCAGGGTGGCCAGAGTGGCCCGGGGACAGTCCTCCACTACAGCACCATCACAAGGCCCTCCTCCACCTCCCTTCTTTGGGGATCTGTCAGACCTCACCTGTTTGATCTCACCAACTTCTCAGCATAGCTGCAGCTCTCAAAGCTAACTGAGCCTGAGTCCTAGCACTGGGTGGGCTGTCGCCCTGCTCAGGACTCCCCAGGCAATGATTTCAGCCGCCTGGTGCAGCCAGTATACTAGAAAGAGATTTGGAATGGCTCCTCTCCACACACGAGCCCTGCACCCACTCTGCCCCAGGCCCCTGAGGATGAGGGAGGCACTCCTCTCAGAGCTTCCCTTTCCTCATCTGGTCCCCCAACACAGACGGCCCTATGTGGAGCCTGGAGCTCAGGGCAATCCCATCGTGGTGGGTGGAGCAGTGGTCGGCTGGAGATATGGGAGGCCATCGAGGGCACTCTGCACTGCAGCAGCGAGGAGGTCTCCTCCGGCAACACGGAGACAAAAGGACTGGCTGCCTGGCTCAATAGTTTCCTTGACTTCTTGGAGACTCACACCTGCCCTCAGCTTCCTGCAGTTCCAAAGGGCCCCAAGGTAGGGCAGTCCCCCAAATTCCCCATGTACAGCAGCAAGGACACAGCAGCACTGACCCACAGTGCCCTGTGCACACCAGAAGCCCATCACAGCCTGGAGGCAGAGGCCAGGCACTGTGTGACTGGGAGCCAGGACCACACACTGAGGGTGATCGGTCTGGAGGACTCAGGCTGCCTCTTCACTCTGCAAAGCCATTCAGAGACCATCACGACTATGTACATTGACCAGACCACAGTGCTAGTCAGTGGCAGGTAAGATGGGGCCATGTGCCTGTGGGACGTGTTGACTGGCAGCCAGGTCAGCCACACGTTCACTCACCGTGGAGATGTTACCTCGCTCCCCTACACCACCTCCCACGTCACCAGCCGTGGTCTAGATGATCTCGTCAGGATCTGGGACTGCAGCATAGGCATCAAGCTCTACTCCACTCAGCAAGACCTGGGTTGTGATGCAAGCCTGAGTGTCATTTCAGACAACCTGCTGGTGACCAGCGGCCAGGCTGTGCTTGCTTTACAGATCTAATCCATGGGGACCTGTTATATAGTCAGTCTACCTGGGGAAGAAGAGTGAGGCCCAGCTGGCCTGCCAGATCCTGTTGCTGAACAACACTACCATTGCTTAGAACTCTAGCAGCGAGCTTAGCCGAGTGTACGTGCTCTCTGTACTGGAGAAGCTGGACTGAGGGTGGACCTCCCTGCCCATCTGCCTGGGGTGCTCTGCGGGGCAATGCACTGGACCTGGCCTGGAGAGAAGACCTGGCCTGTCTTTGGGAAGCTGCCTGTGAACTGTCCTGTCCTGCCTCATGATTGTAATGTTAAACTTTTAAAAAAAAAAGAAAAGGATGAGCTCACCAGATAAGGGCACAGAATATTCCTGACAT